>NC_080691.1:51673038-51986966 GCF_030445035.2 Dasypus novemcinctus | reverse complement strand
CTGAGCACTGCTGCACCACATGGTCAGTGGTTCACATTTAAGTTTATACTCTCCCCCAGTCCACCCAGTGCGCCATGGGAGGACACACAATGTCCAGTAACTGTCCCTGCAGTACCACTCAGGACAACTCCAAGTCCTAAAAATGCCCCCACATCACATCTCTTCTTCCCACTCCCCACCCCTAGCAGCCATCATGGCCACTTTCTCCACCTCAATGCCACATTTACTTCTATCACTAATCACAACAATTCCAGAATAGGGCATCAGCAAGTCCACTCCAATCCATACTCCTTTCCTCCATTCTGTGGACCCTGGGATGGCTCTGTCCACTCTATCCTTTTTTTTTTTAAAGATACATAGATCACAAAAAATGTTCCAGTAAAAAATATAATACCCCATCCCCCCACTCTTCCCACATCAACAATCTGTTTGATCATTGTGGCACATTCATTGCATTTAGTGAATATATTTTGGAGCACTGCTGCACACATGGATTATAGTTTATGTTATAGTTTACACTCTCCCCCAGTCCATTCAGTGGTTATGGTAGGATATATAATGTCCAGCATCTGTCCCTGCAATATCATTTAGGACAACTCCAAATCCCGAAAATTCCTCCACATCTCATCTCTTCTTCCTCTCCCTGCCCTAAGCAACTACCATGTCCACTTTCTCCAGATCAGTGTTACAGTTTCTTCCATTACTAGTCAAAATAGTTATATAGTAGAATACCAATAAGTTCACTCTAATTCATATTTTATTCCTCCATCCTGTGGACCTTGGGTTGGTGATCCCACTCCACCTCTATATCAAGAGGGGCTTAGATCCCACATGATTGATGGATGTGATTCTCCTGCTGGAGTTGTAGGCACTCTCAGTTCCCTGATGTGGTGATTGACAAATAACACAAAATACCAGAGTTTATTAAAATCAGGTTCTCTTGCTTCCCAGGAGCAAGGTGCAGTGAGCAACAACCATAACTTCTCCAAACTTCCATTTCAGAAGGACTTATTCACAGATGTTTCAGTCACATCTATCCACTAAGCTATCAGAGCATAAAAGCCCAGAAACAGGAGCCCAGTGTGACCACTGAGAAGGCCAGTTGTTGTTCTCCAGCCAGTGCTCTCTGCTCAAAGCTTAAATTCCCATGTCTTGACTTCCTCCAGAGATCTTTGCTGTGATGCAAAAGGAGAAAACAGTCCTACCAGACTGAGCCCTGTGAAAGTCCCAACTTCTGTAACTTATTCTTTATTCTCTGCCCTGAATGCATTGTGCTATTGCTGTCAGCTCAGTGAACCTGGCATGACGTGGACAGGGGCAGACTAATGGCTGTTCCAGGGAGCTGTGGGTGGCCCGAGGAGGTAGTTGCAGGAGGTATGTGGAGTGGTTTCAAAGAGAAACCAGGTGCAGTGGGTGTGCATTCTGTCTGGGGTTGTTCAGAGACTATAAAATTGCCTGCTCTATCTCCAGAGTAGAGGGTGTGTGTTATCTTTTGCTTCTGTCTCTACACAAGGAAAGGCCAGAAGCTGGAGATTGTTGGAACTCATCTTTATCAGGAAATGTTCTCTAAGAGGCCAAGCCATGAGATCCTTTTCCCTCACTCTCCAAAAAGAGCATTTTAGAAAAAAGAGGTTCATTATTCCTGCCGATGGAATGCAGTGGAGCAGCCATGTCCCCTGACCAAAAGCCCAGTGCAGGCATTTTCCCTGCCAGAAAGGCTCACTGTCAGGCCACCACTGTTCTAGGGACTTTGTGCATGTCCACTGTGTCCTATTTCATCTAATCTAAGGTGCATCACTCAGGAACTGCAGTGTTAATTAAGCCATCACACCTCGTCAATTAAGCAAGGGACATCCTTAGCCCAGAAATGTTCAGATGTGGAACATGTGCAGCTCAGAAGCAACACGACACCACATTTTAATCTGCCTCCCTAGGTGCTTATAAGGATGACTGGGTTCTGCCCAGTTTTGCAGATTAGGAAATTGAGGACCGAAGAATCAACCCAGGGGTGTTTAATGCTAAAACCCAAGCTTGCCACAGCCCTAATTCCTGCCCCATGCCCCCACCCCCACCCCCAACCTTAAGGCCATTGTCAGCTGCCTCCCTTCTACTCTTAACAAAAACCCATCTTCCGCATGGTGCCTTACCAGGCCCTGCCCATCTTGACTCATCTGGTTCTGGTTCGCTTCTCTCTACTCCCCACACTATTCTATAGCAGCACCTTGGGCTTTTCCTGGATTCCATGTCCCCCACTGCCTGGAATTCCTTTCCACCAGCATTCAATCTTTGGGACTCCATTTGGCTGTTTTATTCCAGGAAGTCACTAGCCTGGGATAGGTGGCTTTCTACCTGTGTGGATGCCAATGGCTAGACCTCTCAGTGAGGTTCCTGTGTTTATCTCTGAGTCTGTGCTTCCTGAGGGCAGTGATGTGGCTTCTAGATCTTTATTTTCTCAATGCTTAGCCCAATATCAGGCACATAGCAAGCATTAAGTGTTAAATGAATGAAAAGCCTCCAGCTGTTGCTGCAAGTGGATGTGGTTGGAAGAATGGGGACTGAAATGGGACAACCCAACTCAACTTGCAGGTGCTCTAGGCTGGCTAGTCAGGGTGGCCTGGCTTAGATTAAGGAAGCTGAAACACAGAGGGCCAAGCAGATTCTCCTCCTGGATTGCCTGTTCAAGGCCAATGCTGAGTCAATGAGAACTTTCTTGGTTAAAAATGACAAATACCTAATTTAAACAAAAATGTGAATGAATTGGCATTTTGGGTTATCTCCTGTTGCATAACACATGACCTCAAAATGTATTGGCTTAAAAGAAAGACCATTTTATTATGTGCTCATGATTCTACAACTTGGGCAGGACTCAGCAGGGTCAGCTCCTCTGCTCAGCATGGCTCAAGAAACTTGGGGCTGGCTAGAAGGTCTCCTTGTGGGTCTAAGGCCTTGATTCTCACTTGCCTGGGCTCTTCACTGCTCTCCATTCGCCAGTGTAGGCTTCCTCTTGGTCTGGTGGTCTCAGGGTAGTTGAGCCCCTTAAATGACAGTTGACTTTCTCAAGAGGGCAAAAGTTGAACCTGGCACCCCTTCTTTCCTTTAGGTATAAGCCTAGAATGGGAGTGGCAACGCCAATATCACAGTGCTCTCTAGGGGAGGAAAGTACACAAGGACTTGAGTCCTGGGCAGGGTGCCTCACTGGGGCTTACCAGCACAGTGGTCCACCACTTTGCCCAGAGGACCACAGCATCCAGAAGAAACTCAGCACAGCAGCATCTGCAGCCTGGACTGAGTCATGCTGCTGTGGCACTCACACTTGCTTGAGCTTCCTCCTTTCTTCCAGGCATCCCAACCCTCAGGGCAGCTCCAGGCACCCCTCCTAGCTTTATCTAGGCAGTCTCCACCCTATGGTGTTTAAAGCCTTTGGCTCTGGAGCCAGGTGCCTTACTCTGTGGGCCTTGGGTCACAATCATCCTGCACACCTCAGTTTCACTCTCGTCTGTACAATGAGAATGCTGTGGACTCTCCCACCTGCAGAGCTTGAGGTTTAAAGTGGGTGTTCACAAGTAGGTCACAGGCTGGGGAGAGGGGCTGACCTTGGAGGGGTGATGCTCTGTGGGATGCACCTTGGTGTCCAGGCATAGCTCTGGCCCTACTGGGAAGAGCTGCTGGCCAGCTGCAGCTTCCCCAGGAGGCCCGTAGTGGACGTGGCTGTGCTGATGAGTTCGCGGCTCCCCACTATTGTCCTCTTCCATATTTCACAGGCTCTTAGTGGCTAAGGTGGTTTGTGGTGCTGATTCATCTGTGTCCTGTGGGGCGGGCCCTGAGCCTCTGTTTCAGGACTGGGTGCCCGCAATCTCACTGTTCCTCATATCCAGCCAGAGCAGCCACGTTCATACAGCTCAAAGCCAGACCTGCAGCTCCCATAGTCCTTCCTTGTTTTTTGAGGGTTTCCTGTGAGGCACTTCTTGTAGCTCAGATGGGCAAGAAACCCATCTTCTCACAGCTGCTTGGGCACGTATAGGTGCATGTGTGACCTCCCACCTCACCCCTCAGCCTGTGGGGAGATGTGGCATGTCTTTGGGCCCATGTAGGACACTATGGCTTACCACACATAGCTACCTTGCCCAGGAAGGATGCAAGGGTGCTAGTGGGGCCCTGGGCACATGGGCAAGAAAGTGCCTGTGTGAGTCCTCCCAGTCCTTCTCAGTAGTACTGTCGACACCTGGCTTCTTCTGCCACACTGTGGATCGTTTTCTGGATTCTTCTCTTGAAGACCAAGATGAGACCAATGGGGATCCCCCACGTCCAGGCTATACAAGAATAACTTGCAGGTTTTCTCACCTCACCCTTCTATGAATGGATTCAACCATTAGGCTGGCTCCTTAAAGGTGGCACAGTGCTGCCTGGGTACAGGTCCTATAAAACCTTGGAAGGAAAACCCACAGCAGATGAAGACCAAGTTGCCTATGTGTTCAGGACAACTTTGAAAATGCTGCATTTATCCTGGAAGGCACCCAGGAGCCATTTGGCTGTCTGCAGAGTACGCTGGCTCTGAACATGGGCCTGGAGGTGACTGAGGGGGTTCTGGGGCCAGGTGAAGCTGCCAACACAGGGACCGCCTGGCAGCCATCACTCTATTGTGTGAAATTTAGTAAGCACTAGAGATGATGTAGGCGGGAGGGTGAGGGCCCTGTATTTGGCATGCCTGCTCACTAATGACCTTGCAGCTCTTTCCCCACTCCACATAATGACCACTAAAAAGGAAAGCATATTTTCTCTTGGCTCTTTCGTCTTAGGGAAGCTCATGTTCAATTTGACTGTAGGAGTGTGGCTTTCTGGAAGAAGGTGAGGTGAGCCGTCCCCTTTTGAGACCCACAGCTGCCTTTACACTCGTGCATGGGAGCCCTGGCAGGAGTTTCCCACTCTCAGATAATCACTACCCACACTTGAGATGTGCTTCTAAAGCTGGCAGTCTTCATCCCAGTGTCCATGAGTGATTGAGACAGAGCAACAGCAATGTTGACTGTCATACATCTTATTTGTCATTCAAGTAGCCCTGAGCCTGCCACACCCAGCATAGGGCTGGATGCCGAGGATATAGTAATGAACCTGACAGCAGTTGGTATGCACCACAGTTCTTGCACACTTGGCCTGGAAACAGAGCAGGGAGTGGACAGATTCCTGCTGGGCACAAAGCCCCAGGCTTGCCCTCCACAGTCTGCCAGGTTGTGAGTTTCTGCAGTGCTTTTGCTTGTCTGGCCTACCCCCACAACCATCCAGCAGTGCTTTGTAGGAGTCTCCTGTAGGCCTGGGCTCACGTTGGGCCCTGTGGCTGTCCCAAGAGCTGGTAGCCACAGGCCTTCCCCCAGAGAAAATGAGACTAACTAAACATGTGATACATACTGTGAAGGAGAAAATGCTAGGAAGGCGGGCTCTATGTGGGCTATGATGCAACATACACATACATGAGGGCTTTCTGAAAGCAGGGACCTGAATGGGGAGACAATTCCATCCACTGCAGCCAGCTGCTTTTCAGACTCAGCTTTCAGAGAGCCGATTGGAAAGGACAGGAGCCCCTCCATCCAAGTCGTCAACCAAGGGTTCAGGAGTAGGGCCAGTGTCCAGAAGGCACGTTTCACTAAATAACCTGTGGCTCAGGGCTTTTGTCATGAAATAGCTGTCAGCATTTTTCTCATCAATGTGCATCCCCAGTAGACAGCAGCAAGACCTGGTATGAGTTTGGCATCCTGTGGGCCCAGTTGTTGTCATGATTAGCATTCTCTTCTACCCTTGGGTGTTGCCTGGAGTGCGCCTTTTGGCATCTTATACTTTCACTGAAACTGTTAGAGCACTCCACCCTTACTCATTGGCAATTTATATGGAGAACATTATTTTTTTTTGTAGGTGCAGTGATTTAGGGATATTACTGAATAACTAATATTTTAAAATTTTTGAGTCTGTTGCTATCCTCCAGTGAATAAATGCCAATTTAGATATTTTTTCCTTTGTTTCCAGGCAAGCCAATTTTTTCAGTTGATATTCACCCTGACGGGACCAAGTTTGCCACTGGAGGACAAGGTATGTCTGTGGGGTGGTAGAGGGAAAGCAGCCCAGCCTGCCACCCACTCTGCCTTCACCGGTCATCTAGTCAGCTGGAGATAGAGTCCTGCTACGTCCCAGTAAGGGCATGGCTCAGTTTTAAATGGACCATTATGTAATCTGTTATACCAACAGGTTAAATCAGAATCTTCTCTTTTTTTAATTTGGTCTTTGATATGGGCTCTCTGTGTCTTTTGGTGGCAGATTTATCTTTCTGATTCATATTTCTTGGATTAATATTAAAGTTAATTTGTATCCCTGAGTCTAAGCTTATTAAGTATGGAGAATTTCAGGGTGGTCCCATGGGTAGAGCACCAGCTTAGAGGCAGGGGCTTCCCCATCTTGGCCCTGTCCACAGTATTCCACCTCTGCAAAAAGGGAGTGAATGATTAAGCAACTAAGTCAGTATAGTTATTTGGCCTTTTGTCTGGGCTTAAAGGCATTCACCTGGGCTGGAAAAAAGTATACTGTAGGCAAGTGGAAATGTCCACACCATTTGCAAATATGATCCACAGTGTTGTTTGTGTACTTCATCTAGCAGCTCTTGCAATTATCATAATAACAGAGCTCTGTTTGGAAAGATAAGCTGTTTTTTCAGGCCAGGACACCAAGATATATACAAGATGGCACAACGTAATAGTCATGGCTGAGCCAACCTCATGGGTACTTCACCCCAAAGCAGGATCTCCCTCTCCCAAGGCCTCCTTGGGTGGCATCAGGAGAGTGCCTTTGTGAGTTCTGGTCCTCAGGCCAGGTGCTACAGAGTGGATTGACTGCAGACCTTGCTACCTCAAGGGCAGGGAGCAGGACAGGAGGCCTCTTTCTCTCCTTACTGGGTGCAATGTATTAACATCGTAGAGGAGGCCCTTGACAGTGTTGCTGGCTAGTAAGGTCCAGGAGAGATGTTTAGGAAATATTTTTAACCCTCACATACTGGCTAAGAGGCATTTCGAAGCATGTGTCATGGTAGTTTTGGCATGTGCATTGGCACTTACTGGGTTTTGTCTCTCTATAATGTAATGTTAAATGAGGGGCTGGAATTTTGTTAGTTATCAGTAATGGAAAGCATAAAAAGAGAAATCATTAGTAAGTATGTTTTAAACTCAACAGTATATTAGGGTATGACCACAGAAACCCTAAGTCCCCTCTCTTGGTTGAGCTCCCATCTGTAGGTGACTACAGAGGGCAGATAAGAAGGTAATGAGGCCTTTTTCCTGTGTGTAGAGCACATTTCAGATGTGGGTTCCAGGCAGCTCCATGAAAGGAGGGAAACCCCAGTGCTTTTCACCTTAAGTTCTTGGGTACACAAGCCCAGGGGTTGTGTACCTGGAGGAGTACTAGCAAATGGACTTTTCCAGATGAGGAATCTGAGTCTTCAGCAGGAATGAGCACCTTCTAGGGGCCCCTCTGGGGTCCATGTTAGAGGCCAGACTAGAGTCAGACTGAATCTGATTTCTCTCCAGCATGCTTACAAAGTCAGGTTGGCCTTGGCCTAGCATGAAAAAAGTATGGCCTCTTTGTGGTCCCCATGAATACTTGTTTTTCTTCATCTTTTCTGTAACTTATGTTAGTAATTAAGTTTAGTCAGTCTTCTTTAGATCTTGTCAATTATGTTTTCTGAAAGCTCAGTAAGGACTTCTTATCATTAATATTACTTACCAGTATCAGATTTCTACTCCTTGCACATTGAGTTGTTTTCACTCCTTCATTCCAGGGCAGGATTCTGGGAAGGTTGTGATCTGGAATATGTCTCCAGTCCTCCAGGAGGATGACGAGAAGGATGAAAATATTCCCAAGATGCTTTGCCAGATGGACAATCACTTAGGTATTACAGAGTGGCCCTTTGCAGGCTTTGCGTGTTGGCAGAGTGCCCAAGGTTAGCACGTGTGTTTATAATTAGAAAGATAAGGCCCCGTGCGGCGGTAACTCCCCTCGGCCTGCTGTCTGAAGGCACAGATGTTGGCTGCACACCTGGGTGAGTTATTCGGCAGAAGACTCGACCCGCCCACAGAACCACCTTTGGACAGTCTGCAGGTACCTCTGGTGATTTCCTGCTCATGAGTCGTTACTGCCTAATTCCATGGGGCTTTGGGGCCAGCAACTTGGAAACAGTAGGGTTATGGGAAGGGTGTGTAAGACAATTCACCAAAATGGCTCAGAGTGGGACTGTCTCCCTGGTTCTCTGCCAGGACTCTTTGGCCTTTGGGTAGTGTTGTGATTTCTTTTCCTCTTGTAGCGCCTTAATTTCCAGCCCCTGAGCATCAGGGTGACTGGACCAGGCTCTGGTTTCTAATCCAGCTGCCTCTGCTGAGATGCTCCATTAACCATTACTGGCCTTTGGACATCAGCCCCTTTGCTCTGTGTATTCTTGTTCTCCTGACATGCCTTCGAGCGTCATCTGTCCTGGAGCACAAGTTCTCACAGGCTGTGCGTGAGCCACAATTTCAGTGGTGTCCTGTATTTCAGGTCCCCCAGGGGTGGAGTGGAAATACTCCTGGGGCCTCAGGAAGGGAGGGGATATCTGTTGATCATAGCTTATAAGTGCAAAGTCATCTGCAGTGCTGGCAAGCTTGGAAGATCAAATTTGAAAGGGCTGGCTCTGACAGGGGATGACATCAGAATTTCTTACTCTACCAAGCTGCTCCCTGCTGAAAAAGGTGTCTTGGCCTTTTTTTAAAAAAAGCATAATTGCTCCTCAGAAATGTAACTCATCAATTGACAGCCCTTTGAAGGAATTAGACTTAGTTATCATTTGTCAGTTTCCTTGGAAATAAGCCTCCTTCTCATAACTGTGTCATTCAGCACAAGCAGCTCTCAGGTTGCGCACAAACCGCCCCCCCCCCCCAACTCCCCTAAACTCTGTTCTGGTCTTTACAGCACAAAGAGGTGAGTGCTTAAACGGAACTGTTTTTCTGGGGCTCTCACACAGTAGCTGCCTTGACTAGATGAGACAGGCTGGATTTTATGACCCTTTATACCTTGGCAAACCCTGCCTGAAGTGAAATGGCCATGTTTGCTGGACTCTCACCACCCTGTGTTCTCTCCCCAGCATGTGTGAACTGTGTGCGGTGGTCAAACAGTGGGATGTACTTAGCTTCTGGGGGAGATGACAGACTGATTATGGTGTGGAAGCGGGCTACGTAAGCATCATTTTCCTTTCTTCAAATTTTATTTCTAGAAGTTTCTTTGCTGCTCCTTATCAAACTCACCTTCTCCACCCCTGGCATTGACGTCCCCAGAGCCCTGACTGCACAAATACCTCATGTGGGGGAAAAGCAGGTGGGGTCTGGCAAGGGAGTCTGGAGGCCACCAGCCTACCTGGGAACCTACTTGCTGCCCTTTCTGGCATGAAAGGGCACTCCCTACCAGTGCTAACATTGACAGCTTATTAGGTTTGTTCTTCAAATAAAATTTCCCATGGAACCCCAACATACAGATGGCTCCAAGTTGAGGTGCTCTGATGGAATCAGGGGCAGAGCGTCTAGAGCCCATCCACTTTGCCATTCACCTTATTCTCTGTCAGCCTCAACCCGGGCTCTGCCCCTAGAATGAGCTGACCAGCTAACTATCACCTGGAAAATATTCTTTAAACCTTGATGAAGAGTCTCTCAGGATAGATCCTGGGAAGCTGGCCCACAATATATTCCCCAGAAAACTCTGGGGACCAGTCCCTGTACTTTGCTCAGCCAGTGTGGCCCTACGGCCATGGCTTCCAAAAGAGGTGCCCTATCTCCTGTGCCCCACTGACTGCCTCTGTGAGCTATCCTCCTGTGGGTCTGTGAAGAGTTAAGAAGAGCAAAGTGTGTTTTTAACAGGGCTCTGGGCATTGGTGGCATTAGCGCTTCCTGTAATACAAGCCCCATGGGGTTGTTCACGTGGTAGAAGTATGTGCTGGTAACTCCCACAGTTTCTCAGCCTTATGTTTTAAGGCAGAGGCTTTTGATTGTTTATCAGATGACTCAAAAAGGACTTTTGTTTTTGTTATTCTACGTAAGCAATATAAATAATACGTTTATCATACAACTTAGTAAACTGAAAAAATATAAAAGAAAAAAATATCCTACCACCTAAAAAAAGCCACGGTTAATATTTTGGTATTTTTTTGCCTCCATTCTTCTGGATGTTTTCTCTACATAAATGGTATCATATTGTATATGATGTTCTGTGACCTGCTGTTTTCCCTTAATTGTTCTCTGTGAACATTTTCACAGGCAGTGGATAATCTTTTACCATGAATTTTTAATGGCTATGTAGTATTTCATCAAGTGCACCTACTGTGATCCACCTAATCAGCCCATCTGTACTTCCAGCCAGTCATTGCTTATTTTTGCTTTGTCCTATCGCCATGGTAAATTATGCCACAGTAAGCATCTCTGTGCTGTGCTCAGAGCATCCCTGAGTGCCTTTCTAACTCCTCTTTCACACAGGTACATCGGCCCCAGCACCGTGTTTGGCTCCACTGGTAAGCTTGCAAATGTGGAACAGTGGCGATGTGTCTCCATCCTCCGCAGTCACTCAGGCGGTGAGTGGGGCTGCCTGTGGGGCTGGGCAGGTCCCCAGCAGCTGTCTCAGATCAGCAGAAGCACTTCCATGTCCCCCATGGAGCTACTTTGTCCTCCAATCAGCCCTGTATCTGGGCTATCCCACCCCCATCCCCAACCACCACCTCCAAAATCAATCACGCCCTACCCATCCCTCTATGTCTGAGCAGTCACCATCTCTACTGCCTGCTTCCAGCTGCGCTCAGTGCCCCCACTCCTACCCTCATGGGGTGTGTGTTTATATCTTTAATGTAGAACTTCCCACGTTGTGCTGTTTATCCTGGTGAACTGAATCAGTACCTTCATCAGTGGATCACTAAGTCCGTAAGCACACTTTATTTATTCCACAGAAACCAGCATACAAGTGCCCAATGAAAAAGCTTTTCACTTGAACTTGGGTATGTTTGTAAAGTGTTTTAATCAGACTTGGTTTGGAAAGAGCCACCTTTTACACATTTGGACTGTAGAGGAGGAAGGTTGGTCTTCAGCAATCTAAAGCCATGTGCTGTATGAGCTGTGTTAGATGCCAAGGACACCAGGGCGAATATAATTCATACTTACCTCAGAAAGCCTGTGGGCTAGCCCAGGAATGCTCATAAGGTGAGTATTAAAGCAGGGAGATTAAGTGTAGGGTTTGGGGAGCATACTGAGGAAAGAGGCCAAGGAAAGTTGCTTGCTGGCAACAAGCATCTAAGCTGAGCTCACCTTAAGCATTGATTGCAGGGTTTTCCAGACAGGGCAGACAGTGTGAGCAAAGACTCAAAAGCTAGAAGAAATTTAGTATAAATGGTGAATTGAAATATTTAAACTTTGTTGGATAGTTACATAAAAAGCAGAGAGCAGCTCAAGGTGAGGCTGGCAAGGTGCACTGAGGCCAAGTCATGGAAGTTCCCTGTTGATGATCGTGTCCTTCATCATGGAAAACACAGGAAACCATTAAAAGTTTTGAAGCCCAAGAAGGAACTCATTATGACAGCTAGGTGTCAGTGGTTCAGATGAAAGTTATAAGGGCCCACACTTCATCTTTGATACTTGGGATAGAGAGAGAGAGGAGGGGACTGATTTGGGAAATACTGAGGACAGGGCAAGGAAGAAATGATGACATGGAGATTTCTAGCTGGGCACCTGGATAATGGAGGTGTCCTCTACTGAATGAAGTCAGAAGGCAATGGAGAACCACAGCCTGCAGGGATGGGTACCAATTCAGGATGTGCCGAGTGGGTGGGGTGGGAAGTCGTCATTGCTGAGCCTGGAGCTCTAGGGGAAGGCAGGGTAGGATGGAATACTTTGAGAGGAATTGGCTATAACTGCTTGGTAGTATATGCTCAGCAAATACTATGTAGAGAATCTAAATCTAAACAAATTCATCTCTTGGTGAACAGAGATGGTGCCCATATTTATGAAAACTGAAACCGTACCTTTCTGTTATTGTGATAACACTAAAAACGTGTGATTGAGCCTTCCTTATGCCACAGCTTCTATCAATGGAATCTCGTTGGGTTTCTCTGAAGCTTGGTATAGCACATATCTTTGAAGGTGTTCAAGTGTGGGATGGGGTCTCAATGGGGACTTGTACAGAGGTTCCTTACCTGAGACTTGGGCTGAACCATCACCTTGACCTCTCTCCTACCACACCCCAAAGGCCTCCTTACCAGGCAGTAGGGTTGGCCCCCTTCAGCCGGAGTACCTGCTACTCGCTATGCCCTGTTCCCGGTAGCAGGTGGGGGTGGAACATTTCAAGAAGAAAAATCAGAGAAAAGGCAGAAATAAATAAGAAATTACTGGGTCTTTTTAAAGCAAAATATAAATGCCTATTTCATCCATTGGCAGGATAGGAAAAAGTTAAAAATAAGAAAAGAGCTAAAAGAAAAAACACATTTAGCACAGAGAAAAAATCATCAAAGAGTGTAATGTCATATTTATACTATTAAATTGAAAAAAACAAAACAAAGTACTACAAAGAGATCAACAGTTTTCTAGAAAATATAAGTTTTCAAAATTGATACCATAGGGTTAAGACAATCTGAACAGAGTAAAAACTGGTAAGAAATGGAAAGCTACCTTCAGAAATGGTTCCTGATCCTGAATTGTTTATTGATGTCTTTAAAGCTTTTTTTTTTTAGGAGTTACTGGGGATTGAACCTGGGACCTCATACATAGGAAGCAGGTGTTCAATCACTGAGCTAAATCCACTCCCCATTCTTTCAAGCTTTTAAGAAAAACATTATTCCAGAACATAGAAATGTTTCTTCCTCCAAGGAAGATATAACCCTGAATTTCCAAAGCCTAATAAAAATACAGTGAAACAAAAGTATAATCTAATATGAATAAATTTAGAAAATTCAGAAACAAAATGCTACTGAATTTAACAGTATTTGAAAACAGCACTTCTTTATAACTAAATATGATTTAAATCACAATGGAAGAATTGTGTAATGTAATTGAGTCTATTAGTAAAATTCAACATAGGAGGTTAAAAATTAAAGAATCATCTTAGGAGATGCTCTGAAATATAATATTCTGAAAGGAATATTATATTATTCAGCATCAGTTCCTAATAGAAATACTTAAAAATGGCAAGAGATATTTCTTTAACATAAGAGAGTCCTGTGCCTTTTTCAAACTGATGGCAAATATTGCAGTTGAAAGTTAATCCTTATTCGCACTTAGATCAAGAAGAGACAAAAGACTGATGCTCTCACTACTAATTTGTTGCCTTGGAATTCCTGCAATACAATTGAACAGAAATTAGAAAGTATGCATGTTAGAAAAGAAAAAACAAAAATGCCGTGCTATGAGAGTGCCATTATTGCATCTTAAGAAAACCCAGAGGGGGAAACGGACTTTGGCCCAGTGGATAGGGCATCCATCTACCACATGGGAGGTCCGCGGTTCAAACCTCGGGCCTCCTTGACCCGTGTGGAGCTGGCCCATGCTCAGTGCTGATGCGAGCAAGGAGTGCTGCGCCACGGCAGGGGTGTCCCCCGCGTAGGGGAGCCCCATGCGCAAGGAGTGCGCCCCGTAAGGAGAGCCGCCCAGCGTGAAAGAAAGTGCAGCCTGCCCAGGAATGGCGCCGCCCGCACTTCCCGTGCCGCTGACGACAACAGAAGCGGACAAAGAAACAAGACGCAGCAAAAAGACACAGAAAACAGACAACCGGGGGAGGGGAGGGGAATTAAATAAATAAAAATAAATCTTTAAAAAAAAAAAGAAAACCCAGAGGAATAAAGCACTTAGAATGAATAAAATGAGTCACTAAATTGACCTCATTGGAGAAAAATTTTAGTTACTTAGTTTTTACTAGTAATAGCCAATTGGAATATCTAATTGTAACTCTCACACACATGGGACCAAAAATTGTTGATACCCAGTTCTATCTTAAGAAATGTGTGAGATCTCACAAACCATTTTTTGAGAGAGAAAATGACTGCCCTCCATAAATGGAAAGACTAAATAAAATAAGGACATTATTTTTTTTCCAAATTAATATTTACTCATTGGGTTAACAAATTTTTATTGAGCAAATGATATGTGCCAGGCACTGTTGTACTCTCAAAGAGTTTACACTCTTGTAGAAGGAGACAGACAATAAACTAACTTCTCATGACAAACTAGAAGATAAGAGCTACGGAGCAAAATCTGGGCGGGGGTGGCATTTTAGCCAGGGTACTTGGGGAACGTTTCAGAGAAGGTGCCATGGAAGTCTAAGTTGGTGAGAGGGGCTGAACATGTGGACCTCTTGGAGAGCCTTCTAGGTTCTGCATATTTGGGAGCCACAAGGGGAGTGAGGCATTCAGGCAGAGGGGGTGTGGAAGCTCAGCAGGGTCTGAGTGGAAGAGTGAAGAGACTTCTGACGGGTGTGTAGAGACTGTGTTGCAGGGGGATTAGGGCAGCATCAGGATACCCAGTGAGGAGGTGAGAGACCACGGTGGCTGGGACCCAGGTCATAACTGTGTGGCAGTAAGTAGTCAAATGCAGATATATCCTAAAGCAAATAGGATTTCCTGATGGATTGGATGTGGCATGTGAGCTAAGCATAAGAATCACGAACAGCCTCGAGGGTATGGCTCAACGTGGGAAAGGTGCTGTTGCCAGCACCTAAGATAGGGAAGGCTTTGTGGGGGGTGAGTTTGGGAGAAAGTTTTAGTTGAGTTTGGACCAGGGAAGCTTGCAGTACCTATTGGAAATGTCAGTGGACAGACTATATGGACAGTTGGATATGTGAGTCTGGATTTCAGGGCAGACGTCTGGGTGGGAGCAGAGACCAAGGATGGAGCCTAGGGTTTTGAGGGTGAGGAACCAGCAAAAGAGGCTGAGAAGGAAAGGCCAGGTAAGGTGGTGAAGAAAGCGTTTGAAGAAGGGGGTAGTACAGCATGTTGCATGTTGCCACAAGGTAAATAGAGGACTGAGGGTTGACCATGTGGCTTGACAGCATAGAGGCCACTAGTGGCCCTAACAGTGTCATTCATGTTGTCATTGGGATCAAAGCCTAATTGGAGGGTGCCTAGAAAAGACAAGATGGAGAAGAGCAAGGATGGAGTTGAACTGGACTGGGCTGGGGTTTTGTCAGACATATAGGAAGGCACAAGAAAAGAGCATCGAGGTACCAGCTGCATAGAGGGTGTTGAGGATTTGGGTATACCGTGGAGGGATTGCAGGATCAGTGTATTGCAGTACAAGAACTCTTGTGACTGAGTGAGCTGGAGGTGCAGTGTGGATGGTTGGAGAGTGCAGTTGAAATTAGACCAGTGAGAGATTATAGGTCTCTGGACATGACCATGGGCTTGGGTGGTGAAGTCCTTGGAGGAGAGGAAGGAATCTCTGGAACGAGGTGACCTGGATGTTAGCAGAATCACCATGTTGATGTCACCAGGGGGATGACAGGTTGCCGAAAGTGACAGTGACCAGAAGCTCCAAGCTTGGAATAAGGGGGGCCTCGCGTGTTTTGGTGACTGCAGCAAGGAGGAGGCAGTCAGTCAGTAGAGCCTAAGGACAGAAGTTTCAAAGCCAGTGTTTAAGGAGAAACTTACAGGAATATACAGAGTCACAGCAGAACTTGCCAGTGCTTCTAAAGGCCATCTGGAAGGACAAATAAGATTCCTTATCAAAACATTCAGAGCTGCAGTCATGTGAATGCTATGGTTTCCGGGGCAAAACTAACACACTAGGTTACAATGTACCTGTGAACTCAGGGTATTGTGAAGGAGGTACAGCTTACCAATAAAAGTAAGGAATTTTTCCCCATGTGTGGTATAGTAACCATTAAGCCATTTGTGAGTGAGAAGAAATTAATTTATATCCTCACTAAATGCAGCATACATCAAAATAATCCCAGGTATTTAGGAGACAGAACTTCTAAATAATTAAACCAAGAGAAAACAGAAGTGAATATTTTATCTAACCTCTAGCAGAGGAAATATTTTTCAAGGTTACCAGAGACAATAAAAGAAATCACAGAGTAGAAACAGACTTCAGTGCATAAAACTCCTGCATTACAAAGGTAAACTGATAAGGTCTGCAACTATTGTCTATATTATATAATAGTCCATGGAATTTGCTTAGAACATCACATTTCCTTTCTGGAGACTGCTTCTCTGTTCTAGTACATAGGTCCTACATAAAATTCTGATATTTACATGTCTCTTCTCTCAGACTCTAAGCTCCTAGAGGAAGTTCTCGCTTTCTTCATTTTTATGGGCAAGACATTCACTTTGTTTAGACTCACTGCACAAAAGACCTCCCAGTATTTAGTCATGACATAGAACCAGAATACTCCAAAATGTCAAATTATTTAGAAAATAGATGGATATGAAAATTTTTCACTTTTCACTAGTATCAAGTTCAAATTAAATACAAAAATGTACTTGTTAGAAAGAAAAACATCATAATCGATTGTTAATAAAGGAGTTTTGAAACAGACATTTTGCTTATAGAACTGCAGTCATAGAGTTCTTTGAAAAGCAGTCTACAGTGTTAGGGCAATCCAGGCCTTTGAAATAGTCACATCTTCCACCCAAGACTCCCACTTTGAGATATCAGTCCCAAAGAAATAATCCAAAATGGGGAGGGGAGATAACCTATAGACATGTTCATTAGTGTGAAAAATAGAGCCTCTTGATACTCAGTGATCAGGGAGGTGTGTTTATGGCATTGAGTGCTCCTGCTAGAACAGAATGTAGTCCAGAAACAGATGCCAGGAAGACCAGAGTGGGAGCTGGCAGTAAAGACTGGGGACTGGCAGGGGTGGGGGTGAGGCACAAAACTTAGAAAAATGTGTGATCAGGATTTTGAGTATTTTGCTTATACCTCTTTTAGAAGTCTACTAGAGAAGTGCTAGATTGCTTTTAACTTGCTCCTTACTTTCTGTTTCTTCACCTCACAACCACTGTACACCTGGCACTGTATCAGGCACTGAGGTTAGGGAGATAAACATGCTTAGTCCAGCGGCAGCTCATCCTGCTCACCGTCATCACGGTTGACCTCGCCAGCTCCTTGCTGATGCCTGGCGCTGCACTATAGCAACTTCTCATGTTATCCTCACAATAACCCCACAGGGATTTTTTTTTTTTTTTTTTTTTTTGCAAAAGAGAAAATGGGGTCACAAAGAAAAGAGCATGATTGATTGTCTGGGGGCTTCATAGGGAGCAGGTGTTCCTAGAGATGTCTGAGAAATGAGACCCAGCTCATGAGGAGGGGGCCCAAAGGATTTCCCTCACTCATTTATCCGGCAACTCTTCATTGAGCCCTTACTGAATGCAGGCATTCTGCTAAGTGCTTCACCTTTAGTGTCTCATTTAATGCTCAGAAGTCTTTCTGAGAAAGGCCCAGTTGTGACTGGAGAAGCAAGCTTAGCAGGACTGAGAAACATGCCCAAGGCCACAGACCCTTACACTCTGTGTGATGCTCCATGGCACAAACCCTCAGCTCATGTCCTCAACTGCTTCATTTGTAAAAGGAGTTTAGAGTAAGGTTTGATTTGAGGCTTTAAATTTTGTGACCAATTGAAAAAATTCAGTGGGGCATTTTTTTTAGTGGTTAAAAACAACAAAACCCTTCAGTTAGGAAGTTCCCAGTCGAAGTATCCTGAGGCATGAGAACTCCGAGAACTGCTGGCCTGCCCAGCAGCCAGAGGTGGTGCTGACAACCTTCAACCACTTCTGAACTGCTGAGTAAGGGATCTGACCATGAACCCCATCTTCTTTCCAGATGTGATGGATGTGGCATGGTCTCCCCACGATGCCTGGCTGGCCTCGTGCAGCGTGGACAACACAGTTGTCATCTGGAATGCTGTGAAGTTCCCAGGTATGAGGTTTTTCCCTGGCTCTCCAGCCCTGCTACTTGGCAGGGTCTGGGAGGAGTGCTGGCCTTCTCTGATTAGTCCTGGTCGCAACAGGAGCATCACAGGAGTGTGGGGTTGGTGTGTCTCATAAGTAACCCAGCTCCTTCTTTCTTTATCAATTACATTTAAGGTTTAAAAAGAGATTTACTTTGAGAGAAAATATTGACTAAATGCTAGTAGGGACAGATCAGAGACCATGCTGATGGTACATGGATAACTGGCATGTGGGAACCCTGGTTGGCCTATGTTTGGTTTACCCCATCGCCCTCACATGTTCCCTATCCTCTAGGGTCCCTCCCCATCCCTGGCCTCTGGCCTATGGCCTTAGCTCAGTTGTCATCCGCCATGTGAAACCCTTGAGCAGGTGTGGGCTAACACAAGTCCAATTTTGCACAAGTTTGATTTTTCTTGTTCATTGTGTTTGAAGTTGCAGCAAATGGCATATTATGGTGTAACACTGCCATTTAAAAGCAAGTGAAATGGGGAAGCATATGTGACTCAAGTGATAGGGCTTCCACCTACCATATGGGAGGACCCAGGTTTGATCCCTGGGGCCTCCTCGTGAAAAAGATGAAAAGAATGCGTGACAAGCCAGTGCCTATGTGGCGAGCCAAGTGCCTGCACAGTGAGCCAGTGCCTGCACAAGTGAGTCATGCAGCAAGCTGATGATGCAACAAAAGAGAGATGAAGGGGAAAGTCAAGATGAAGAACAGGAAAAACCAGGAACTGAGGTGGTGCAGCTGACAGGGAATCTCTCTCCACATTGAGGTCCCCAGGATCAAATCCCAGTGAATTCTAGATGAGAAAAAGAGAAGACAAAAAGAAATAGATATAGAAAATCACACAGCGAATGGACACAGACGGCAAAAACAGCAGGGCGGGGGAAGGGAGAGAGGAAGGAGGGAAAATAAATCTTAAAAAAAAAAAAAAACTAGTGAAATGCTTCTCATATTCCCACTCAGGATCTGAAATCTGTTTTCTTTGTTGACTAAGGAAAAAAACATGGACTTCCGTGGACTTGGATCCCAACTCATTTTCCCACCTTTTTGGAGTCAGCATGTGTGGGACACTGACTGTGGAAGAGGTGTAGTTTTAGAGAAAGATGTGAAGGAAATGTCTTTGGAGCCTTTGGGTTACATAGCTGTAAGAGGTGCTTTCTTGCCTATCTGTGCTTTGTGGTGACTTACCACAGGGCTCATCAAGCACCATGAGTGGCCCTGAACTGTTGGGCCTGCTCCTGTCAGGGCTGCCGGGAAGTTCACAGCCCAAGTGGGCATGGCTTCCATCTAGGAGAGGGAACCATGGGCAAGGCCACCAACCACACACCTGGGGCAGAATTGGTGTCTGTGACACATGTCTGGGCCCTTGCTGCCTACCCCTTGGGGCCACATGCAGCCTCCACCCACTGGCATGTGCTGTAGCCAGAAGGAAGCCTGCTATGTCCACCTCCTTGAGGCAGGTGTTCTTCAGGCTGCTTTTGCCTTGTTAGATCAAATTAGGAAGATCTTCTGCTTGTGTCTTGGTGTGGGGTTGGCCATCACAGAGTCCTGAAGTCCTGTCCTTCTCACGTGTTTATTACATAGGCCATAGATTGCCTCTCGTTTTTTCTATAGAGTCAATGTTTTCCCCAAGTCAACGCCTTTCCAAATTTCTTTTTCCTTTTCTTCACAGAAATTCTAGCTACTCTGAGAGGTCATTCTGGCTTGGTAAAAGGGTTGACTTGGGACCCTGTTGGTAAATACATAGCCTCTCAAGCTGACGACCGCAGCCTGAAGGTGTGGAGGACACTGGACTGGCAGCTAGAGACCAGCATCACCAAACCTTTTGATGAGGTATCTGGAGACAGCCCTGAGAGCTGGACCCAGCAGCCTGACCAGGGTCCTGCCCCATCCTGACCTCCCTGCATGAGTCTGTGCCACATGGGTGCATGTACAGATCCCCAAAGACTGTAACCCCACAGAATACAGGACCTGAGGGGTGATTAAGAGCTCTCTGAAGTGGGCACTCTGTCCCTAGAAATCAGGTGACGAGTCTTTCATTTCTGAGTAGCTGTTAAAGCTCCAACTTTGAAATGGAAAAGATTGGTAGGACTTAAAGCTGCAGAGAACCTTAGAGGTGCCCCTATAACATCTGTTACTCAGTTTGCCACACAGGCATGGGTGAAACTGTTCTTATAGGGGTTTTACACTGTGCTGCCCTCCAGGTTAGCTGGTGTATGTGAGGGAGATGGAGGCCACCCTCTCTCCTATTTCTCCTGACCATGCTTGGGGCTGACTTCAGCTCTTCAAGCTAGCTGACATCTTTCCTGGGTGGAGTTAACATATGGTGTGCAGATTGTTTTGAAATGGGACTGTTGTGGCTTCTGTAGTATTTTACTGTATCTTCCTTATTTTAGTTCTGATATCATAAATAATCAGAGCTCAAGATCACCATTATGCATTAAACATTTATTAAGTGTCTCCTATATGCAGGACAGTTCTGGGTATAGGGAATAAAAGTGGATTTAAATGGAGTCTGTCCCCTAGACACTTAACCCAGTGAGAGGGCAGACATTCCAGTCAGTTAAGTACAGTGGGGAACATCCAGAGTGTACAAGGAGGGGGTGAAGGCACTGTCTAGAGTGGGGGGGGGGGTTGGTGGCAGGGGTGCATCCAGAGTGTTTGTGGAGGGATGGGAAGGGGAATGGTGTCAGGGAGACCTCTTCGAGGGAGAGACACATGAGCAAAGCTTTGTGAGATGAACTGAGCTGGCTACAGAGGGAAAGTGAAAGTTATGCATTCAGTTGTCCCCAAACCAGCTTCAGCTCTAGACTAGGCATATCAACATTGGTATTGACCTTACCTGGGCTGCAGCTGCCTGGGACAGGTAACTTGAGCCCTCAGGCCTTCTGGAGGTCCTCAGAACTTTAGCTGCCAGGAGCTAGGCTTCTGGTAGCATCTGGTAGCATGCCGAACCAGGGCTAGGCATGTTTTGAGCACCAATGGAGTCTGGCAGCACTTCTCAGCCTCCTCTGGGTTGGGCCTCTCTTGGCCCTTGGGGGTCTGTGGCCCAAGCTGGATATTGAGGCAGGAAGTATCACTTCTCTGGCCCACCTTATCCTGCCCTGCTCTGGGCTGTGGACTCAGAGTCTGAATCCCTAAGTCTATAGAACGCTCTAGGCAGAGGTTGAGCTTCCGGCATTTTGCCCATCATTTCTCTTTGCAGGAAGAATAACATGAAGGGGAAGGGACACTGCCTCAGTCCTCAGCCCAACTGCAGCTCACAGGGGCTTACCTCTGTGTGTTTACTGTTTACAAGGACTTAGTAAACCTCTCTTCTTTTCCTGGGGTCGTCACACTCTGTAGGCAAGGGCACAGCTTGAGAGTAGGTTCTGTCCTCACCGTTGCCAGCCATTGCAGGGATGGGCCTGACCTAGGCCCCTGAGTGCAGTTGGGGCTCTTGCTGTGCTGCATTGTTTTGTGAGGAAGGATTTGTAGATTTATGGTGGGGCAGGGGGTGGTTAGAAGGTGCTGCATAGAAAATAGGGGCATCAGTGGCCAGATGGACTTGGAGTCTCAGAGTTAACAATTAAGAGGAACTTTTCCACGGTCCCCTCAGTGCCTGCGGTGCTCTGCCGGTACCCCCTGTTCAGGTCATTACCAGACTCATTCAGCCTGAGAGCCCTTTCGTTGGAGATTGAGGTTACAGCTGTCAGTGAGACACAGAAGCTTGGAAGCGGGTTCCACCATCACACATTTGTAATCAGAACCCTGACTACTCTCGAGGTCGGTCTTGTCACAGATCTGGCCTAGGCTCCTCTCAAGCCCCAGGGTGTCTCTTTCAGTGTGGAGGGACAACCCATGTGCTGCGGCTCAGCTGGTCACCTGATGGGCACTACCTGGTATCCGCTCATGCCATGAACAACTCTGGCCCCACTGCCCAGATCATCGAACGGGAGGGCTGGAAAACCAACATGGATTTTGTGGGACACCGAAAAGCTGTAACCGTTGTGGTGAGTGTGCTTGGCCCCAAAGGAAGTCCTGAAAAGTGTGGACCTTGGGCCATGGTGGCTATTAGCCCCACCCTGTGTCAGCCAGCCATGGGTACCACCCTTAGTGTGCTATTGCAGCTAGCCTGCATGCATCCTAGGAGCCCAGAGCATATGCTGGTCTCCTGAGAAAGCCTGGCAAGGCTGCAGTCTCTCCAGTTCTGGGTTGCATGGGAGAATGAGGTGGTCAGCTCCCAAGGTTCTACACACATTGGCTTATTTCACCTTAAATATTTAAGTTTGAATATTTAAGAACTAGCTTTACAAAACAAAACGCATGCTTACTCTTTATTGGAAAACATTTAATAACATAAGCCATTGCTCAGGAATATTTTAGCTTTGCACTAACCTTTTCAGACGCAGGTTGCTTCTGTATAGTGACCCTGGCAGGTCCCACTCGCCCAGCTGAAAGGCACAGACACTTGTCACCAACCCAGTGCTGGCAGGTACAGCTGGAAAGGCCCTGTTGTGGAGCCCCGAAGGGCTTGACCTGAGTTTGCAGCTGCTCTTCTTGATGTGGAGGGCAAAGAGCCCAGGAGATGGGGATGACTGCTGTTCTTTTCAGGCTTGAAAGAGCATCCTAACTCTCCTTTTATGATTTCAAATTACTTTAGTTGAAGAGTGTCCTAAGAGTGCCCAAGGCAAGCTTTTAAGTAGTTACAGGTAATCTATGAGAATCAGGATTTTCTCAACAGTGGGAAACCAAAACAAAATAGATTGGTGGCCTATGGTTGATAAAACTGAAGGATCATCCAGAATCCCAGTCCCAGTTTTTTGTGTTCATTAAAACAGCCTTATTTTTCCCATTGCTTGAATTGATAATAACTATCATATATTGTGATTTGAAATATAAATTTTATATGAATAAAATATTCTTTCAGTTTTCTTTTACTTGAGTCCAGTAGGATTTTGTTTGAAACCAAAGCCTTCTTCTCAGATGCTTGAAAATCACTGCTTCACAGTTAACCTGGTGCTTCTCTTTACATGGTCTCCCAACCATCCTCAGAGCAATAGTTCTGGGACCAGGACACTAGCCCCATGGAGGAGCCATGTGCCCAAGAGAGCCTGCAGCCCAGATGGTGGGGGTGGAGGCACACACCATGGCTCTTGCCTCTGGTTCTACATTCTTAACACCCCAGAGGCCCCCAGACAGCAGCCTCTCTCTTCCCCTAAGAATTTACCCTCCTTCCCCCTCAGCTGTCCTGTCTTGGGATTCCAAGTCTGAGCTAAGAGCCCCCACCCTCTTCAGTCCAGGAGGGCACAGTAACTCCCTGTCCCATCGGCCTGGCTGCTCGTCTTGAAATGGAGAGTTGGCCAGACTAGCTTCTCCTTTCCCCACTTGATCATGGGTGAATGAGCATGTTTATGACCACACCAAGCCTCTGTTCATCATTAGCAAAGTGCCTCGTCAGATTCTGGAGAAGGTGGAATAAGGCATGCTAAGTGTCTGTGGCTCAATCCCAGCACAGGAGCCTGGGGACTGGCATTTGAGTATGGTTCTAATGCTTGGGCGTAGGATACACGCTTGGTGCTTGATTAATTATTTTAATTTTTGTCATTTGGCTTTAGAAATTCAACCCTAAAATCTTCAAAAAGAAGCAGAAGAATGGGAGCTCTGCAAAGCCCAGCTGCCCATACTGCTGCTGTGCTGTCGGCAGCAAGGACCGCTCACTCTCTGTCTGGGTGAGTCCGCCACCACAAACTTTAGCCGCAGTGGCTGGGTGAGGGTGGATGAGCCAAGTCTGCAGATCTCTTCCTTTCCCATTCTGCCCTGCACCCTGGGTTCAGCCTTTCTTTGAAAGGCTATAGGCCTTCCAGTACCCTCGAAGGAAGTGCTGGAGACTGACTGTACCTGGACCCCAGCCTGTGTGCTCTCTCCCTCTCAGGAGCCTTGAGGCCTAGCCAAGAGAGGCCTCCTCTGATCCCCAGTGCATGGCACTGGACTTGGGACCTTTCAATAATCAGCACCCTTGTTAGCATGTTGTGTTTGCTTCCTTTAAAAAAAGTGTGTATCTATATGTAATGTGAATGAAGTGCATTACTCTTAAGTGTTCAGTTCTTTGAATTTTTTATATATGTTTATACCCCCATCCCAGCATGCTCCTTCTGGTCTCTTCTCAGTCAAGACCCCATACCCCCACACAGGCAACCACTCTAACATCTTCTGTCACCATAGAAGAGTTTTGCCTGCTCTTGAACTTCATATAAATGTGTCTAGCTTTTCTTTCACCAGCATAGTTTTTTAGATTCATCCATGTTGTTGCATTTAATAAGTTTATTCCTTATTGTTGCTATGTAGCATTCTACTGTTTGAAATAAAACCATTTGTTGATACACTCTCCTCTTGACGGACATTGGGGTTGTTCCAGGTTTGAAATATTATGACTAAAGTTGATATGAATGTTCTTGTGTAAGTCTTTTTTGTGAATATATGTGTTAATTTTTTTCACTTCATGCAATAGTGAAATGACTAAAATTTAAGAATTAAAATTTTTCAAATAAGAGTACCACATGTTGGCAAGAATATGGTTAGCTGGAGCTAATAAATTGCTGGTGGTGTTTAAATTGGTACAAGCACTTTTAAAAAGCATTTGGCAGTTTCTGTCATAGCTATCCATGTGACCCAGCAATTCCACTCCTAGATATGTAATCAAGACAAATATATACTTTTATCCACAAAAAAAAAAGGGCAAAATGATACCTTCATTTATTTGTCTGTTTAACCCATCAGGTGACACTGGGACGGGTGAGGCTGTGTATTTTGTGTTCCTTACTAGATGGCAGCCTCTGAAATGAGGCACCAAAAATAACTGCAGAAAGCACTGAGTTCCCATACGGAGGAGCCACATCTTTTTTTTTTTTTTCAAGAGAAGTTGTGAACTTAAAAGATAGTCATGCACAAGTGCAGAATTCACATACCTCACCCCTCTACTAACACCTTACATTTTTGTGGAACATTTGTTACAGATTATGAAAGAACATGATCAGACTGTTAACACTAACTATGGTCCACAGCATACACTTGGTATATTTTTTCCACATACCCCCTATTAGCACTATATATTGGTATTGTACATTTGTTATAGTTCATGAGAGAACATGCTCATATTTGTGCTTTTAACCACAGTACATCTTCCACCACATGGTTCACTGTGTTATGAAGACCCATACTTTGTACATTTTTCCAAAAGGTACACTCAGTGGAGGAACCGCATCTTAAACCTCTTTGTACCTCTTCCCATCCTAGCTCTGTGCCCTCCACATCACAGGGTCTCTATAAATACTTGGTGACGGGGTGATGGGTGAGAACTATGCAAGTTTCTCAGTCATAGCTCTTTGACTCAATAACAGTCTCTGTGTCAGGAGTCAGTCATGTTGGCTGTGACTGCCTAATTCCTGGAGGGTCAGTGAGTTCTTTGTTGGCACAGGCAGGTGTTCTGTCAGATAAGAGACCTCAGGTGGTTGTGTCTACAGGTGTGGGCAGAAGGCATCACAGGAGGGACAGAAGGTAGTTCTGCCACTGACTTCCAAAGTCACATGCTACTGCTGTCAGTGAACTCATTGCCATGTCCCATGGGCTCCCGAGACCTCCTTGTGCTAAGCTGTTAGGTGTTTGATGAAGCAAAGTACACAAATGAAAGATTCTTTTAAAAGTCTTTATTTCCTTATTAGCACAGTGGATTTGAAGTCGTGGAGCTGAAGATTATCCTCTGGCTGTGTTTATTACAGTTGTTTGTTACAGAGAAGTCTCTTGCTGTGTACATCTGGATTTTCCAGGCCTAGCGTTCACTTAACCTACATCCCAGAACCTGAAGGATAGTGCTGTAGTGGGCAGTTAGTGCATGCTCTTCTCCAGTTCAGGCACTGCCCCTAGGGAGGGCTCCTCTCCACCCAGGGCTGAACTGCTGCTGGGACCACACCACAGCTGACACATGCTCATTCATGTCTCTTAGAAGGGTCACATGGCTCCAGATTTCTCAGGGGTCTGCAGACGTATTTATCGGAGGGAGGAATAGGCATAGGAGCAGTCAGGGCTGCTTTTTTCTGGCAGTGGATTTAGGGTGCTCTCCTGAGGACCAGGACTGCTACAGCTCTGCCTTCCCTGCCAGGCACCTGTCTCAGGCTGTGGACAGGAGCAAAAGTAGGGCAGCCTGGTGGGGTCCAGAAAGTGGGTTCCCAGCTACTCTATCACTCCATTGCACAGGACCTATCAGTAGGGTGGTCAGAGACTTTTGTATGGAACTGAGAACAAGGAGGCAGTGCAGTTCCCACATGAGTGTGACTAGATGAATGTGCCTGTGGTGAACATTAGGCATACCTTGAGAAAGATTTTACAGAATGTCTTAACGAAATGCTTATTGGTGTGTTGATTGGCAAAGCAGGAACATCATGGGCTTAATTTCAAAGAATAAAGGAAATGCTTGCATAACATAGAAGAATATAATTCAGACAAGTATTAATAGCAGTTAACTTTGGGTTTGGGTAAAGGGAAACGTAACACTATTTTTATGTGTTCAGGTACTCTCCACTCATCCTTTGTAGAGTAAGCATGCATTACTTGTACAACCTGTTAATACTGAGCCTTGGATAAATGTGTACCAGGACTTCTCTGGCCCAGAGCATATGTTCTGGGGCTTCTTTGGGGCCTTTTCCTGCCCTGGGAGCTACCTTTGCTTCCCCTGCTCAGTAGACTTTCTATAATCTCTACCCATGGGCCATCCCTCTGCTCAGATCAGAGCCCTTCCAGAGCTTCCTTCCTCTCTGCCTTCTCCACCAGCATGGATAAAGCTAATTTTCCATGTATAAAGCCGTCTCCTCTGCCAGACTACTGCAGCTCCCGAGGCAGGGGCCACTCTGGTGTACATACTTTTGGCGTGCTTAGGTTTCTACACTCTGGGACACAGCAGTTGCTATTTAAATCGAGTTGAATATGCCCCGTATGTCAGCAGAGAAACTGAGCAAGGCTCTTATGACTGGGAGTGTCAACTTGGCTGAGAGGACAAAAGGGGTTTTCAGTAACTTTATTAACCATTGCTGCTGCTTTCCTTTCAGCTCACGTGTCTGAAGCGGCCTCTTGTTGTCATCCATGAGTTGTTTGACAAGTCCATCATGGATATCTCCTGGTAAGATGGATTCCTGTTAGGGTGCATGGGCTGAGAATGGAGGAGTCATGCCTTGGAACCTGAGGCTTCCTGGATGTGGTCAGAGTCAGCCAGCCAGTGGCCCCTCCCAGGTGTCAAGCAGGAACAGGCACCAGGGGTGCCGTTGGCACGTGCCCCAGTGTGGTAAGAATGTGTCCTATAGTGCTTCTCGCTCTTTTGAGGACTGGCCCCTGGAAAATGTCTTCACAGTTAAACTGAGATTTCTCTAAGGAAAGGAGAATGATAAAGTCTTGGTAGGGTTACACCTCACTGTCGTTACACTGATCATAATAGCTTCCCTTTGGGGACTTATTTGCTGCTCAGTGACCTTATTTAGAAGTACATTTCCTCAAATTATTATTTTTTTAATAAGCTTTATTTCAACTTCAGAAAACAAAATAACAGATAAAAGACAGCTTAACAAATTTTGCAAGTGTCACTTTAAAAAATCCTATCCAGGCACATTTATCTTAATCCTAAAAATAAACTCAATTGTTACCACAAAACCTATGGTGAGAGATACTTTGTACATGTGATTGGGACTAAAGGGTACTAAGGCCCTCTGGGCTGCTGCTGTCCACCCTAGGCACAGAGAGGAACATCTACTTAGAGCAATGGATGCCCTCTGTCCTCTAGCGAGCCTCTGAAGTGCAGATATCCATCTCAGGCATCTGCTCCAGGCACATTATCTCTTTCAGGACTCTGAATGGACTGGGTATCCTGGTGTGCTCCATGGATGGCTCTGTGGCATTCCTAGACTTCTCCCAGGATGAGCTTGGAGACCCCTTGAGTGAGGAGGAGAAGGTAGGCAAACAGCAGGCACACTGCCGGCTAGGGTCTTGGGGACTGCTGTGCACTACGGGGCCACAGAAAAGTGGTCACAATTCTCTGAAAGGCCCCTTTGATTGGCCCCTCCTCATGAGAATCATGGACATGTTGCCTTTTATAAATTGTAATCCTTATCTGTACAAAACAGGTTAATTTAAATATAAGTCTCGATTCATGTCAGAATCAAGTTCTGGAATAAAGAGTACTACTATTTTGGGTACTTCTTGTACTGATAGCAAGACATACACTGGGAGGGTTTCTTTCTGGGAGAGCTGTCGAGACTCCCCACAGGTCCCTGCTCATGCCACTTTCCCATTGTCATGTGCTGACATAAGTTGCCATAGACCAGCAATTTTCATAGTAATATTCATCACTTCTAACATTTACTGTATGCCAGACTCTGGGCTATGCATTTTGCATATATTACTGCATTTAAATTACACAAAAGCCCTTTAAGGCAAGGCTTATCTGTTTCAGTGATGAGGTAACTAAACCTGAAAATGTTAAGTCCCTTGGCCATGGCCATGTGTATCCCCTAGGTGTGACCCCTAGGTGTGAGAACAGAGACATGAACCCAGGCCCACTGCCTCTGTGTTCTCTGGGGCAGTGTGTCCTGTGCCCTTCTTCAAGGGCTTTGGGAAAGGCTCTGCTTTACCTGCTGTAAGCTTGAAACCTCCCATTTTCTACAGAGAAGCCTTTGCCAAATCTAAGTGGGACATATTTGTCTGAAAGGAGCTCTGTGAAAGCTCAGAGCACTGGGCAGCTCTCCCCTTCATGATGTTATTGCACAAGGATGCTCTCTCTTGTGTTATTGAGTGGATCTCCCACTAGGAGATAAACCCCTCAGGGGAAAGATCTGTCACGTTTACTGCTACACCAGGCATCAAGTTATTTTTCTGTCAAAGAAGGGTGTCTCAGTGACCTCAGGTCTTCTTTCCACCTTGTCATGTCAGGCAGGTGGCCTGGGATCACTGCACACTTCCCTGGCTTGGAGACTCAGAGTGGGGATTCATGTAACCCCATCTGACCTGTCTTTGCCCAAGTGACAGGCAGGGACATTAAGGAACATTAGGGAAACATCACACAAACTCTGGATTTTAGCTAGAGATTCTAGGGCACAGAAGCCAAGGTGGCAAGAAGAAAGGGGAGGGCCTAGGCACATCCCGGCATGCCAGGCTCTGCAGGATCAGGTCCCAAACCCCACCGCCACCCCTGGCATCCTCAGGGGTGAGGCAAGTGCCCTATTAACCATAGTCCCTGCTCCCAGGCAAAACACCACCTTGGTCTTTTGCATCGTGAGGGTCTGTTCCTCATCACACTTTTACAGGTGCCAGTGCTATGTATGCTGTGGACACCGCTGCTCCCAGGGGGTTCCTGTCAGCTTGTTACAGCACAGGACTAATCATACCTGAGAATATGGGAGGGTAGGGACCCCACCAAGAAAGATCAGGACATGATGGCGGCAGTGCCAGAGAAGAATTTCCCTCAGGTCTGCTGTGTCAAGGTTTTCCCTTGCTGTTAGAGACACTGCTATCAGCTCCATGGGGACCTCCAACCATGTGGGAGTAGATATCTAGACAAGAGCAGTGGGTATAGACCATTGGTTTCAATATGTGATCTGCAAAGAGCATTTGCAGTCCTTGGAGTGAGTTAAAGACCTTAAGTTAGAGATTTGAGCATCTTATTTTCAGTTCAGGACATGTTTATTGTCCTTAGTACTATGCAAGACCATGTGATAGATGTTTACTTGTTAGTTATCTCATTTGCTTTCATCCCCAGCTATAGATACACAGGGGCCTGTGAATACCTGGCGAGGGTACAGACTTCTCCAGCTAGCTCCTCAATAAGAGGCAGAATAGGGTGAGAGGCGGTGAGAGCTGGCATCCAGGGCTCTGGGACCCCATTCCTAAGCCCTTTTCATTCTCAAAACCAGAAGAACACATGCTGCAGTCCACCCACTAGTGATTGTATAGGCTGTATTGCTGCTCACACGCAGCTTATTTTCCCTCTCTGCTTCCTCCAGAGCCGCATTCACCAGTCCACCTACGGAAAGAGCTTGGCCATCATGACCGAGGCCCAGCTTTCCACAGCTGTCATTGAGAATCCTGAGATGCTCAAGTATCAGCGGAGGCAGCAGCAGCAGCAGCAGCAGCAACAGCAGCAGCAGCAGCAGCAACAACAGCTTGATCAAAAGAGTGCCATGGCCAGAGAGACAGGCTCCACTGCCTCAGTAACAGGCGTGGTCAATGGGGAAAGTCTAGAGGACATCAGAAAGGTGAGGGCTCAGCCTGAGGCCACCAAGGGCATGGGCACAGGGCCAAGCCCAGGGAGGGAAGCAGGATGGGTTAGAGGACCAGGCAGGTGGGTGGGGCATAGGCAGTGTGCCCAGGATGTGGAGGGTGGGAACATAGTCATAAGTGAAGATGGGCTGCTTCCTTGGATGGAGGGTGTATCCAACCTGCTGCAGGACTGTTGCCCTCAGGTGCATGAGCCAGTAACTGGGCCTAAAGCACTTTTATCAAAGGCTTCCTTGTCCCAGGGAACCCCAGAGGAGGTCATTTGCTAGAGGAACTTCTGAACCTCACCTGCTGGTGTTTTTTGGAAACTCGAGATACTGAAAACAGTGGTTTCACATGCTGCCCTTAGGAGACATCTGTGGGCTTCTCCTTCTTCATTTATGTTAGATATTCAGTTTCTTTGGAAGCCCCTCTTTTACTGGGACTTAGGGTTTTGAAGATGGGCCAGCAGCAGAGGAGAAGTGTTGAGATCACCTGGGGAACTTAAACCATCTTCAGCAGCTTGTGTAGGCTGAAACCTGCCCCAGGTGATAAAGATATAAGTGTGATTGAGAGCTTTTGGTCTGAACTGTTAGGGGAAGACGGAGCTCTGGAACTGAAAAAGGGTTGGAATCACCTTAGAGATAAAAGAGTGTAGGCCTAGGAACTTACCAGGTGGAGGTGCTGTTGATAGTTGCTCATTGCTGGTGCAACTGAGAGATGTGTGCCCTTGTTCTTTACAGTGCAGGGAGTTGAGTACATATCCTGATAAAAATTCTTCCTTCTTTAATTAGGTGGCTTAGTTTAGCTGTCCCAGACAGATTGTAGAAAGGGAAGTTAGAATAAATTTCCTTAGAAACCTTATTTTTTTTTTTTTTTTGATGTTTGGCAGAAACTTTTCCATTCATTTTTGTCACTCTACCTTGCCAGAATCTTTTAAAGAAACAAGTTGAGACTCGGACGGCAGATGGTCGGAGAAGAATCACGCCTCTCTGCATAGCACAGCTGGACACTGGGTATTTGTTCATTCTCCGAGCTTTCTGTGACCTTCTCTGAGGAGGTCTTCCTGTCTCCTTTCACCAGTCAGCACTTTCATGGTCAGGGTTTTCACAGGTTCTTGGACCATCAGATCTGGAGCATGTGAAAGCGAGGTTGTTCAGCCCAGCTTCCCACCAGCTCCTCACATGTGCCCATGGCTCTGGCACATGCTTCACTTGTGCAGAGGGATGGTAGGAGAGGTCTGAGGCCAGGGGAGCTAAAAGGCCGGTGGCAACTCCTCAAGATCAGGTGTCTTCCTCCTGCTGTGGATTAGTTTTTGCGGAGCATTGGAAGATTCACTAGGTCAAAAGGGCAAACTGATTTTTTCTTTTTCCTTTTATAAACTTTTTTTCTGATTTGATAGTAATGTATTCCCACTGTTGAAACTTTAGAAAATATAAAAACCTAAAGAACATAAGCATTGTCCTAATCCCCATAATCTAGTCTCTCTGATAAAACCACTGTTAACAGTGTTACTTCCAGATTTTGTTCTCTGAATGTGGGTTTGTGTGTAATCGGGTCATACCTGATGTATTGTAACCTGCTTTTTTTTCCCCCACTTATTACTGTGTCTTAACCTTTCACCCATTTTAATAAATAGTCCTCTGAAGCCTTGGCTTGCTGATTGTCCACACGCCCAGTCTATGAAAGCACCATGATTTATGTACCCATGCCCTTACTTGTGGATTCTGGGTTGGTCCAGCTTTAAATGATGGTAAATGAATCTTTGAGTCCATCTATAGCTGTTCCCGCCACATAATTCCCAGAAGTGGAATTGCTGGGTGGAGGGTAGGGTTCTGAGACACATTGCATTGTGATGAATAGAGAAGGGCAAGTGGACTCATTCACCATTTGCTGTTGTTGTCACACATTTGCTTTTGGATTGGTCATTCTCCCCAAAATGATATGTGTTGGTTCAAAGGAAATCAGGCCCTGTGTGAAAGAACTAGCCCCCCTTATCATTTACTTTTGGTATTATAATCATTCAACTAATCTGCTCAGGACAACAAGAGGTATTTTGTGGAGAACATGTAGAGCAGTCCTTCACACTTTTGAAATCTTCATGAGTTTTTCCTAATCTTCCTTGAGTCTGAAGAGGCCTTTAATGATACGATATGCTGGCTCAACGTCCTCATGTTAGCTGTGCAGGCATTTGGGTCCCAGAGGGCAGAGCCAGGATCAGGGAAACTCCTCCTAGAACAGTGATTTTTCCTCTGCTCAAGCCATTTTCTCATTGTGAATCTATAGGAGCAAAGTCACCTGTCTCACTTGTATTAGGGCAAAGTGAGACCAAGTATGTGAAATATTTTGGGAGTGAATGAGGTTTGCAGAAGTGGAGGTGGTGCAGTGATGGTGGCACTTTTGTTCTGTGGGTCCTTCTAGGCCTCACCTATGGGGACAGGGGAGAGCTTCCCACTTGGCCTGAAGCCAGCTTTCTGCATAGGGTGCATATTTCTGGCACCAGAACTTGCTTCCTTTGGTCTTAGGAGCTTTTTCACCCTCTAGATTCCCTTGTTAAATAACAATGGAACAAGTAAATTATTAGCTTGGTGCATCCAAAAGGAGAAAAACCCACAAATATTCAAACTAGAAATAAGTGTGGAATAATCAGAGAAAAAGAATAAATCAAAAGGATAAGAGAATGCTGAACTCTGTGCAAATAAATTTGGAAATGAATATTTTAAGGAAAGTAAAATGGCCAAAACTGAAGAAAATCTGCACTGATGAGTTATTATAGAAGAAATAAAGGGCATTATCAAAGAATTATCCCCACCAAAGCCATCAGAGTAAGAAGCCTTCACAAGAGAATTCTAACAAGCTTTTAAAGAATATACTGATACTATTTCACATGTCCTAGTGCATAGGAAAAAAGGAATGCTTGCAAATATTTTTTTTCATGAATTGAACATATTTGTATCAAAACATGATAAATATAGAACATAATAAATTCCAGGTCAAGTCTCACTTCTGAATATCAAAATAAAATCCTGAATAAAATATTATAACATATTAAAAGACTAATATGCTGTGACCAAGTAAGGTTTATGTCAGGAAAGCAAGGAGGTTCAAATTTTGGGAAACTTAATTGTATATGTTAACAGATCAAAAGAAATAAATTATGTTGTCATCGAATAGATGCTTAAAAGTCATGTTAGTAAAATTCAACCTCATAAGAATTTAAGAGAATTAAAAAAAAAAGAAATCAGGAAGAAAGTGGGAGGAGCTGAGCATGGGAGAGAAAACTCGGAGGGGAAGGCAGAGACCAGAGAGATTGCTCACCATCTTGCTTCAACACATGGTAGCTGACTTTGGTGAGAAAGCACCTATTAATGGTGCCTCGGGTTAAACTTTTCATGGCCTTGGAACTTTAAGCTTTTATCACAAATCTACTTTATAAAAGCAAAAAAAAAAAAAAAAAGAATTTAAGAGATTTAAAACTCAACTAAATGAAGTTGGTGGGTGCTTTCTTAACATGGTAAATTGTCTTGTTTCAAATAAATTCAGAAACCAAACAAATGTCTACTCTTGTAACCATAAAATAGAAGGTCTAGTCTATGCAGTTAGTTGAAAGAAAGAATAAGTTGTAACAATTGGAAAGGATGAGGTAAATTATATCATTGTTTAAAGGTGATATGAGCTATAAGAGAATCAAATGGAAAAAACTGCCATAGACAATTAAAGAAGACAAAGATAGTTGAATACAACCAACATAATAAGGTCAAGTAATACCATTCACAAATGAAATACCTAAAATGTGAGTAGAAATGTAGCTCTTTATGAAGAAAAATTTTATAATCTTGCTGAGCAACTCAAAAGAGCTAGAAATGCATACTGTTGATTATTTAGCTAGGATAATTCAATATCATAAAGATGTCAATTTCCCTTTAAATTTAGCATGAGCCAGAAAATAATAACCACAGGAATTTTCAGGGTCAGACAAGCTGATTCCAGAGTTCAAGTAGAAAAACATAAACAAGAATAGCCAAAATATTTCTGACGAAATGTTAATTAGGGAAGACTGGCCCCATCAGATATTAAAACTTTGAAGCTATAATTGAAACAATGAGGTACTAACATATAAATAGACAAAGCTGTGGAAAAGAATAGAAAATTCAGATGTAGGCCCAAATATATTAGAGAATTTTAAAGCTAGCATTTCTCATCAATGGTAAAATATTAAATAATTCAATAAATGGAGTTAGGATTACCTGGTAGCCTTCTAGAAATAGAGTTGGATCCCTACCCTACAATTTATAATTAAACATTCAACAGTTGCAAGATTTTTATGTTTAATTTTTTGTTTAAAATTTTAGAGGCTCTAAGTAAGAGTATTTTTTTAAATCTCAGGAGTTAAAAGTTCTATACGTGACAAAATTTATAGCAATTAAAAAAAACATTTTTTTGCAAGGAAAAATAACCACTATAAAGAGTCAAAACACAACAACCTAGAGAAAGTATTTCCTTCTCATATAAGGAATTGTTTTCTTTGAGAACTCATTCAAATCAGTAATAAAGATCAGTAACTAAGTAGAACAACAGACAAAAGATACGAATAGTTTACAAGAAAGGAGATCAAATGTTTCTATATGAAAAAGTTCACCTTCACTCACAGCTGTAATAATATACCATCTTTCACTTGACAGATTGACAAATAACAAAATATTTGATAAAACTGTTGGTAAGGGTGTGGGGAAAAGACACACTCAAGGATCCTTTAGAAATATTTATCAGAAATCGTCAGTGAACATTCCATTTGCTGTTGGAGGTCTAGTTCTAGAAATTTATCCCATACAATGTATGAAATGACAAGTGTAATGGCAATTTTAATAGTAAACATGGTTAAGCACCTACTCTCTGTTCTAAGTGTAGGCTGTATTAACTATTTTAGTCCTGAGAGACACTCGTGGGGAGGGTCCTATGACCTCCTGCTTTGCAGATAGAACCTAAGCTGAGGTACAGAGTGGGTTCAGGCATCCAGCATCACAGAGCTTGTGGAGGGCAGGGGTGTCAGAACCAGGAGGTCTGTCCTGGGCCCTCAGTCTTTAGTAGCAATATGGTGTCCCCTGTTGCATCAGCATCTGCTATAGAAAAGATTGGGAGACAGCCTGGTAGAGGCTCAGTGGGGAAATTATGGTTCATCCATCCAGGGGTTTGCCATATAGCCCTGACCAAAGGGGAGGCCCTCTCTATATGCTGTGTTTTATTAGTTCTAAGACACGTTTGACATTTTAACACCTCCAAAATCAAAGTGTACCTCTTCAGTCAATGACATCTGACTTAAAATTGGTAACTTTTTTTTCTTTCTTACTGAAAAAGTATATTAGTGCATCTTATAATTGATGACATCTTACATTCAATTAAATATATCAAGTCATTTTAATTTTCTCTTTGCTTTTCTGTAGCTTTCCAAAATTTCTTCCAGGAAAATATATTGCCTTATTCCCAAGGTGAAAGAAAACTTATTTAGAATGTAGAAAATAGTTTATGTGATTAATTTTTGAAGTTGACTTTCTTTCTTACTTGGTGACAGGGACTTCTCCACGGCATTCTTTAACAGCATCCCACTCTCCGGTTCCCTGGCGGGCACCATGCTTTCCTCTCACAGCAATCCGCAGCTACTGCCACTGGATTCCAGTACCCCCAACTCCTTTGGAGCCTCGAAGCCTTCCACAGAGCCTATGGCGGCAGCTGGCGCCAAGCCTGTAGGCGAATCTGTCAATAAAGACAGGTTAGTGCATGCTAAAGCTTACTTCTGTCCCTGGGAAAGTTCATGTTTGTGCACAGTTGCAGGAATGGAGATTTTAGTTCTGTTTTTACTTTGTGGCCCCTTCAATAAAAAAAGAAAGATTTCAGATGAGGGCTTGCTTAGAAGTAGGGAACTTGTCCAAGTGAGTCTTTGATCTACAGAGCCATAAGGACTTCCCAAAGGGGATATCATAACTGAACCATGCTGTGTTTCTGGGGGAAATAAACATTGCCAGTGTTGGGCTACTAAGGGTGAGAACACTGCCTGCGGGCCAAACCACCTTCTGGTGGGACTGCACTGCTACTCTGGAGGTGGATTTATATTTCTAGGGTTTAAACCCCTATTTGACTCTGACGGGAGCATCACCACACTCACTCATCCCACCCAAGATGCTCCAGTGCTAGGGTACAGGCTTACCTCACCACCCTCAAAATTATATTCACTCCGAGCTGACATTTTCACTGACCATTACCTGGAAACCAAATTAGAAGTGAGAAAGCATGAGGTAAACATCAATAAGAGCTAGGAGCTATTCCATCAGCAAACATTTGCCCAGTGGCTGCTGTGGGTTATATACTATACTAGGGCCCAGACATCCACAGGTGATAGGTTGATTCATCCTATTCTCAGGGTTGTATAGGCTGGTGAGAGAAGGGGAAGCCATGTGGTTGTTTGGATAGCTCCTAGGATCCCCTGGGCAGAAATGGCTAACCATTCAAGCAGTGTGAGAGTGAGCAAGCCACAGGAAGACTTCACTGAGAGATGTTCTGCCCAGGGGAGGGGAATGTGGATACAGGCCAACCAGGAGGGAAGGAAAAGAGAGTAGGGACAGCAGCCAGAGCATAGCCCAGAGTCCTTGGGGAGTGGCAGAAAAGAGAGGGGAAAGCTAAGCTTCTGTGCTGAAACAGGTACTCTGGGACTATGGAGTGACAGAGAAAACTCTGGGGGTTGCATTTTAGGACAATCACTCCAGCAGGTAGTACTGCCCAAATTTAGCGACTGCCATGTAGAATCTCTTTGATTCTACATTGGTGGAGATGGGGTCTTGTTATTGTAGCCTCTTCCTTCTAGGTCATGATTTCATGGCCATGGAGGCATTCCCTAAGGGAGAAGTGCCACTGCTATAAGGGAGGTGTGAGGGTGGATTGGAGAAGGAGATAGAGCAGGATATCCAGTTAAGGAGCAAAACATCCAGGGAGGAAGCATGAAGGCCTGGTCTCTGTCTGGGCCCTGGGAAAGGACAGATAGCACCAAATCTGAGAAATGTTTCAGAGGTTGGCCGTACAGAACTTGGTGGTCTCCAGTTAGGGAAGAGGAAAATGCTGTTCGGAATAACTACCAGGCATCTGGTGTGGGTCCAGGAGAGTGGGCTAGATCCAGGAGGAGTTAGCCTGAATAAGGTCAGCTTCAGGACCAAGCATGTGGGGTTGACCTTGGGCATGGAGAGAAGCTGGGCCTTTCCTTTCTCTGTGCAATAGAATGCAGGGGTTCTGGGTTGAGCACTTAGAGGAGAATGCTGAAAATATGTAATTGTCCCAGTGAGAGCTAGGAGGAGCCACCAAGACCAGCAGGGACTTGGGTAAGGATGAAGGCCAGGAATAGACTGGTTACAGGACCCCAAGTGGGAGCTCTTTTTGTCAGACCCATTGTTGAAGAAGGAAAGGCTGGTGGTTGGAGTAGTTTTGGATAGAGATGCTGTACTCAAATTGTGGCAAAGGAGCAGTATAGTTGGAGGAAAGTGTTTTTTAAAAATCACTTTATAGGTCTCATGCTACCCCCCAAAAGTTCTCAGAACAATGTAAAGGGGCACACGTGAATGCATTGCACATGACCTTCTCAAGTAGCCAAACTTCTAGAATTTTAACACATGAAAATATTAAAGACATGGAAACAGTAGATTGGACCTTGAAATTGCTTATAAAATTTTGGTATTTATGCCTTGGTGCAAAATCCTAAACTCCCAGTTCTTTCATGGATTCTGCTTGATGTGCTCTCATCTTCACCCCAACACCTCCCCCAGTGTGAATGCTACCTCTGCTCCTGCTGCGTCATCACCCTCCGTATTAACCACCCCATCCAAGATTGAACCCATGAAAGCGTTTGACTCCCGATTCACAGAGCGATCCAAAGCCACGTCAGGTGCTCCTGCCTTGACGAGTGTGACTCCAACATCTGTTGAAAGGTAAGTGGTAGCTTAGCATGGGGCTCAGAGAACCTGAGGAGGGTGCAGACTCAGGGCCAGCAGCACAGTGTCTACTTTCCCACCAAGAAGCCTGCTCTCCTCTAAGAGAATGGACTCCAGTCACTCAAGTACAGACTGCAGAGACCTTAGGCAGCTACTGGCTTAAGGAGAAAGGAGAGGCTCCTTCAACTGGGAAGATGCCTGGGAGCAACTCTGAGGAAAGGCACACAGTAGGCAGCAAAACAACAAGGGCAAAGGTATGAGGGCTGGTCAACGCAGAAGCTAAGTTGAAAATTGTATGCTTGTTTGGAAACCAGAGTTTGCCAAAAAGGAGAAAGAGAATGGTTGAAGAGAGAGATTATTCTGGTACTGATAGCACCTTGGAAATGCTGGCCCTTTGCTCAGAACTGACCAGTAGGTAGGGAGATGTGATAAAGGTGATTTAGGTAGGGTCTTTGTGAAGTCAGATAGGCTTCTGAGCTGTTGCAGGCTTTAGACTACTTGCCCATTCCCTGCACCTACTCTAGCACATAATAAACCAAGTCACATAGGATGTAGTCCTTTGTTTCTTGGAATTGAAGGAGAGAATATGTGTAGACTCTGCCAGTAGAAAGCATTGTGTTCCACTGCACCCAGCTTCTCTGCATCTTGTCAGCGCCCCTCCTTCTAAGCCCCAACCATTATCAGGAGCTTACTGTGTACTTAGTGAATCAGGGGTTGGCAAAAGTAAAGGGTGGGGTTAACCACCTTCCTAGAGAGGCTGGTATCTGAGTACCATCCTCTTGAGGTTTCATCCCACTGAGGTGGCTGGAGACTTGGCAGCCCTGGGCGGTCATCACCCTAGCCTGTGGAGCCATCAACCACATACAGGGACTTTGGTCAAAGACTCTTGCAGCAGCCACACAGCCTGCAGGTACCCAGTAAGAAAGGGTTTGTGATGAGATCTATTCTTGCAGTGGACAATTCTCTTGGAGTTAAAGCGCAATGTGCTGTCCCCAGGGTTTTGTCATAATTCTGAAGCTGCTTGTCTGGGCAGAATTTGTCTTCTTGGAGCCACATGATCACCCTTTTGTGCACAGGCTTTCTCCTTGATGTTAACAAATTCCAGCAGATGCTTCATGAGGCACAATAGTGGGATCCTCAGAATTTCCCCCAAAGAGGCTCTAAAGACAAAGGGGGAATGAGCATATCTCTGGAAGTCTGTGTATGAGGAAGCTCCCTTCAAGTCAGCTGCTGTATTTTAGATCATGATATGGAATCTTGAATTCTATTCTGCAATATAATCATGCTTATGTTTAGTTTAAAAGTATTTCATATGATATTTTTAATCTACCATTTTCTGTGTCTAGCAATATGACAGATTTGAAAATCTTTCTGCTACTAAATACTTGGAATGCTAGATTAAATGTAACATATATCCCTTAAATATTTGACTAGTACACAAGGAAGTAAAGAAAGTCCCCAGGAGCCCAAAACTAAAAGTGAATAAACAAGCAATGGGCAGGATAGCACTGTGGATGTTATGGTGGGGAATTACTGACCTGTCACCAAAGAACTTGACATTTAAATGGCCACAGATTAAAAACTAGACCTTGGGTCCAAGTCACGTAGTAGGTTGGAACTAAGACACCAGCATAAAGTGAATCTGTTTGAAAAACAATACCTCCAGTAAGAGGGTAGACTAGGGAAGAACAAAATTGGTGGGATAAGAAGATGGCAAAGATGTTTTAATATCTCAGCCTCTCCTCTGGGCTAAGAAAACATTCTTCCCCTGAGAGTGTATAACCACAGGCCTGCCTCATGGATTTGGGAATCAATTTAATATTAACTGTGTGGTCTAGAAATTTCCAAGTCAAGAAATGAACACAAAGGGAGAGTCTGATCTAATTAAAACCTGGAGTCACTTGTCAAAGCAGATACAAATATGTCCTGAATAGACATTTCCCCTAACCCAGAGAGTACATCATTCCCACTAATAAGCACTGCCTAAGATGACCTCAAAATGAAAAGCAACAAAGCTCATGAAGAAACAAGTTTTTTATGTAAAAATGTCAGCAGATATAATAAATAATAGATGTAGAATTTAATAAACCTTTAATCATAAAATTGTTAATTGGAGACTATAAAATACATATGTTTAAAATGGTGAAAGGTGAAATATAAACCAGAAAATGTGAGGAAAGAATAATGTACCATTCCAAATATAAAAATTAACTCAAAATGGACCAAAAAAGTAAATGTTAGAGCCAAAACTATAAAACCCTTATAAGAAAACATACACATAAATCTTTGTTACCTTGGATTAGGCAACCATTTCTTAGATATGACACCTAAATTACAAGCAATCAAAAGAATAGGTAAATTGGACTTCATCAAAATTAAATACTGCTGTGCTTTAAAGGACACCAAAAAAAGAAACTGAAAAAAAGGTGAATTGTGGGAAGGAAGTTCCAGAAATTGGGCCCTCAATGACAAAAACTATTGAATTGGCAGGAGCTGTCTGAATCAATTGTTTTGGCACTCTGGAATTAGTAGAGCACTTTCAGCATCCAAGGAAAAACTGGATGAAGAGGCTGGTAAATTTAGGTAAATTCACCTTTTAATTTGCAACTGCTGTCCCCCATCTCCAGCCTCATGGCAGGCAGCCCTAGGGGCTACAACTCACATTCCAGGTGTAGCTTACTGGTGCCAGGTTGGGCAATTAGGAACTTATTTGCCCTCCAAATATCAAAATCCCTTCTTCTGATCACTGGGGGACCAACACAGAGGGTAGTTATTGTGTCCACCTCCACAGACTGAAGGCTTCTCTACCATTGAGGAGATTTAAACTGACAATATATTTTCTTTTACTTTTAAACCTTCCCCTTTGAAAGCAAGGCATTTAAGAAAATTTTACTCAGGTCTCTTGCTGACTACAGAGATAATAGAACCGAAACTTCACTGATCATATACAACAGGGAATACAGACTATACAGAAATAGTCTGGAAAAGTCACAGACAGCTCCAATCCTGAACATGCAAAAATCAGCAATCCCCAAGGAGTGATAGAATTAGATTTCTAGTTACCACAACATAATAATTAGAATGTTCATTTCTTAACAAAAAATTATAAAGCATACAAAGAAACAGGAAAGTATAGCCCATTCACAGGATAAAAAAATAATTTGGAACCATCTTCAGGGAAACTCAGACATAACGATTATTAGTCAAGCACATTAAATTAACTGTCTTATACACAGTTAAGAGTGAAAGGAAACCATGGACAAAAAAAATTATAAAGGAAATGTGGGAAAGTATGTCTGAAAAAAAATTCAGTAAATAGAAGCAATATCAATAAAAAGAAATTATATTTCTAAAAATACCAAACAGAAATCCTAGAGCTGAAAAGTACAGTAATTGCAATGAAGAACTAATTACAGAGGTTCAACAGCAGATTTGAGTGACAGAAGAAAGGGTCAGTGAATTTGAAGATAAAACAATTGAAATTACAGTGGGAGAAGCAGAAAGAATTAAGTTGTTTTTTTTTTTTTTAATAATAGAGCCTGAGGGACTTGTGGGACACTATCAAGTGTACCAACATATGCATTATAAGAATACCACAAGAAAAAAGAAAGGACCAGAAAAAAATGTTTGTGGATATAATGGCCATAAGTTTCCCACATCTAATGCAATACTTTGAATATACCTATCAAGAGCTCAGTAAACTCCAAATAGGATAATTTACAAATCCACACCAAGACATATTATAGTCAAATTGTTGAAACCCAAAGACAATAAAATTTTGAAAGTAGCAAGAGGGAAGCAACAGGTCACATACAAGGAACAAGATAAATAGCTGATTTCTCCTCAGAAACAATGGAAGCCATGAGGCAGTGGGATGACATGTTTAAAGTGCTGAAAGAAACTGTCAGCCAAGATTGTCTTAATATATCCATCAAGAACAAGGGAGACAGTAAGACATTCCTGAATAAACAAAAGTTGAGGGGGTTTATTACATTAGACCTACCCTACAAGAAATGCTAAAGGAAGTCCTCCCTGTTGAAAGGAAAGGACACTAGTTAATAATTTGATGCCATTAAATAAATACAGAACAATAGTATAGGTAACTTTATAACTGAATATAAAACCCAGTATTGTTGTACTTCTGGCTTGGTTTGTTATTTCTTTTTCCTGTGCAATCTAAAAGGCAAATGCATAAAACAATAATTTTAAATCTATGTCAGTGGGCATACAATGAATAAATATGTAATTTGTGACAATAACAATATAAAGGGGAGGGATAGAGAGATATAGGAACAAAAGATTTGTATATTTAGGAAGTGGCTTCATATTGTTCAAAACAGTTTATTGTAAGTTTAAGATGTTATTTGTGGCAGCGGACTTGGCCCCGTGGTTAGGACGTCCGTCTACCACATGGGAGGTCCACGGTTCAAACCCTGGACTTCCTTGACCCATGTGGAGCTGGCCCATGTGCAGTGCTGATGTGCTCAAGGAGTGCTATGCCACGCAGGGGTGTCCCCCACATAGGGGAGCCCCATGTGCAAGGAGTGCGCCCCATAAGGAGAGCCGCCTAGCATGAAAGAAAGCGTAGCCTGCCCAGGAAGGTCCCACACACACGGAGAGCTGACACAACAAAGATGATGCAACAAAAAGAAATACAGACTCCCGTGCCGCTGACAACAGAAGTGGACGACGAAGACGACGCAGTGAATAGACACAGAGAACAGACAACCAAGGTGTGTGTGTGGGGGGGGGAGAGAAATTAATTAATTAATTAATTAATTAATTTTTTAAAAAGATGTTATTTGTATCCCAGAAGTTAAACACTAAGAAAGTAACTAAAAACTATGTAGAAAAGAGGTAAAGAAGACAATCAAAATGATATACTCCTAAAAAATCAACTAGATATAAAAAAAAAAGCAAGCAAGCAACAATAGAGGACTTGAGGAAGATGAAACATATAAGCCATTCAGAATAAAGCAGCTAAATGGCAGAAGCAAATCCTTTATCAGTTAGCACATTAAATTTAACTATATTAAACCTTCCTGTTAAAAGGCAGATATTTGCAGAATAGATCATAAAACAGGATCCATCATATGCTATCTACACAGTACCCACTTTAAATACAAGGGTACAAAGAGATTGTAATTACAAAGATGGAAAAAGAGATTTCATGCGCATAGTAACCAGAAGACAGCTGGGGTAGCTGTATTATTGTCAGACAAAATAAACTTAAGTAAAAAACTTTTGCAAGAGACAAAAAAAGCCAGTATAGATAAAAGGCACAATACAGTAGGAAGATACAACATTTATAAGCATTTACATATCTAACAACAAACCCAAAAAGATACTGAAGCAAACATTGCCAGAATTATAGAGAAAAATAGACAGTTCTACAATTATAGTTGGTGACTTCAACATAACACTTTCAATAATGATTAAAACATCTAGAAAGAATATCAGTAAGGAAGTAGAAAATTTGAGCAGCATTCTAAACCAGTTAGACCTTTCAGACATTTATAGTATACCATATGCAACAAGAGCAGATACACAGTCTTCTCAAGTACACATTAATGATCCTCCAGGATAGAACATATATTAGGCCACAAATAAAATCACATAAATTTAAAAGGTTGAAATCATACAAAGTATCTTCTCTGACCACAATAGAATGAAGCTGACAATCAGTAAAAGAAGGAAAACTGGAAAATTCACACATGTGGAAATTAAATAACACTCTTAAACAACCAGTGGAACAAAGAAGAAATCACAAGGAAAATTAGAATATATTTAGAGAAAAATGAACATGAAGACTTGCCAAAACATGGGATGCAGCAAAATTAGGGCTATGAAGGAGAATGATAGCTGTAAATGCCTACAATAAAAAAGACATCAATAACCTAACTTCACACTTTGAAGAATGAGAAAAATTAAAGCAAGCCCAAAAAGAGCAGAAGGATATAAATAAATGGAGCAGAGATCAATTTAAATAGAGATTGGGGGGTGGGGGGAAATGAGAGATCAACAAAACCAAAGGGTGGTTCTTAAAGTCTTAAGCTAGCCTGACCAAAGAAAAATAAAAACAAATGATTTTATATTATATTGACCTTATAGCAATAAAAAGAATAAGAGAATACTATAAACAAGAGTAAGCCAACAAATTAGATAACCTATACGAAATGGACAGATTCCTAGAAACATAAAAGTTACCTAAACTGACAAAAGAGGTTGAAAATCTCAACAAAACTATAACTAGCAAAGAGATTGAATCAGTAATCAGAAACCTCCCAAAGAAGTAAAGACCAGGACTAGATGGCTTCACTGTGGAATTCTTCCAAGCATTTAAGGAAGAATTATTCCCAATTCTTCTTAAACTCATCATTAAAAATAAGAGAAGAGAACACTTCCTAACTCATTATATGAGGCCAGCATTACCCTGATATCAAAGCCATGTAAAGACACTTTAGAAAAGAATATAGCAGACCAATATACTTTATGAGTATAGATGCAAAAATCCTCAACAAAATACTGGCCATCCAAATCCAACAGTGTAAAAAGGATTATATTACTTGATCTATTGGGATTTATCCCAGGAATGCCAGGGTGGTTCAACATAATGAAAATCAGTGTAATACATCCCATAAAAAGAACAACAAAAACAGATGATTATCTCAATGCAGAAAAGCCATTTGACAAAATCCAACACCCATTTGTGTAAGAAGCGCTCAGAAAGCTAGGAATACAAGGAAACTTCCTTAACTTGTAAAAGGGCATTTATTAACAACCCAGAGCTAACATCATACTGAATAGTGAAAGACTGAGCTGTCCCGCAAAGGTCAGGAACAAGACAAGGATGCCTGCTTTCACCACTGCTCTTCAGCATTGAACTGGAAGTTTCAACCAGAGCAATGAGGTTTTAAGAAAAGAAAAAGCATCCAAATTGGGAAGGAATAAGTAAAACTTTCTTTGCAGATGACATCATATATACTAAAATCCCAAAGGATATACAAAAAAGCCTCTTGAGCTTATAAACAAATTCAGCAATATTTCAGGGTACAAAATCATCTCACAAAAATCAGTTGTGTTTCTATACACTAGTAGCGAATAATGAAAACAGGATATTAAGAAAAAAGTTCTATTTACAAAAACATCAAAGAAAAATATCTTGCAGTTTAGCCAAGGAGTGAAAGACTTGTACACTGAAAACTGAATATATTTCTGAAGAAAATAAAGGCCTACACAAAGGGAAAGGCATTGAGGTATTCATAGATAGGAAATTAATATTATTAAGTCACGGGGAGCAGATGTAGCTCAAATAGTTGGGCATCTGCTTCCCATGTATGAAGTCCCAGGTTCGATACTCAGTACCTCCAAATAGCAAACAAAAACAACTCTCACTGGGGAGCAGATTTAGCTCAGTGGTTGAGCGCCTGCTTCCCATGTATGAGATCCTGGGTTCAATCCCCAGTAGTTCCTATTAAAAAAAAAAAAAGTCAGGACTATCCAAATGATCTACCGATTCAGTGCAATCCCCATCTAAATTCCAACATCCCTTTTTGCACAAAAGAAAAACCCAATCTCAAGTAGAATTTTAAGAGGCCGCAAATATCCAATCTTGAAATGAGTAAGTTGGAGGACTCACACTTCCCAGTTTCAAAACTTGCTACAAAAGTACAGTAATCAAAACAGTGTGGGGAAGCGGACTTGGCCCAGTGGTTAGGGCGTCTGTCTACCACATGGGAGGTCGCAGTTCAAACCCCGGGCCTCCTTGACCCGTGTGGAGCTGGCCCATGCCCAGTGCTGATGTGTGCAAGGAGTGCCATGCCACACAGGGGTGCCCCCATGTAGGGGAGCCCCACGCACAAGGAGTGTGTCCCGTAAGGAGAGCCACCCAGCGCAAAATAAAGTGCAGCCTGCCCAGGAATGGCACCTCTCACGGAGCGCTGACACAGCAAGATGACGCAACAAAAAGAAACACAGATTCCCATGCCACTGACAACAACAGAAGCAGACAAAGAACACGCAGCAAATAGACACTGAGAACAGACAACTGGGGCGGAGAGGGGGGGAGAGGAGAGAAATAAATAAATAAATCTTTAAAAAAACAAACAAAAAAACCTGTGGTATTGCCATAGGATAGACATATGGTACAGAATTGAGAGTTTGAAAATAAACCCTTATATCTATTGTCAGTTGATTTTTGACAAAGGTTCCATGTCCATTCAATAGGAAAAGAGTTGCTTTAACAGATATTGCTGAGACATCTGGAATTCCATAAGCAAAGGAATGAAGTTGAACTCCTACCTCTCACCATATACAAAACTTAGAATGGATCAACAACCTAAATATAAGAGCTAAAACCATAAAACTGTTAGGAGAAAACATTGGGGTAAATCTTCATAATCTCATACTGGGCAGTTGATTTTTAAATGTGAGACCAAAAACACGACCAGTAAAAAAGAAGATAGCTCATCAAAATTAAAAACTTTTGTGCATCAAATTACATTATCAAAAAACTGAAAAGACAGCCTATACAATGGAGGAAATTATAATGGATATTATATATGATAAAGGCCTAATACCCAGATTATATAAAGAACCCTTATAACTCTACAATAAAGACTGTTAATCCAACGAATAAATGGGCAAAATCGTTGCATAGACATTTCTCCAAAGGAGATACAGAAAATTCCAGTTAGCCCAGAATACATGCTCAGCATCATTAGGAAAATGCAAATCAAAATTGCAGTCAGATACCACTTCACACCTACTATGAGGGTTATAATAAAAAAGACAAATAAGAACAAATGTTGGCAAGAATATGGAAAAATCAGAATTCTCATTCACTTCTGGTGGGAATGTAAAATTGTACAGCCTCTGTGGAAGACAATCTGTCAGTTCCTCAGAAAGCTAAATATAGAATTACCATTTGACTTGGAAATTCCCTGTATACCTAAGGGAAATACAAACATACGTCCACAAAACATTTGTACACAAATGTTGATATCAACATTATTCATGATAGCTAAAAGGTTGATATAACTCAGATGTCCACCCACTGTAAAATGGGTAAATAATGTTTGGTATATCCATACGGTGAAATATTTTCGACCATAAAGAGGTATGACATACTGATAGGTGCTTCAACATGGATGAGCTTTAAAAACATTTTGCTAAGTGGTAGAACAGAGTCACACATACACATTAAAAAAAACGTATTCTGTGACACCATTTATGAAATGTGCAGGCTGGGCAGATATATAGGGATATAAAGTAGATTTGTTTGTTGATTGTGTCTGGGATGGTAATGGGAATTTGTAGGGTGATAACAAAGGGTACAAGATTTCTTTTCAAGTGATGAAAATTCTAAAATTGATGTGGTGAATTCACAATTGCAAATATACTAAAAACCATCGAATTACACATTTTAAATGGATAAATTGTATTGTAGTTGGAATGTATCTCTGTATAGCTTTTACCAAAAATACTAAAGTATGTATACATATGACCATAGAAACATACAATTTGCACATGCAAAAGTGAAAAGAAGTGTCAAAACACTTGATAGTGCTTCTACTTTAGCAGCAGGATAGTAGGTAAAGTTTTTTTCACAGCCTTTTGTTTGGAAAGCTTTCCGATCTTCAGCAAAGTTTGAGGAATAGTCTGTTGAACATCTGTGTACCCTAGATTCACCAGTTTTTGCTGTTTTGCTCTCTTCCTCTACAATATACATGATGCAGATATGATGACACTTTTCTCATTCCTGTCATGGCATGCAGCTCAGTCACAGTTCCATTATCATATCCCACAAGAGATTCATTTCTCTACTTTTTTTTTTTAACTTCTTAACAAAAGTCCGTGGTTTACATTGGGGTTCCCTCTTTGTGTTGTGCAAGTCGGTAGGTTTTGAGAAATGCATAATGCCATGTGTCTGCCTTTACATTATCATATACAATTGTTTTACCACTGTAAATATCTACTGTTTCACCTATTCATCCTTCCCCACCTCCCCCCTGAACCCCTGGTAACCACTCATTTTTTAACTGTCTTTATAGTATTGCCTATTTCAGAATGTCATATAGTTGGAAACATACAATATATGGCCTTATCTAGTGACTTCTTTCTGTTAACAGTATACATTTAAGGTTCCTCCATGTCTTTTCATGGCTTGATTGCTTATTACTTAATCGCTGAATAATATTCCATTTTATGACTGTACCACAGGTTGTTTATCCCTATTGAGGAGCATCTTAGTTTTTGGCAGTTATAAATAAAACTGCTTTAAGCGTTCATATGCAGGTTTCTGTGTGGCCATAAATTTTCAACTCATCAGTAAACACATGGGATTATGATTGCTGGATCATATGGTAACCCTCCATTTAGCTTTGTAAAAACTGCCAGTGTCTATTCCATTTTCCATTCCCATCAGCAGCAACTGAGGGTTCCTGTTGCTCCATATCTTCACTAGCAGTTGATAATGTGAACGTTTTGGATTTTAATCATTATAATGAGTATTGTGTAATGGTATCTCATTTTAATTTGCAATTCCTTAATGACATGAGATATTGAGACTTTTCATATGCTTATCTGCCCATCTGTTTATCTTCTTTGGTAAGGAGTCCATTCAGATGTTTTTTTTCTTAAATTGGGTTGTTTGCTTTCTTAATGAGTTTTAAGAATTCTTTGTATATTTCGGATACTAGTCCTTTATCGGATATGTATTTTACAAGCCCAGTCTGTTGCTTGTATTTTCATTCTCATAATAGTGTTTTTTGTTCATTAATTTGTTTATTTATGCCCCCCCCCCCTTGCAGCTTGCTTGCTGACTGCTCTGTGTCCATTCACTGCACGTTCTTCTGTATCTGCTTTTCTCTCTGTGTTGCGTCATCTTGCTGTGCCAGCTCTCCGCAGGAGCGGGCTATCAGCTCTCTGCGGGTGTGGGTGAGCCTGCCTTCACAGGGAGGCCCTGGGACGCGAACCCAGGGCCTCCGATATGGTAGACGGGAGCCCAATCGATTGAGCCACAGTCGCTTCCCCAATAGTGTGTTTTTTTCAAAGGAAAAAAGTTTTAATTTTAATGAAGTCCACTTTAACAATTTTCACTTACACACTTGTTTATTTGTATTTATATTTTGTAAAAACAGTCTCATATATGCAATATCACCCATATTTGTATTTTACATGAAGTTTCATTATGTTGTTCAGACACGTTACATTTTTTTAGCTTTCCTTCTAGTAATACACATGACTTTAGATTTAACCCTTTCAACCACTGTCATACCTATGTAATAGCTCCAGTAGTTACATACGTTGTGATGTATGTAACCATTTCTATTCATTTCCAAAGTTTTACAAACAACCTTTTTACCAGTTCTGCACAGATTAACTCAGCTTTCCATTCTCAATCCTCATTTTATTTTTTGGTGACCTATATTCAAATTATTACCTTCATGAGTTTACACAATATATTTACTTCATAATAGCTGATCATGCAGTATTTGTCCTTTTTTGTTTGGCATGCATCGCTAAACATAATGTCCTCCAGGTTCATCCATGTTGTCATATGCTCCACAACTTCATTTATTTCTGCTGCATAATATTTCATCATGTGTCTACACCACAATTTATTTATCTACTCATTGGTTGATGGACACCTGGGTTGTTTTCCATCTTTTGGCAATCATGAATAACGACATTTATGAACATCAGTGTGCAGGTATCTTTGTCACTGCTCCTGATTCTTCTGGGTGTATACCTAGTATTGGTATTGCCAGGTCACATGGCAAGTCTATATTCAACTTCTTTAGGAACTGCCAAACAGTTCTCCACAGTGGCCGTACCATTCCACATTCCCATCATCGGTGAAAAAGCATTCCTATCTCTCCACATTCTCTCCAACACTTACAGTTTTCCAATTTTTAATAGGTGTGAAATGATACCTCATTGTAGTTTTGATTTGCATTTCCCTAATTGCTAGTAATGTTGAACATTATTTCATTTTTTTTTCCATGTGTTTTTCTTCTTTTAACAATTGACTTTTCAAGTCTTTATACCCATTTTTTAATTGGATAGTTTGTCTTTTTATTGTGAAGTTGTAGTATCTCTTTATTTATTATGGATATTGAAACCTCCTTGGTATATGATCTCCAAATATTTTCTCCTATTGAGTTGATTGCCTTTTCATCCTTTTGACAAAGTCCTTTGAAGTACACAAGTATTTAATTTTTAGGAGGTTCCATTTAGTTGTTTTTTTCTTTTGTTGCTTGTGCTTTGGGTGTAAGGTTTAAGAAACTACTACCTACCACAGGATCTTAAAGGTGTTTTCCTACATTTTCTTCTAGGAGTTTTATGATTGTCGCTTTTATATTTAGGTCCTTGATGCATTTTGAGTTAACGTTTGCATAAGATGTGAGATAGGGGACCTCTTTTTTTTGGATATGAATACCCAGTTCTCCTACCACCCTTTGTTGAATAGACTGTTCTGGCCCATCTGGGAGGGCTTGACAGCCTTGTGAAAAATCACTTGGCTGTAGATGTGAGAGTCTGTTTCTGAGTTCTTCTTGATTTGGTTCCATTGGTCAGTCTATTTTTATGTCAGTACTAGGCTGTTTTTACCACTGTAGCTAAGTAATAATGCTTGAAAGTTAGGAAGTGAGAGTCCTCCAACTTCGTTCTTCCTTTTAAGAACGGCTATTTAGGCCCCTTACCCTTCCAAATATATTTAATTATTGACTTTTCCATTTCTGCAGAAAAGACTGTTGGGATTGTAATTGGGATTGCATTAAATCTGTAAATCACTTTGGGTAGAATTGACATCTTAACAATATTCAGTTTTCCATCCCCAATCCATAAACATGGAATGGCCTTCCATTTATTTAAGTCTTCAGTTTCTTTTAGCAGTGTTTTGTAGTTTTCTGAATATAGGTCCTTTATGTTCTTGGTTAAGTTTATTTCTAAATATTTTATTCCTTTAATCACTGTTATAAATGGGTTTTTTTTCTGATTTCCTCCTCAGATTGCACATCAGTAGTATATAGAAATGCTATTGATTTTTGTGTATTAACCTTGTATCCTGCCACTTTGCTGAACTCATTTATCAGTTCTAATACCTTTGTTGTGGATTTGTCAGGATTTTCTAATACAGGATCATATCATCAGCAAATAGTGAAAGTTTTGGGAAACGGACTTTGGCCCAGTGGTTAGGGCGTCCGTCTACCATATGGGAGGTCCGCGGTTCAAACCCTGGGCCTCCTTGACCCATGTGGAGCTGGCCATGCGCAGTGCTGATGCGCACAAGGAGTGCCGTGCCACGCAAGGGTGTCCCCCGCGTGCGGGAGCCCCACGCGCAAGGAGCGCGCCCGTGAGGAAAGCCGCCCAGCATGAAAAGAAAGTGCAGCCTGCCCAGGAATGGCGCCGCCCACACTTCCCGTGCCGCTGACGACAACAGAAGCGGACAAAGAAACAAGACGCAGCAAATAGACACCAAGAACAGACAACCAGGGGAGGGGGGGAAATTAAATAAATAAATAAATCTTTAAAAAAAAAGAAAAAGAAAAAAGAAAGTTTTACTTCTTCTTTTCCTATTTGGATGCCTTTTATATCTTTGTCTACCTAATTGCTCTAGCTAGAACTTCTAGCACAATATTGAATAACAGTGGTGACAGTGGACATTCTTGTCATGTTCCTGATCTTAGTGGGATCCATGTAAATTTTTTATATAAATTTGTTGATATCTGTAAAGTAACTTGCTCTGGGAGTTTGATTGGGATTGTTTGATTCTGTCAAGTTGGAAAGAACTGACATTCTGACAATATTGAATCATCCTGTCCAGAAATATGGAATATCTCTACATTTATTTTTAGTTTCTTTGATTTCTTTTATCTGAATTTTGTAGTTTTCCTCATAAAACTCTTACACATTTTGTTAGAGTTATACCTAAGTATTTCATTTTATTTTGGTGATATGAGTGGTATTTTTTTTCAAATTACATTTGTTCATTCTGGTATATAGGAAAGCAATTGACTTTTGCCTAATAAGGTTGTATTTTGCAACCTTGACATGCACAGTTATTAGTTCCAGTACTATTTTGTCAATTTCTTGGAATTTTCTACATAGGCCATCATGTCTTCTGTGAACAAAGACACTTATATTTCCTCTGCCCTCATCTGTGTGCCTTTTTTTTTTTTTTTTTTTTTTTTTTTTTTGAGGTATCAGGGCCAGGGATTGAACCTGGTACCTCGAATATGGGAAACCAGCGCTCAACCACTGAGCTACATTGGCTCCCCTGATTTGGATTTTTGGTGGCATCAGACACTAAACCCAGGACCTCCCATGTGGGAAGCAAGTGCTCAACTACTTGAACCATATCCACTGCCCTCCTTTTCTTGTCTTATTACTTTAGCCAAGACTTCAGTACAGTGTTGAATAGGAATTGTGAGAAGGGACATCCCTTGACAAAAAGTCAAATGATTTTTCTCCTTCTATTGATATGTTCATACTTTTTTTAACATTTTGATGTGATGAATTACATTCATTAATTTTTTGAAAATTGAACCAGCCTAGCATACCAAGAGTTTAACTTGATTGTTGCATATAATTCTTATTCTACATTGTTGGACTTGATTTGCAAGTATTTTGATGAGGACTTTTGCATGTATGTTCACTGTGATAGTTTCCTTTCTTGCAGTATCTTTATATGGTTTTGGTATTGGGGTAATACTTTATAGAATGAATTAGGAGATGTTCCCTCTGCTTCCATTTTCTGGAAAAGATTTTAGAGAATTGGTATTATTTCTTCCTCAAGTGCTTGGTAGAATTCACTAGTGAAATAATCTGGGTCTGATGCTTTCTTTTTGGCAGATTATTAATTGTTGATTCGGATGATCTGTTCTTCTTTTATGAGTTTTGTTAGATTGTGTCTCTCAGGGAATTAGATCCATTTCATCTAAAGACATAGACTGTTCATAATATTCATTTCTTATCCTTTTAATGTCTATGGAATCAGTAGTGATGACCTTTCTTTTCATTTCAATATTAGTAATTTATGTCTTCTTTTTATCCTTGTTAAGCCTGACTAGTGATTTATTAGTTTGCTGATCTTTTCCAAGAACCAGCTTTTGGTTGTGTTGATTTTCTCTTTAGTTTTCCTGTATTCAGTTTCATTGATTTCTGCTATAATTTTTGTTATGTGTTTTTTTTCCTGTCTGCTTTAAATTTAATGAGTCTTTCCAGTTTCCTAAGGAAATGTGATTTTTTACTTTAGATCTTTCTTCCTACATTCAGTCCTATAAATTTCCTTCCATGTACTGTTTGCCTCCATCCTGCAAATTGACAAGTTGACAATTTGTAGTTTTATTTTCATTTAGTTCAAAATGTTTTTATTTGAAAATTTTATTGAAGTATATCATTCATACATAAACATATGTAAATAATACACATATGGTAAAAGTTGTGAATTTACAAAACAAACATGCATAACATCATACAGAGTTCCTATATATCACCACACCACCAATATGTTGCATTGTTGTGAAACATTTGTAACAAATTATGAAAGAGCATCTTTAAAGTATTACTATTAGCTATATTTCATATCTTACATTTAGTGTATTTTGCAAATGTAAATACACCAAATGTTCCATTTAATTTTATATCAATTTACATGGAGACTTCTTTACCCACTTCATGACTTTTGTATATTTTATAACTTTAAAATTTTCGTATTCAACTATGCTATTATCTTTATGTTTCAGCCTGAAGTTATTCTTAGAAAATATTCTATATAGGTAATCTCCTGTATTTTTTGCTAGTATTTTTAAATATAATTCAGAATTTTACACTAAAGTTTTTAAATTTATTAATGCATTCCTTCTTAATTACACAAGGATTACAAAACAGAGATAGTATATTTTCTATCAAATTAACAAAGATCCACATAGACAAACACCAAGTATTGACAAGGCTAGAGTGAAACAAGTATATATGTACTCTGCTAGGCATAATGTAACTTTGGTAAAACACTTCTGGAAAGTGACTACTAATGATAGGCTTAAACAAATCATACCCTTTGGCTCAATAATTCCACTCCCTGCAAATTATCCTAAGCAAGTATGCTACAAAAATAAAGAAAAAGCATGTTACTTCAGAATAATTGAGAACAGTGAAAATTGGAAGTAAAAGGCATAGTTACGTAAATGTGTACAATATCAACACAAAGAAAAATTATACAATTATTAAAATAACAATTATATTGAAATGATTATAAAAGCTATATAAAATACTTGAAATGTTCATTTAAAAATAGGGAAGAAAAGTCCAGAATGATCACTATGGATACTGCCTGAGTTGTCACAGAATGAGGGCATCTCCCCTGTAGTCCTGGGGATGAAGCTCTTGTCCTCACAGTGGAAGCAGTGATACAGTCCACAGGGCCTAATAGGGAGGTCTTTGCTGGGAGGTCTGAGACTCCATTGGGACCAAAAATGGCTTTTTAGTCACCCTCTTCTGTCCACAGAGTGCTGCATAGGACATTTGGTGCTCACAGTAGGCTGTGGACATGCACCATCTCCAGGCTTCCTTCTGATTCTCTGAAATTTTTGAATTATTCAGTGCCATAAACTTAGCAAATTCAAAGGAAATACAGATCACTATCAACTGCCTGAATGAGAAAGCATAGTGATAACAGAAGCAAACGTCAATAGATTTCTCCTTCCCAGCACAACTTGCCTCAAAATGTTTGTTAATCTCACTTGAGACTTCTTCTTGTACCCATATGTTATTTGGAAATGTGTTGTTTAACTTCCAATATTTGACAGTTTTCTAATTATCTTTCTGTTACTGATTTCTAGTTTAAGTCTATTGTTGTCTGAGAGTATATTTTGTAAAATTTCTATTCTTTTAAATTTGTTAAGGTGTGTTTTATGGCACAGAATGTTCATGTGAGCTTGAGAAGAGTATGTATTCTGCTGTTGTATATTCTATTAATATAAATTTCAGTTGAATCTTGATGATATTCAGTTCATATATAGCCTTACTGATTTTCTTCTTGCTGGTTCAGTCAATGACTGGTCGAGCAATGTTGAGCTTTCCAGTTATAATAAAGTTCTATTCTGTTCTTAGCGTTCTATTAGTTTTTGCCTCAGTTTTTTTGGCACTCTTGTTAAAAGCATAGTCATTAAGGATTATTATGTCTTCTTGGAGAATTGACCCTCATTATTATGTGATGCCCTTCTTTAACCCTGATACTTTTCCTTGTTCTAAAGTCTGCTTAGTTTTTCCTGTGTGTGTGGAAAACGTACATGGCATAAAATTTACCATTTTAAATTTACAGTTAAGCAGCATTAGGTATGTTCATTCACTATGTTGTATAATTGTGACCACTATTTACTCCCAGAACATTTTCATCATCCCTAACAGAAACTATGTATGTACCCATTAAACAGTAAGTCCCCACTTGCTGCTTTCCCCAACCCCTGATAAGCACAATTCTACTTTCTGTCTCTGAAATTGTCTATTCTAGATATCTCATAAAAGCAGAATCATACAGTATATTACTTTTTTTGTGTCTGACTCATTTCACTTAGCAAAATGTTTTCAAGGTTCATCCATGTTGCAGCATGTGTCAGAGCTTCATTGCTTTTTATGGCTGAATAACATTCCATTGTATACATATGCAAGCCACATTTTATCCATTCATCTGTCAGTGGATTCTTAGGTTATTTTGGCTATTGTGAATAATACATTAATGTACAGGTATCTGTTTGAATCCCTGCTTTCAGTTTTTTGGGTATATATCTAGGAATGGAAGTGCCTGGGTCACATGACGATTCTGTGTTTAACTTTCTGAAGAGCCAAACTGTGTTCCAAAGCACTGTACTGTTTTATAATATGTTCCCACCAGCAGTACACAAGGGTTCCAGTTTCTCTCCATCTTCACCAATATTTGCTATTTTCTGTTTTTTTTAATTATCATTATTATAGCCATCCTAGCAGGTGTGATAAGATTTCTCATTATGGGATTTGCCTTTCCCTTATAACTTATGATATTAAGCATCTTTCCAAGTGTTTATTGGCCAATTGTATGTCTTCTTTGGAGAAATATCTACTCAAGTCCTTTGCCCATTTTTTTAATTGGATTGTTTTTCTTGTTAAGTTGTAGTTTTTTATATATTCTAGATATTAAACCCTTATCAAATATATGGTTTCCAAATATTTTCTCACATTCTGTAGGCTGTCTTTTCACTTTCTTGATAATGTCCTTTGTTGCACAAATGTTTTTAATTTTGATGAAGTCAAATTTATCAGAATTTTTGTTGTTCATGCTTTCTGGTGTTGTCCAAGAATCCTTTGCCCAATACATGCCCATGAAGATTTACCCCTGTTTTCTTCTAAGTGTTTTATAGTTTTAACTCTTATTTTTAAGTTGTTGATCCATTTTTAGTTAATTTTGTATGTAGTGTGAATTAGGGGTCTAATCTCATTCTTATGCACGAGAAAATCCAGGTGTTCCTGCACCATTGGTTGAAGAAATTATTCTTTCCCCAATGAATGGATGTGGCAATCTTGTTGAAAATCAATTGGCCATAGATGTATGAGTTTATTTCTGGACTCTCAGTTCTCCTCCCGTTATGCCAATATCACACTCTGTTGATTATTGATGACTGTAGTTTTGTAATAAGTTTTGAAATCATGAAGTGTGAGTTCTCCAACTTTGTTCTTTTCAAGATTTTGGTTATTTGGGTTCCCTTGTAATTCTGTATGAATTAAAGGATTCAGTTTTCATTTCTACAAAAAAGGCTAGCGAAATTTTGATAGGGATTGTGTTGAACCTGCAGACCACGTTGGGTTGTAATGACATCTTACAATATTAAGTCTTCCAGTTTGTGAAAATGGGATCTTTCCATTCATGAAGGCCTTCTTTTGTTTGTGAAATGTTTTGTAGTTTTCAGTGTATTAAGTCTTTTACATCCTTGGCTAAATTTATTCCTAGTTATTTTATTACTTTAGGTATTTTAATATCTTAATTTCTTTTTCAGATTATTCATTAATAGGGCATAGAAACACAACTAATTTTTGCATTGATTTTATACCCTACAACTTTCTTGAATTCATTTATAAGCTCTAGAAGTTTTCTTGTGGATTCTTTGGGATTTTCCACATAAAGTATCATGTCATCTGCAAATAAAGATAGATTTACTTTTTCTCTTCCAATTTTGATGCCTTTTTCTTCTGTTTTTTTTGTTTGTTGCCTAATTACTGTACCAGTACAATTATGAATATCAGTGGTGGAAGCAGTATCCTTGTCTTGTTTCTCCTTCACTTTTCAAGCATAATTTCACTGAATACAGAGGTCTTTGTTGGTGGGGGCTTTTTCAACACTTTAAATACATCACTTTACTCTCTCTGCGTGTGTGGTTTCTGAAGAGAAGTCCAATATAATTTTAATCATTGTTCTCTAGTAGGTAAGGTGTTTTTATTTCCTCTGGCTTTTTGGGAGGGTGTTAAATATCTTGCTTCATGTTCTCTGAGCTTTCTGAATTTGTGGTTTGGTGTTTGTCATTAATTTTGGAAAATTCGCAGCCATTATTACTGCAAATATTTGTGCTGTTTTCATTTCTCTCTTCTTCTGTCATTCCCATTATACTAATGCTATACCTTTTGTAATTTTCCTATGAAATTATCGTATGTTTTGTTCCTTTTTTTTTTCCCCTCTCATTTTAATTTGGGAAGTTTCTTTGACATATCTTCAAGCTTACAGATTCTTTCCTTGGCTATGTCTGGTCTATAAGTGAGCTCTTCAGTGGCATTCTTCATTTCTGTTCCAGTGTTTTGGTTTTTTGGGGTTTTTTTTCCCCACTTATTTTATTATTTATTTCTCTCCCCTTCCCCCTCCCCAATCCCGTTGTCTGCTCTCTGTATCCAATCGCTGTGTCTTCTTCTGTGTTTGCTTGCATTCTTGGCAGCAGTGGGAATCTGTATCTCTTTTTGTTGTGTCATCTTGCTGCATCAGCTCTCAGTGTGTCCGGTGCCATTCTTGGGCAGGCTATGCCATTTTCATATGGGTAGCTCAATGTGGGGCACACTCCTTGCACTTGGGGCTCCCCTACAGGGGACACCCCTTTGTGGCAAGGCACTCCTTGCACGCAGCAGTGCCACACATGGGCCAGCTCACCACATAGGCCAGGAGGCCCTGGGTTTGAACCCTGGACCTCCCATACAGTAGGCAGATGTGCTATCAGTTGAGCCACATCCGCTTCCCAGTGTTTTTTTTTCCTGGCACTTGCAGCACTTCCTTTTGATTCTTAGAGTTTCCATTTTTCTGCTTACCTTACCCATCTGTTCTTATTTTTTTTAGTATATTTTTATTAGAGAAATTGTTAACTTACAAAACTATCATGAACATGTGTGGAATTCCCATACAAAACCCCTACACCAACACACTACATTGTTGTAGAACATTTGTTATAGATTAACCCATCTGTTCTTGCATGTTGTCTCTATTTTCTCCATTAGAGTCCTTAGCTTATTAATCAGTTATTTTACATTCCCAGTTAGGCTGTGTTTAATCTTTGCTGTAGCTGCAGGCATCAAAGGCTTAATTCTCCTCTAGGGTCCTTGTTTTTATCTCCCATGTTGTCTTTGAGTTTCCCTAGAAATTCCTTCTTAAATAGAGTCCTTTTTTGCAGCTCTCAGTTATAATCCACTATTATTATACCGATGCCCTGTTGATGTGCTGGTGATATATTAGATAGGAGAAGCATTCTATAATCTTACAATTAACTCTCTTAATCATATGTAAGGGTCAAGCCTTGAGCTTCAGAGACTTTTGTAGCCTTTTTTCCCCCTCCCCTTCTGTGGGACAGCAAGGATCGAGGGGCCTGGTATTGGCTTATTTCTCTTCCCCAAGGTAAGAGAAGGCTTTTGTAAAGTATTTTCCCTAGAGGGCAGGCATTTGTTGTAGAAAACACAACTTTCTAGGCATATTCCAGAATAGCTATTTTACTCCTACCTTACCCTAGGCATGTGAGAATTTTTCTTCCATCTTTACCTGTGATTACTTAGCGGTGCTCCCAGAGATAAACCTAGTGAAAGTATGTCAGCCTTCCTGTGACTGCGCCCCCAGGAGTTTTAACACTCAAACTAGTCCACATTCAACCTCTCCTGATTCGTCAGTTATCTTTTTTTTTATATGAACTTTTTTTTTTAATTAAAGTTAATACGTCACAAAGAAAGTTATCATTTAAGTGTTCCTATCAGTTTATGCTCCATGAGCTTCTTTTCCAAGAGTGCTGTGATCTTCTTTGCCTGTCTCTTCAGTTTTGGGAAGGTGGTTTGCCCTGTAACTTCTGTTTTCTAATGACTGTAGGAGGAGTTGTTGATTTTCAGGTTTTCACCATTTTCTTACTGTGAGGACAGGAGAGAAAGACAACTTCTAAGTTCTTGACATATTGAAGTGAAAATGAGAACTTTTCCCCTACTTTTTTTTTTCCAAGGTCCTGGGCCCAAGGATTGAACCCAAGACCTCATCTATAGGAAACCGACCTGCAACCACTAAGCCACATCAGCTCCCCTGTGTAGTTGTTTTTTTTTTTGTTTGTCTTGTTGTTGTTTTTAGGAGGCACTGGGAACTGAATCCAGGACCTCCCTTGTGGGAAGCAAGCACTCAACCGTTTGAGCCACATCTGCTTCCCCACCCCCCTGTTTTTCATTTATCAACCTTTGGGAGTGAGAATGAGTTTTCAAAATTCCTATAAAACTAATGGTTTTATGGGAATAGTCATGGGTGTCTGTGTTTGTGCAGGTTGAAAGAGCAGAATCTCGTGAAGGAGGTAAGGTCCCGGGACCTGTTGGAGAGCAGCAGTGACAGTGATGACAAGGTCCCTGTATCCAAGCCTTCCTCACTATCCAAACGGAAACTTGAGCTTGAGGCAGAGACAGTGGAAAAGAAGAAGAAAGGGCGGCCTCGGAAAGATTCCCGTCTCATGCCCATGTCTCTGTCTGTCCAGGTGAGTCTGGCAGTTTTAGGCCAGTGGGCACATCCCTGCCTTCTCCCACCCCAGCACCCTGTGCTCAGTATTAGAGCCTGAGTGGGCCAGAGCACAAGAGGGGGTGGCCCTGCATGCTATGGTTGTGCCCTATCAGTGTGGGATCCCTTGAGGATTCCATGGCTTGGACATGCACCCCCATGGGAGGTCGCCTAGAGGCCATATTCCCCTCCAATCTACCACAGCCCTCCAGAGACTTTGAACCTGCTTCAGCCTCTTCATCTATGAAGTGGGGATTGTTGCATTGTTCATCTGCACCTTTCCTTTCATGTTGTCCCCCTGGAAATGCCCTGGTCACAGGCCCAGCCTTACCCCCAAGTGACTTCTCTCACCTAATGCTACCCTGTCATGTGGAGCAGTGCTCAGGGGTTTTTCTGGCTCTTCCAGTCTCCAGCTGCCTTGACTATAGAGAAGGACACCTTGTGTTTGTCTGCACCAGCACTTGCACTGAAGCTGCCAATTCCATGCCCCCAGAGAGCATTCACCTTGCAGGTAAGCGGTGGGGCCCCTCCTCACAACTCTCTCAAAGGCACATACACACATTGTCTCTCCCCTCCCATGTGAACCATATCTTGACACTGTCTTAGGGACTGTTTTCCAGGCCTCTCTGTCACCTGGAGGAAGTTGTAGCTCATCAAGGTAACCACCAAGATTTATCAGAATCACTAGTCTCATCCCAGAACCACCAATCCACACCCCCACCTCTTTCTCCTCTGCAGCCTTACCCTTGCAGTCCCATGGTTGTCCTTGCCATGGCTTTCTCTGCATGGCCAGTCCTGGTGTCTTTCAAGACTCACTTCTGGAAACCTCTTACCTCCATACTCATCTCTCTGGAACAGCCTCAGACTTGGTGCCCACCATACCATGTGGTAGTGGTCTGTGCTCCTGACTGTCCTCCTGGCCTTGTTTACTTCTCAGTACCCAGCGTGGAGCTGCATCAAGACTGCTGCAGGGGCTCTCAGAGCAGGCACCTATAAACATGTGCCTGTCCATATGCTTTTCCTGAGCAATAATCCTTTATGAACAGAGGCCCTTTGGTTACTTGGGCCAACATCAAGGCCCAGGCATCTCCTGCCATGGTACCTTGGCACACGCTGTCACTTCTCAGCTCAGTGGCATGCTCATAGGAAACCTTCTTGGACCCCACATGCACATTGGTTCCTTGTCTGCCCTGCAACCCAGCCCTCAAGAGCAATAGTCACTGCTGGCCATACACAGGTCCAGGTTCAGGCCAGTTGTCAGAGGGCACTGGCTTTCGTCCTTCCTGGCCAAGATCTTCTGAGCTATGGTTTAGAGTGAGATGATGGGCTGAAGGATAGGGACCCACATAGTTTGTTCTTATAACAATAGACCATTGTGGTTAGCAGTGCTCACTCTCTTGAGCTTACAAATGTCATGCCTCAAATTCCTTCTTGGTGGTAAAGAATTTGGGAAAATGGTGGAGTTGGAAGCTCCAGTATCAGTCCTTCCAGCAGAACAGCCTTTGAACAGGGAAACTAAATCAACTGTTTTGAACTCCGGAGTCGAGTGCAACACTGTGCAGCATCCAGGGGAGAGTGGGAGGAAGAGGCTGATAAAATACAATAAATACCAGTAAATTGTTCTCTCTGTGCCTGTGGTTCCCATCGCCCAGCCCCCATTCTCATGCAGGCAGCTGTGGGATCTGGCCACAGGTATAATTTGCTGTTGCCAAAAAGGGACACAAAAATTCACTTCCCCAAGATTCAGGGTGGACACAGACCAATCACTGATCATGGCTTTGATTAGTTACTTCAGATTGCTGGGGCCTGGCTCTGAGGGCGCTGTCGTTCCAACCTACCCCACAAAAAGTGGTGGAGGAGACTTAAAACTGGTACACTTCCTGAACACTACAGAGGATAGTTGAAGGGCTGCATTTGATGGGCAGGTCAAGCAAGCACAGCTTTAGGGAGTCATGGAAGAAGCTCCAGGTGCCAATCCTGGCCCCTTCCTCAGTCTCCCTCAAATGCAATTTGGAGCCATCCAGTGTTCCTTTGTAGGTCCCTGGCCTTGTTTTCTTCTGGCTGGGAAAGACTGACTTGGGAAACTCCTCAATAGCATGCCTCCCTCCCAGAATTTGCCCTGGAAGCAAAAGAAGCTTGAGAAAACAAAATCAATGTAAGAAACAATTGAAGCGGCAAAAGCTTTCCTGATTTAAGTAAGTGGAACACCTGGGAGAAGAAGAAGGTCTGTCTCCTGGGAAGTAGAGGGGGCACTCAAACTCCTGTAAACTGGATTCCTGAGGCCACTAGCAAGCACAAGCCCAGGACAAGACACAGGCCCAGAAAAGAGAGGGAGGATCCTGCACTGTGCATTCACCTGGGCGAACTTTGCTGATTGGAAGGCTGACCTCAGAGAAATCCATTTCATATCACCAGCTGGTTCCAAATTCCTCAAGAAACAGAGATCACAGGGAATAAATCTCAGGGTTAACATTTTAAAATATTAAAATGTACAGGGTACAACAAAAGATTACAAAACAAAAGAAATAGGAAATGATGGCCCATCCAAAGAAAGAGAATAAAAATCCAATAAACAACAATGAAGAGTACCAGACTATGGATATACTGGACAAAGACTTTTAAAAAATGATCTTCAATGTACTCAAGGAGATGAAGGAAAATATAGAGAAACAATAAAAGGATATTAGGAAAACAATCAATGAATAATAGTAGAATCTCAAAAAAGACATAGAAATTTTTAAAAAAGGAACCAAACAACTACACTAGAGTTGAGGACCACAATAACAAATGAAAAATTCCCAGGAGAGTTCAACAACAGATTAGAGCGGACAGGAAAAAGAATCAGCTAACTTGAACACAAGAGCACTGAAATGAGTTAGGCTGAGGAACAGAAAGAAAAAGAATTATAAAAAGTGAAAATAGCCTAAGAGACCTCTGGGACACCATCAGGCATACCAGTATACACATTATGTGGATCCCAGAAGAAGAAGGAAGGAAGAAAAGGACAGAAGGCATATTCAAAGAAATGACAGAAAACTTCCCAAACTTAGCAAAAGATGTGAATATGAAGATCCAGGAAGCCCAGAGAACACCAAATACTAAACTTGAAGAAAAACACACCTGTCACATATCAATCAAACTGTTGAATTCAAAGGACAAAGTTCTGAAAGCTGCAAGAGAAAGTCACTGTGTTATATGCAAGGGAGTCTCAATTAGCTTGGGTGCCAATTTCTCATCAAAACTCATGGAGACAAGAAGGCAATGGGTTTAAATACTTAAAAGTACTGAAAGAAAACAGCTGCAACCAAAAATTTATATTGGGCAAGATTTTTAAAAGTGAGGAAGAACTTAAGACATTCCCATTAGACAAAAGCTGAGGGAGTTGCATCACTACTAGACCTGCACTACAAACAGTGCTAAAGGGAGTTCTTCAGACTGAAAGGAAAGGACACTAGACTATGGTTTAAAGTAGCATAGAGAAATAAAGACCTCTGGTAAAGGTAACCATTTGGGTAATTATAAATGCCAATACTATGGTATTTTTTTTTAGGAGGTACCAGGGATTGAACCCAGGACCTCATACATGGGTAGCAGGTGCTCAACCACTGAGCTATATCCACTCCCTGTATTGTATGTTTTTGGTTTGTAATCCCACTTCTTACTTCCTTCGGGTGCTAAAATGCAAATGCATAAAAAGTAATGATAAATATATGGTTTGGATATACAGTGAACAAAGATATGATTTGTATTAAGTGCTAAAATGACTGAGGAGTATAAGAACAATGTACATATATGCCAGTCAAGTCAGATTGTTATCAAATCAGATATGATTGTTAAATATTTAGGATGTTATATTTTAACCTCATGGATAATATATCAAAAATATATCCAGATAGAAATGAGAAGGGACTTAATATGGCACAGTACAAATAAATAAAGATGAATATAGACCTTAATGGAAGAATTGAGGGACAAAAAAGGTATAAGACAAAGACCAAATAGCAAAAAGAAAAATTCCTGCATTCTCAGTCATGACTTTACATGTAAAATGGATTAAACTTCCCTGTCAAAAGTCATCATGGGTAGAATGGATTTAAAAAAAAAGAAAGAAAGAAAGCAGATATAGCTCAAGTGATGTTGCTTTTACGCCTACCAGTGGGAGGACCTGGGTTTGATCCCTGGGGCCTCCTGGTAAAAAAGGAGAAGAGAAAGCATGCCTACACAGTGAGCCAGTGCCCCACGTGATGAGCTGCGAGCCGAGTGCCTGAGCGGCGAGCTGAGTGCCTGCATGGTGAGCCGGTCCCTGCGCAAGTAAGTCACACAGCAAGATGATGGTGCAACAAAGGATAGACAAAGGGGAAAGAGTCAAGGTGAAGTGCAGCAGAAACCAGGAACTGAGGTGGCTCAGCTGACAGGGAACGTCTCTCCATATCAGAGGCCCCCAGGATCAAATCCCAGTGAATCCTAGAGGAGAAAAAATGAGAAGAGAAGACAGAAAGAAATAGGTACAGAAGATCACACAGCAAATCGACACAGCAAAAACAGCAGGGCGGGGGGAGGGGAAGGGGAAGGGGGAAAATAAATAAATAAAATCTTTTTTTTAAAAAATGACCCAGGAAGCGGATGTGGCTCAAGCAGTGGAGCGTCTGCCTCCCACATGGGACGTCCCAGGTTCAGTTCCTAGTGCCTCCTAATCAAAAAAAAGAGAAGACAAGCACACAATGAACAGACACAGAGAGCAGGCAGCAAGCACAAAACAATGGGCGGGGGGCGGGAGAAAGAAAATAAGTCTTAAATAAAAATGACCCAACTATATGCTGTTTATCAGAAACACCTTGAATTCAAAGACTTGGTAGGTTGAAAGTAAATGGATGAAAAAATACCACACGAACAGTAACCAAAAGAAATAAAATAGACTTTAAGTCAAAAACAGTTATGAAGGACAAACAAACATGGTCATAGTATATGGATAAAGGGGTCAATTCAACAAGAAGATGTAACAATTATAAATATATATGTATCTAACAGCAAATCCCTAAAATCTATGACACACATATTTACATATTTGAAGTGAGAAATTGATGGTTAATACACCATTTTCATTCATGGATAGAACATTTAGATAGAATATCAATAAGGAAATAAAAAGACTTGAATGACACCCTAACCCAGGGAACACTTCACCCAACAACAACAACAAAATACACATTAATCTTGAGTTCACATGGATAATTTTCCAGGATAGATTATATGTTAGACCAGAAAACAAGCCTCGGTAAATTAAAAACATTGAAGTCATACAGTGTGTCATCTCTGATCACAATGGAATGAAGCTAGAAATTGGTAACAGGAAGAAATGGAAAATTCACAATTACATGCAAATTTAAAAACATACTCCTAAACAACCAATGGGTTAAAGGCAACACCACAAGGGAAATTAGGAAATATTTGGAGGCAGAATGAAATTGAAAATGCAGAGGAGCTGGTGGTGTAGCTCAATGGTTGAGTGTCTGTTTCCCATGAATAAGGTCCTAGGTTCAATCCCCAGTACTTCCTTTAAAAAAAAAAAAAAATGCACATACCAGACTTACAGGATGCGGCAAAGGCAGTGCTGAAAGGGAATTATATAGCTCTTAATGTTTATATTAAATAAGAAGGGTCTCAAATCAGAGTCCTATTCTCAAAACCAAAAGATACAAACAAATTAAACCCAAAGAAGGAAGGAAATAGCAACGATTAGAGCAGAAATAAATGAATAAAGAATACAGAGATAATAGAATCAACAAAACCAAAAGTTGGATCTTTGAAAAGATCAATAAAATTGACAAACTTTTAGCTAGACTGACAAATTAAAAAAGAGGATGCAAATGACTAAAATCAGAAATGAAAAGGGGGACATTACTACCAACCCCATTGAAATAAAAAAGATTATAAGAGGATACTGCTAATAAGTGTACACCAACAAATTAAACAACCTAGATGAAATGGGCAAGTTCCTAAAACACATAAACTACCTACAGTGACTCAAGAAGAAATAAAAGATCTTAAACCAGGAACTCCTCAGAAAGTTAAGTATAGAATTACCATATGACCTGGCAACCCCACTTCTAGGAATATACCTAAAAGAATTGAAAGAAGGGACTTGAACAGATATTTGCACACTGATATTCATGGCAGCATGAGTCACAGTTACCAAAAGATAGAAGCAACTCACGTGTCACAATATCAACCAATGGATGGATAATCAAAATGTGGTATGTACATACAATGGAATATTCAGGAATGAAGTTCTGATAACATGACATATGAACCTTGAGGATGTCATGTTGAATGAAATAAGCTAGACAGAAAAGAAAAAATACTGTATTATCTCACTGACAAGAAATAATTAAAATAAGCAGACTCATAGAGTCAGAATCTACAGTATAGGTTACCGGGGACAGAGTGAAAGGTAAGAATAGGGAATCAAAGCTTAGAAGGTACAGAGTTTCTGTTTGGAAAGATGGAAATGTTTTGGCAGTGGATGGTGGTGATGGTAGCACAACACTGTGAACGTAATTAACAGCACCGAATTATTTATCAAAATGTAGTTAAAAGGAAACATGTTACTGGAATGAAAACAAAAAAAAAATTAAAAAATCATGGAACTACACAACAAAGTGATCCCTAAGTAAAGCCATGGACTGTAGTTAATAGTACAGTTATAAAAATGTGCTTTTATCAGTTGTAACAAATGTACCATGCAAGATGTTAATAATAGATTGGTATATGGGAATCCTATATTTTATGCATGATTGTTCTGTAAACCTACAACATCTCTAATACCACCCCCCAAAAAAATCCCCCCTTGGTGCTCTGATTCTTGGCCTGGGGCACAAAACTCCCCTCCCAACTCTTCCAGCCCTTCCCCGAAGGTGGCCTCACTGCTGAATGCTGCTAGGAAGTGGTCTAGTCTCTGTTTTCGGGTACCTGCCAAAGGGGTGTTGGTCTCAGCTGGCCCTGTTCCATTTCACCCCTTACCCCACCATACCCACATCCCTGAGGGCCATGCAATTTCAGTCTGTTGTGCAGTTCTGCCTGGCTTTTCCCACCTGGAAGATCTATTATCTCCAGACACAAAAGATGAGGCTGTGCCATTCTAGAGCCAGGCAATGAGCTAGGTGCTTCTTATGCATTTTATCCAGGGAACACTCCTGAGGTTAGTTTCACCTGAAACACTGAGTGGGTCTCCTGTTTCTCAGAAACATTTTGTATTTGCTGTCCTCCATCCAGGTGAGCTCTGATCCCTCTATGTACATTGAGGTGGAGAATGAAGTGACGGCTGTGGGAGGTGTGAAGCTGAGCCGCTTAAAGTGCAATCGGGAAGGGAAGGAGTGGGAGACAGTGCTCACCAGCCGGATCCTCACTGCCGCGGGCAGCTGGTAAGGACAAGTGGCATCCTGTCCAGGTCGCTGACCTGGGCGTGACCCTGGCTGAACAGAGGCACACTGCCCCCCCACAGGATCTCTCTTATGGACAGCTTCCACCAGACCTTGCTCTGAGCTGAACTTGTGCATTTGTGACCTCAGTCCCTGCAACATCCAGCAAAGTCAGCCTTATTGTTCTCATATTACAGATGGGGAAACTGAGGTACAAAGGGTAACCTCAGCCAGGATTTAAACTCTGGTCATCTAATTTCCATGTCTTTCCTGAATTCCTGAAGTCTTCCATGCCAGGCTGAGCTCTGCTTGGCTCTCTCTGACCTGAGGCTGGTTCTTTCTCTGGACCCCAGATATTCATCCAAGGAGATCTGAATGGACTTCTGACTGTCCCTCAAATCACCAACCCATCCCTTCCCACGTTCTGCATTTGAGGAGAGTCCTTAATTCAGTGGTTAGTAACCCAGTGTCTTACATGGACCTTGGGGCACATGCAGCTCTGTTCTCTGTGTGCATTTATCTGTAAAGAGGATCCAGCATTTTCTTGAGATTCCTGCAGAGGCCTTTGACCTCAAATTAAGGACCATATGATAGATGCTTTTAAGGGGATTTTACCAAGGTGATTAGCTTAGATATAGTCATTTTTAGTTAGTCCCTTAATCATTTGTCATGAGGTTATATGTAAAATGCCTTTACAAAACACTGTCTGCTGCCTTAGTTTGCCTGGGGTGCCATAATATATACCATACAATGGATGGGCTTAAACAATAAAAATGTGTTATCTTATGGTTTTGAAGGCTAGAAGTTCAACATAAAGGTCTTAAAGGCTTTCTCCCAGGGTCTATAGCATCTGGCTCTGGCTTCCTGTGATCTTTGGGATTCCTTGGCTTGCATCTCTGCCTTCTTTCTATGGCTCCTCCTGCTGACTTCTATTTCTGCTCAGTCTTCTGTGTCTCTCTCTAGATTTTCTCTCTTTTAAGGACTCCAGCCATACGGATTAAGGCCCACACTAGTTAAATTTGGCATCATCTTAATAGGATCTTCCTTAACTAATAATATGTCTCCAAAGGTCCTCCTTTTATATTGAATGGGTTCACATCCACAGGAATACAGATTAAGACTTACTGGAACATGTCTTTCGGGGGTTGCTGATTCAGTCCCCAACATCTGCTAACTCTTTGGCCTTACCCTCTAACACTTGGCCTTTCCTGTTAGGTCAGGGTTCCCTTGGACCCTGAGAGAGTTTGTAGTGTTGGAGCTAGAAGCAACCCACCATTCTGTTCTTCCCTCACTTTCCCCCTTGGGATGAGTAGGCTGCACCCCTAACATCAGGTGCTTGTAAAAGACAGAGGTGTTACTCTGGCTCCTGCTCTCCATCCCTGGTCTCAAGGTAGATAGTATACACCTGCTGGTGCAAGAGTGTCAGCTAGCCTCCCTCCCACCCAGTAACCTGACACTACTCCTCTTTCACTGTCCTGCTCAGGTCCAGCCTGCAGGCCTGCCCCCTAACTTTGTGGCCCCTGCAGCAATGGCTTCATTTGCAGTGGACTGGCTCAAGAAAGCCTCTGAGCTTGAAAGCTAAGCACATGAAATTCAGTCACAGCACCACAGAGCTCCCTGCTGCTGGGTTGTTTTCAAAGCTTACTCTGACTCATGCACTCAGGATAGACATTTGTACACAAAAACATATTGCTTGCCTCTCCCTTTTTCTGAGACCTGATAACAGTGATGTCTCTTTAGGAAAGGCAGTTGGCAGAGCTCTTTCCTTGGCAGACCTTCCTGCTCCAAGCCTGGTGTGAGGGTGATCTTGCCAGTTCAGACCACGGATACTGGACGAGCAAATTGAAATGACATCCTGAGGGCCTCCCTTTGCCAGGTGGCACCCTGCCCCAGCTGCCTAGCAGTTGAGACCCCTACTTTACTCTAGGCTTGTGTCTGGGGCTTCTTGGGACCCTCTGGGAAGGCAATAGCTCTCTTGTGCTGAGGCACATCCAGCCTCCACTGATGATTGCTCAGTGGAGAGATGTTTGACAGTGTCCCAAGAATGCTCTCTTGTGAAGCCATCCTTCCTCAGGGCGTGACTCATCTTTCTCACCCTTATCTGAGGAGACCTTCTGAGTACACAGCCAGGTTCCCTATAGAGATGCACTCTTGTCTCCAGCACTTCTCCCAACCTGTCTCAGCAGGACCCTTTCAGGAGGCTATCGTGGGGCGTTTTGTGGGCCTCGTCTGGCACACGGCTCTTGCATACCCATCAGTACAGCAGTCTTCTGAAGTACACACACCCCTTGGTCAGTGTTGGTGCAAGCTCAGAAAAGTCTGAGCAATGTTGGTAGGCAGGAGGAGCCTACAAGTCTTTGTTCAGTCAGATTTCAGTCAGGTCCCTGTCTGCCCTGCTGGAACCCTGCCCTTGCAGCAGGTCCTCTCTCCCTCTGCCTCCCCTGCAAACAGGGCAGAGTCTGAACAGGGTGAAGGCTGTGCATCTGTCAGGCCACTGCCCCTCCTGCCACAGTTCTTGGACACGTGACCCCTGTGCCTTTTCAGTGATGTGGTGTGTGTCGCCTGTGAGAAGAGGATGCTGTCAGTGTTCTCCGCCTGTGGTCGCCGCCTCCTGCCTCCCATCCTCCTGCCATCCCCTATCTCCACTCTGCACTGTACAGGCCCCTACGTCATGGCGCTCACTGCCTCTGCCACACTCTCTGTCTGGTGAGAACACAGGCACAGAACAGGGTGGGGTCCGGGTGGGGCAGGGTGAGATTATTGGGCTCCCTCCTGCATCACCCGTCTCACTTCAGGGATGATGCAGGTCAAGGGGGCATGCAGAAGGTCAGCCCAGAAGTGTGCCCCCGGGGCCTGCTGGCCCAGGGGGACTTAGTGCGGGGGGTGTGGGGAGCTGAGGGTCAGAAGCGTGCTGTGTGGGCTGCCCTGCTGGGGTGAGAGTAAAGGAGGGCATGCCAGGAGGAGGGAGGTGGCCCATCTGCCCACATGGGAACCAGGAGCAAACCACATGACATGTCACAGGGTCTCATTGAATGGGCCAGGGCCCTTATGTGGGGTTCACCCAGCCATGATCCTGGTGTGGTTGCCGTGGCCTGCCTCTCCCAGAGTTTGTGTGGGTAGAGGCAGAAGAGGCGGTGAAGTCTGCGCCTCTGTGTCCAGGCTTCTGCTGTGACTTCTGCGAGGGAGCACACTGGTGCATGGGCAGCAGGAGCTACCTGCAGGGTGGACCACCCACAGGCATCTGCCAGCGATGGTGGGTTGGAGCAGCCGTGGCACACTCTGATGTGCTTGCTGAGGTTGGAGAATGAGATGGCCCCTGTCTCCCCTCTTAGGGATGTTCACAAGCAGGTGGTTGTGGTGAAAGAAGAGTCTCTGCACTCCATCTTGGCAGGTAACCCAGGGAGTGGGCCACCCCCGTGCCTTGGGAGAGGGGCCAGGCAGGGCAGCCTGAGTCCCAGGCCTGATGCGGAGGGCCCGGCTCAGTCTAGGCTCGAGGCTCTCAGCAAGGCCAGCAGTGCAGTCACACTGTGGGGAGATAGACTCTCTCCTGAGGCACACTTCAGTGGGTCCTCAAGGGGGACGCTGAGTTTGGTGGGAGGCAGCGAAAATGGCACACAGAGAGTGCAGAACAGCAATTCCCTAGTGCAAAGTCAGCCTTCAGAAGCCTTTTGGTAGGAGTGGGAGGATCACAGTCCAGATTTCTCCCTTGGTGCATGTGCAAACCCATGGCCTGATCGTTACACACCTGAAACTCACTCTGGGGTGTTCCACAGGAAGCGACATGACTGTATCACAGATCTTGCTGACCCAGCACGGAATTCCTGTGATGAACCTGTCTGATGGGAAGGCATACTGCTTCAACCCTACTCTTTCTACATGGTAAGCCTACACCCACCTGACCCTGCTCCCCTGGAGAGTGTCTGCCTGAGCAGAACCCAGAACAGGGCCTGGAGGCTCCAGGTCCTGGTGGTTTCAGACCTGTCTGACCTCACTTCAAACTGCCCAAGAGTCAGGCCTGGAGGATAGGTCATCATAACAGCCTCTGCCAGACTTTGCTGGAGAAGCTGGAGCCCAAACTTATACATGTACACCCCACTGTGCCCAGGGGAGCACATGCCTTGCTGGCCTAGCCCACAGCCTCTCTACCTTTGGCACTTATGCACAAAGGATGCTTTCCTTCTTTTACATTGTTTCCAGGGGTAACTTCTTTGGAATAGACACATAAAAATTTTTATGGTTCTTGATATTTATTTCCAGGCTGACCTTTGTAGTCCTTGCTAATATAGGTGAGTTAACTTCCCTGTAGCCTCACCAGCACTGGTTGGTCACCCTGGGCTTAGGAGATACAAGTGCTTCTCTGTGACTTAGAAGGTAGCCCATTTTCTGTATTTGTAAAATCAAAAATCTTAATTAACCCAGGAACATGAGGCACATAAATTGTATAGCAGGTATAGTCTGCACCTTTGGACCTTTAGAACCTTCCAGCTTCTTTTCTGTTAAGTGATGCCAAGCACAATTTTATGCTCACACTGAGATTTCTTTCTTTCTTCAGTTTAAAAAACAAAACTAAAAAAACTACCCTAACTGTTCTCTAGTACTCTTCCCTCCAAATTGCAAAATGATGCTTTTTTTTAAGAAGCATAAATTCATATTTATTAAATTGTCAAAAATGAAAGACAGGAAATATCAAGTATCTTTCAATTATTTTGAACCATAGAAACTTCCACATATGGCTGTATGATTATAAATTAGCATGGTCACCATGGAAAGCAATTTAGCACTCTCTAACAAAGTCAAACTTAAATATGCCATTCTGCCCATCAACTCTACTTTTGGTATGTATCTCAAAAGTTTTCACATGTGCACGAAATGATATGTTCAAGAATCTTCAATGCAGCATTTTCTGCAAGGATTAAACCTTCACAACAGAGTTAATACCTATAAATGCCACACAATAATCATTTTTTCCCTCTTTTTTTTAAAATGTTACATTCAAAAAATATAAGAGGTCCCCACATACCCCCTATCCCCCTCACCCTACTCTTCCCAAATCAACCTCTTTCATCAATGATGCATATTAAATACAATTGCTATCTTAGTGGAAACACACTGATTAAACACAAAGAAAAATGTTGAACCTTAACGGACATCTGAATTTTGGGAAAGAGTTTATAAAGGCTCTTTATTGTTTTAAAAAGGTCTGAAGAATGTTTTCTTAAAGATATGAAAAGTCCAAAGAGGGTGGAAGAACTGACTCCCTGGGCATACTATGTAGAAGTACAAGAGGATTGGGGGCCTGGGGCATATGTCCTAGAAGCCCAGGAAGGCTAGGGCCTGGCATTCCTCAGCGGCTGGCAGAGTCTGGGCCATGTGGATCCCTGTTTGGACAGTCATGAATGATGTGAGCTGGGCCTTCCTGTCTATATTTCACACACATAGGACTCCCTCAGTTGTCAGGACCTGAGCCTGGAAACTGAAATGTTCACACCAACAGCCCTGTCAGTGACCTTCACCGTCATTAATTTTTTCTTTGAAACAGTAATTTATCAGGCCCATTATTATGAAATCTGGTGTTGATGGGCACCTGTTTAAATTGCAGTGACCCTCAGCCTCAGCTGATTTGGGGGCAGCCTGTCAGGTTTGATGGGTTCTTGCTCCTCCTCAGCCTCCCCATCAGCGTCTTTGTTCCGCCTTCTGTTCTTCCTGAGCTCTGCACCTATCTTTGCCACCCCAGGAACCTTGTTTCTGACAAGCAGGACTCGCTGGCCCAGTGTGCGGACTTTAGGAGCAGCCTGCCATCCCAGGACGCCATGCTGTGCTCAGGACCCTTAGCCATAATCCAGGGCAGAACCTCCAAGTACGTGACCTGGGGACTGTGGCCACCACCAGCAGTCTTACTCTGGAAGGTGACCAGGTTGATGCCGGCACAGCTTGCCTGGGCCTTGTTTCTCGTTGCCCATCCCCTAGGCCTAAGCTGCTGCTAAGTACAGCAGATGGCATTGGGCAGACTGGGGGTACCAAGGTTGTGGACCTATGTCGAGTAACATCTTGGGTGCACAGGCTATCACCTCGGGCCTCTGTGGGGGTCTGGGGGTACTCAGGGTTATGGATACCTACGTTGGGTAGTGTTTGGGGTGGGCAAAGTGGGCCACTGGCCTGTCTGCTCAGGGGCTTCAAGGTAGGCACTGGAATGGAGACTCACATCGTAGGGACCCACAGTAGTTGGTGTCTTAGAGAGAGCTGAGCTGTAGCTCTTATCTCAGGGGTCCCAGGTGGCCATTTGCAGCTGGTCTGGGGCAGTCAGGATGGGGGCATGGGTATTTCCTGACCGTTGGGAGGCCTGCCCTCCTTGCCAGCTGCTCACTGGAGCCCAGGTGCATGGTGACAGCCTCCCACCCCAGGCAGGGCCTGCTATCTCATCCTGGTGCTCTGTGGTCTCTCCAGTTCAGGGAGGCAGGCTGCCCGGCTCTTCTCCCTGCCTCACGTGGTACAGCAGGAGGCCACCTTGGCCTATCTGGAGAACCAGGTCGCAGCTGCACTCAGCCTGCAGTCCAGCCACGAGTACCGCCACTGGCTCCTCATCTATGCACGGTACCTCGTGAATGAAGGTGAGGCTCTGAGCTGCATCTCCATCCTCCTGGGAACCAGGGAAGGTGTGCTGTGGCAGCAGGGTTCCCGCTCAGCTCCCATCTCCCAGCCTGAGCTCAGCAGATGTCCAGCTCCATTGCAGGCCTTAAAACTCTAAACTGTCTTGGGTTTGTTTGGGGGTTGTAATTTCAGATTGCCTCACAGGATGCTCCCTCATAGGACCAGGGCAGGGAGGGGTGAGAAGGAATGTGTGGAAAGGCACATCCCTAGGAATTAAGCAACCAGATGTCCTGATAGTCAGCTGTCACTCCAGGGTTGGGCATCTCTGGCAACCCACAGTAGGCCTATATCTCTCTTCTTCCCAGCCCCTCCTGCCCTGGAAGGCCTGCCTGCTGTCCAGTGGCTCCCTTTGGCCTTCAACCCAGGTTTTCCTACCAAGGCTTACAGAGCACCTGTCCCCCTCCCCAGCATCCTCATCTTCCCCTGTTGGTCAGTGGGAAGCAAGGTGTGTTGGAGGAGGTAGGTAGCTGCTCTCAGAGTGGCCTCCAGCAGCCCTTCACCCCTCTCCTAGCCATCATAGGGCAGCGCTTTACTAGCCCCTCTTCCTACTTCCCTGTGAGGCCATGGGGTGGGGGCTGGCCTCCTAAAGCTTTCCCAGCCTCCACACCCTGGGCCATTCCCTCTCCTCATGGCCTTTTCTGGCCTTTTCGGGTTGCTTTTTTCATCACCCTAAACCTTTTATTTATGATGTGAAGGAAAGAAATTAAGGACAGAAAAGACAGAGAAAAACATGCCAAACCCCTATATATGTTACTCCCCAATTTGCATGTCCCGTTTACCTCAGATTATTTCAATATGTGTGTGTACATTTGCATCCCTAATGACAGCAGACAGCTCCTCCTCTTCTCCTCCCCAGAGGAACACCAATAGTGAATGAATTTGATGGTCACTCTTCCTACCCATTACATTTGTGTGCTGACTTTTCTAAATACTTCATCTTCCTATCCTCATACCATACTGGCTTTCCTGGGGTTCTCTAGTCACATCTTGGGCTTCTCACTTCCCTTTCCTCTTGGGAAACCTTTTCTCCTCTCTGGTTTGCTCCAACCTGGTATTGGTCAGGACTCACCCTAAATCTCTCCATGAAGCCCATGCTCTTCTGGGCGCCCCATCCATTGGTGGGATTCCATCTACTGCTTGGTTCACTTTATTCCATCTCCCATATTTGTCTGTTACAGTTATATCCACAAATCACCTCATCTATCTGTCCCTTCTTTCCTCTAAGAATCAAGTATGTTAAGACTACCTTCACTTTCAAAATTCCTGGAATTCTGACTTCATCTGTCTTCTTCTCCACCCTTTCTTTGGGTGATTTCATCCATTCCCTATGGCTTCGGCAGCCCCCAATTGCCAAAAGACCTCCCACCAGATTCTGCCTCCGACATTTCTGCCTGCCGCGCCTGGCTGAGCCCATTGTCCTGGACTTGATAAACCCATGCCTATTTTTCCCATCTCCCTTTGGTCACCATTTCCTCAGGCCATGTTCAGACACCGCCATTTCATACCTCCTGAGGGCTCGGCCTCCTGATCCTTCTGCTCTCCTCTTCACACCAGCTACCAATATGTCTTCTCTCAAATAAATCAAACCAGCCCACTCTTCCTTCAGCAAATTCCCACGGTTTCTCACAGAGGAGACATCAGCTTGCAGCTCAGCAACACTTGTCAGGGGAGTGGGTGAGTGAGAATCAGTGATTGTAGGTCTCAGGGCCCAAATGGAGAAACACACGAGATGTTCTGCCCATGCCAGGTGATAACATAAGCGTTTGTTCATTCTGTTTTGATATATACAACTATTTAGTATATTCTTGACTTCTTATTTCTTTTTGTAATGTGTTTCTGTTTTCTGTTTTGTTTTCTTGTTTGTTTTCCTGTAATTAGGGTTTGAATACCGACTGCGAGAAATATGCAAGGACTTACTGGGTCCGGTTCACTACTCCACTGGAAGTCAGTGGGAGTCAACAGTAGTGGTAGGTGCTTGTTTCATTCTTGCCACAGAATTTTCTCTTGAAAATTGAAGATGGAGATTTACAAAGTGCCTTGAAACTCGTCCCCATTAAATCTCTCCAGCACATTGACTAATGTCCTAGTGTCAGGAGAAGGTGAGATGCCATAATTTCTTGACCCAGCAGGATCTAGGTCTGCAGCCCCAGGAACACACTTATGCTGAAGAATTCCTGCTTGTTCTCAGGCCTGGGGGTTTAGTAGTAAAGATGAAAGCCACTCCCCAACCCCCTATCCCCAACTCTGTTGGTGGAGCTTGCAATCTGGTAGGGAGGCAGGCATAAGCAAGTTAACAGATTAGGTCAACAAGATACTTGTAGACATGGATCAGTGCTAAGAAGGAAATAGATAGGACAGTAAGATGAGGGTGACCAGTAGTGGTCAGAGAAGACCAAGGAGGAGGAAATTTTAAGATAAAAAACAAGGGTGAGACTGAGCCAGCTCTGCAGAGACCTGGGGAGAGAATTCCATTGTAGAGAGAAGAGTAGATGCGAAGAGGGCTTGGAACATTTGAAACATCTATGACTGGAACATAATAGGCAAAAGGTCAGGGTGGCAAGGTGAGCAGGGCAGATCATGGGGGCTTTGTAAGGAACTTGGGTTTTAGTCTTACCAGTGGGACCCAATCAAGGAGCTTCTGCAGGAGTGATGTGATCTGAAGTAGAAAACCTATCAGGGCACGTTCTGCAATGTGAAGGTGGCTTGGGTAAGCGTGCTGGCATGGAGAGAGGAAAGGAGATTGAAGACGGATTTGGGAGACAGAAGGAACCAAAGACTTGGTAATGGTTGGATGTAGAAAGGTGAGGAAAAGAGCCTCCCCAGCATGTCATCACCTCCAGATGTTTTTGGCTTGCTCAGATGACTGGATGCTAGTGCCATTGAATGATGTGGGAAAGGAGCAGGTTGGTGAGGGATGGGAGATGGTGTGGATCCAAGAGTTAACCCTGCTGCTTCATCCACTCATTCAGCAAGTGCTGAATGGAGGATCCTAGCACAGGACAGGGAGCAATAATCAAGGCCAGTTGAGTCCCTGGCTTTGTGGATCTGCCTTCTTGGGTAGAAAGCCCAATGCTAATAGATGAGTGGAGGGTAGAAGGCCTTAGTCTGTACTGTGTCCTCGAATTTTTTATTCCAATTTTATTTTATTGTAATAGATCTTAATTTGGGTCTTGGAATCTTAGGTTTAAAACTGATTCCCCTTAGATTATGGAAGGTATTGTTCCACAGACTTTGAGCACCCGGGTTGATGCAAAAAATTCTGAGGCAAAACTGACTTATATTGTTAATTTTAAGTACTTTTGGGATCCTCTCTTGGTGTTCCAAATTTTCACAAAGCTGTAAGTCTATGTCTGTCTTTCATTCTGTAGAACCAGAGACCAGTAATTTTCTTTAGTTCTTTTTTTTTATTACATCTTGCCTTCCATTTTTCTCTGCATCTGAGAGATATAATATCCTCTTTTTTAAGTCTGCTCTTGTTTTTTTATAGTTTCAGTTCTCTGCCAAAATTTTCTATCTAGTCTTATCAACTTGAGCATAGTAAACTTAGTTTTTTTTTTTTTAAGATTTATTTATTTATTTCTACCCTTCCCCGCCCCCACCCTGGTTGTCTGTTCTCTGTGTCTGTCTGCTGCGTGTTCTTTGTCCACTTCTGTTGTTGTCAGCGTCACGGGAATCTGTGTTTCTTTTTGTTGCGTCATCTTGATGTGTCAACTCTCTGTGTGTGCGGTGCCATTCCTGGGCAGGCTGAACCTTCTTTTGCGCTAGGCAGCTCTCCTTACAGGGTGCACTCCTTGCACGTGGGGCTCCCCTACACGGGGGACACCCCTGTGTGGCACGGCACTACTTGCACGCATCAGCACTGCACATGGGCCAGCTCCACACGGGTCAAGGAGACCCAGGGTTTGAACTGCGGACCTCCCATGTGGTAGACGGACGCCCTAACCACTGGGCCAAGTCCGCTTCCCCTTAGTTGTTGTTTTAACTTTTTATTGTGAAATACTTTCAGAATTATAGGACAGTTACAAAAGTAATACCAACCCCTATACAGAGAACTCTAACATACCCCTATCCCCCCAGATACCCAGATTCATCAATGTAAACATTTTGCCATATTGACCATATCATTTTATCTATCCGTCTCACTCTTTTTTCTCTCTATTAACCAATCTATTTTCAAAACACTTGGGTGTAGATTGTAAACATTGTCCTCCTTGAACACTTAATACTACCATGCATATTTCCTAAGAACAAGGCTTTTCACTTATATAACCATTTTAAGTGCAGTTATCAAGTCCAAGAAATTTAACATTACCAAAAAACTTTTAAGTCAATATTCCAGTTTTTTCATATGTTCCAGCAATGTCCTTCGGAGCTTTTTCTCCTCCTTTGTTAGCTCTTGTCCAGGATTGTGTATTACATTTAATTGTCATTGTCTCTTTAGTTGCTCTTTTTCTTTTTTTTAATGTGGAAATACATATACAACATAAACTTTCCCAGCTCTACCACTCCCAAACACACCATTCAGTGAGATTAATCACATTCACTATGTTGTGATATCCTCACCACCTTCCATTACCAAAACTTTTCCATCTCCCCATATAGAAACCCTCCACCCATTTTGCATTAATTCCCCTTTCCCACCACCCGCAGCACCCTTGTAATCTGCTTTTTGTCTCTGAGCTTGCATATTCTCCAATATGTTCTTTATAGTTACCCAGAGGCTTAAATTTAACATCTTAAATCTGTAATAATGTCTTTTTCTTTGATAACTCCAATAGTATAAACAAACTGTGTTCCTGTCCCCCTCAATCTCCCTACCTTTATGTAGTGTTTGTCACAAACTGCATGTTTTTACACTATCCAAAACCACTGATTTCTCATTACATTTGCCTTTTGGAACCTGTAGGTAGGAAAAAGTGGAGTTACAAACCAAAATATATACAATAGTATAGTAGTTATATTTTCCCATGTCATTGCCCTCACCAAAAATCTTTATTTCTTCATGCAGTTTTGATCTGTTTTCAATTTTTCTTTCCTTTCAGCCAGCAGAAGTCTTTTTAACGTGGGGCCTCTAGTGGTGACAAACTTCCTCAGCTTCTGTTTATCTGGAAATATCTTAATTGCGCTCTCTTTTATTTATTTTTTTCTTTTTTGGTTTTTGATTATTTGGCTTTATATATTTACTTATTTATTAGAGAAGTTATGAACTTACAAAACAATCATGCACAATGTGCAGAATTCCCATACAAACACTCTCTACCCACACCCTTATTTTTTTGGCTATCTGTAGAATTCTTGGTTGGCAATTTTTTTTACTTTCAGGAATTTAAATATGTCATCCCACTGCTTTCTTGCCTCCATGGTTTCTGATGAGAGATTAGCGTTTAATCTCAACGAGATTCCCTTTTTTATGACACATGCTTCTCTGAAGAGCTTTGTATCCAGCTAGTGTTATGAGAGCTTAACCTTGAATGCCAGGAGGTAATGAAAAAAAGGAAAAAAAAACAACAAGGAAAACAAAAAAGAAATCATCTTTCCCTGTCTTTGAAGGTAGACCTGTCTGAGTGATCTATTTCTGAACTTCTCAGGAAAGGAAAAACTCTGCCAGCATATGTCTACCTAGACCTCCCAGTGTGGCATCACTTGGCCCTCTTATTGCAAATAGGCTGGGAAGGCCAGCATTTAGCTTTTCCACTCTCTAGAAGAGTATGTAGGAAGGAAAGGTCTAGGAATGGGTGTGGAGACAGCTAACTCCTAGCATCTGCCAAGTCCCCTCCTGCTATCAGTACTGTTCTAAATTGAGTCCTTTTTGTTGTTGTTTTTCTTACTCTCTTTACTGCCTTTTCATCTAGATATTAGGGCCAGAGGAGATATGTGAGTGTGATCCCTCCTCACTCAAAATTGAATTTCTTTGTAAACATTTTTGTGGTGAGAATTGGTCAGCCTAGTGGGATTGGTCCTCAAGATGGATGAGAAAATGGAGCTATGGATAGAGGATGGACTTGTGACTAGCAGTGCTGGCTCAGCTGCCCCACCAAGAGGGCTTATTAGGAGAGCATCTTGTCATACTTAAGAGCCATTTCTATTTTCTTTACTGTGAACTGTCTGTTAAAATACATTTGTGTCATTTGTTTTTCTTATTGGTTTATAGGAATTCTTTGTGTATTAGGGAAATTGTTCTATGATATGTTACAAATACCTTTCACAATGTTATCATTTCTCTCTTAACTTTGCTTATAATATTTTCTGCCATGTGGATTTTTTCAAATGTAGTTAAATTAGTGAGCCTTTTCATTTTATGGAACCTTGTTTTGTTTGATTTTTTTTTTAAGATTTATTTTATTTATTCCCCCTCCCCACCCCGTCCCCCGTTGTTTTGCACTTGCTGTCTGCTCTGTGTCTATTCATCTTCTTTTTAGGAGGCACCAGGAACCAAACCCAGAACCTTCCATGTGGGAAGGTGCCCAGTCATTCAATTCCTTGAGCCACCTCCACTCCCTGCTTGTTGAGTCTCTCATTGTGTTTCCTTGTTGCATCATCATCTTGTAGCATCAATTTGCTGCACCCAGTCCATCATGTCAGCTCTCTGTCTTTCTCTTCTTTTTAGGAGGTACCAGAAACTGAACCCAAGACCTCCCATGTGGTAGGCAGGCACCCAACTGCTTGAGCCACATCTGCATCGCTGGTTTTTTTTCTTTAAAGTAGTTTTATTGAGATATATTCATATACCATACATTCCATCCAAACTGTACAATCAATGGCTTTTAGTATTAATCACAGTGTTGTGCATTCATCGCCACGAAAACTTTTTAGAGCAATTTCATTGCTCCAAAAAGAAAAACTCCACAACCCTTACCAGTCACTTCTCAGTCCCTCTATCCTTCCCAATTCCTATATTACCACTAATCTAATTCCATCCTTTTAAATTGATTTTATGTAAATGGAATCATATGATATACTTTATGTCTGGTTTCTTTCACTTGGGATTTTTTTTTTACTTGATGTAAACAACTTGTGACATTAACATGCATTTATTCAGTTTCAAAGAAAACAGACATATATGCAATATTAACCATATTCATATTTCAAATGAGGGTTCACTATGCTGTACAGTCCCATGTTATATTTTTTAGCTTTCTTTCTAGTAATATACATTACTTTAGACTTTCCCTTTCAAACACTGTCATCCCCAAATAATAGCACTGATAGGTACAAACACTGTGATGTGCTTTCACCTTTTCTGTTCATTTCCAAAGTAACACACAACCTTTTTTACCAATACTGCACAAGTTAGCCCTCAGTTTTCCATTCTCTAACCTCATTCTGTTTCCTGGTTTCCTATATTCTAGTTATTAACTTCAAGAGTTAATATATTTGTTCATAAGACCACATTCATACAGTATTTGTCCTTTTGTGTCTGGCTTACTTCAGTCAACATAATGTCCTCCAGGTTCATCCATGTTATATTAATTACAACTTCATTTCTTTTGACAACTGCATAATATTCCATTGTGTGTATATACCCCCATTTGTTTATCCATTCATCAGTTGATGGACATCTAGGTTGTTTCCACCTTTTGGCAGTAGTGAACAATGCCTCTATGAACATTGGTGTTCAGATCTCTGTTTGTATCACTGCTCTCAGTTCTTCTGGGTATATCCGCAATAGTGTTATTGCTGGGTCATGTGGCAAGTCTATATTCAACTTCTTTAGGAACTGCCATACAGTCCTCCACAGTGACTGTACCATTCTAAAGTCCCACCAACAGTGAATAAGGATTCCTATCTCTCCATATCCTCTCCAACACTTGTGATTCTCTGTCTTTTTAATAGTGGCCTTTCTAATAGGTGTGAAATGATATCTCATTGTAGCTTTGATTTGCATTTCCTTAATTGCTAGTGATATTGAACACATTTTCTTGTGTTTTTTTGCCATTTTTATTTCTTCTTTGGACAATTGTCTATTCAAGTCTTTTGCCCATTTTTTAATCAGGTCTTTTTTCTTTTTATTGTTGAGTTGTAGTATCTCTTTATATATCATGTATATTAAACCCTTATCAGTTATGTGACTTCTAAATATTTGCTCCCATTGAGTTGTGCCTTTTCACCCTTTGACAAGTTCTTTGAGGTGCAAAAGTATGTAATTTTGAGGAGGTCCCATTTATCTCTTTTTTTCTTTAGTTGTTCATGCTTTAGGTATAAGGTAAGGTCCAAGAAACCACCATCTGCCATAAGATTTTAAGATGTTTCCCTATATTTATTCTAGTAGTTTTAAGGTTTTGGCTTTTATATTTAGGTCTTTGATCCATTTTGAGTTGATTCTTATATAGGGTGTGAGATAGGGGTCCTCTTTGATTCTTTTGATTATGGATAACCAGTTCTCCCAGCACCATTTTTTGAAGAGACTGTTTTGTCCCGTTAACATTAACTTGGTAGGTTTGTCAAAAACCACTTGTCTGTAGAGGCAAGGGTTTATTTCTGAACTCTCAGTTCTATTCCACTGATCAATGTGTCTGTCTTTATGCCAATACCATGCTGGTTTTTTTGTTTGTTTGTTTGTTTTTTAAAGATTTATTTTATTTTTATTTAATTCCCCCCCTCCCCTGGTTGTCTGTTCTCTGTGTCTATTTGCTGCATCTTGTTTCTTTGTCCGCTTCTGTTGTCGTCAGCGGCACGGGAAGTGTGGGTGGCGCCCTTCCTGGGCAGGCTGCACTTTCTTTCGCGCTGGGCGGCTCTCCTTACGGGGCGCACTCCTTGCGCGTGGGGCTCCCCTATGTGGGGGACACCCCTGCATGGCAGGGCACTCCTTGCGTGCATCAGCACTGCACATGGGCCAGCTCCACACGGGTCAAGGAGGCCCCGGGGTTTGAACCGCAGACCTCCCATGTGGTAGACGGATGCCCTAACCACTGGGCCAAGTCCGTTTCCCTACCATGCTGTTTTGATCACTGTAGCTTTGTAATATGTTTCAAGGCCAGGCAGTGACAGTCCTCCCACATCACTCTTCTTTTTTTAGAATGCTTTTGGCTATTCGGGTGCACTTTCTCTTTCAAATGAATTTGGCAATTGCCTTTTCTATTTCTGTACAGTTGGCTGTTGGAATTTTGATTGGTATTGCATTGAATCTATAAATCAGTTTGGGTAGGATTGACATCAAGATATTTAGTCTTCCAATCCATGAACAGAGAATGTCTTTCCATTTATTTAGGTCTTCATTGATTACCTTTTCCCATTGAATATGATGTTGGCTATGTGTTTTTCATATATGCCCTTTATCATTTTGAGGAATTTTCCTCCTATTCCTACCTTTCAAAAAGCTTTTATCAATAAGGAATGCTGGTATTTGTCAAATGCCTTTTTTTGCATTGATCAAGGTGATCTTGGTTTTTTCCTTCAATTTATTTTATGTGTTTTATGTTAATTGGTCTTATGTTGAACCACCATTGCATACAAGGAGTAAATCCCACTTGATCATGGTGTACAATTCTTTTTATGTGCTGTTGGATTCAGTTTGCGAGTATTTCGTTGAGAATTTTTACATCTATGTTCATTAGAGAGATTGATCTGTAATTTTTTTTTAGTATCTTTATCTGGCTTTTTTAATAGGGTTATGTTGGCTTCATAAAATGTATTGGGTAATTTTTCCTCCTCTTCAGTTTTTTGGTAAAGTTTAAACAGGATGGGTGGTAATTCTTGAAATGCTTGGTAGAATTCACCTATGAAGCCATCTGGTCCTGGACTTCCTCTTTGTTGGGAGATTTTTGATTTACTGATTCAATCTCTTTAAATGTGATTGGTTTGTTGAGTTTCTATATTTCTTGTAGAGTCAATGTAGGTGGTTTCTGTGTTTCTAGGAATTTGTCCATTTCATCTAGTTTGTCAAGTTTTTTGGCATCCAATTTCTCATAATAACTTCTTATGATCCTTTTTATTTCTGTGGTCATTTGTAACTTCCTCCCTTTCATTTCTGATTATAGTTATTTGCATCTTCTCTCTTTTTTTCTTTGTTAGTCTGGCTAACAAATATTGATATTCTCAAAGAACCAGCTTTTGGTTTTATTGATTTTCTCTTTTGTTGTTGATGTTGGTCCCAATTTCATTTATTTCTTCTGTTTGTTCTTTCTTTCTTTCTACCTGCTTTGGGTTTGGTTTGCTGTTATTTAATTTCTCCAGTTGTTAAGTTAGATCTTTGATTTTAACTCTTTCTTTTTCAGCGTAGGTATTTAGGGCTATTAATTTCCTTCTCAGCACTGCTTTTGCTGTATCCCATAAGTTTTGATAAGTTGTGTTCTCACTTTCATTTGTCTCAATATATTTACTAATTTCCCTTGCAATTTCTTCTTTGACCCACTTATTGTTTAGGAGTGTGTTGTTTAGTCGCCATATATTTGCAAATATATTTACCTATTATTGATTTCCAGCTTTATTCCATTCCAGAGAAGGTGCTTTGTGTAATTTCAGTCTATTTTTATTTATTGAGACCTGCCTTGTGACCCAACATGTGGTCTATCCTGGAGAAAGATCCGTGAGCACTTAAGAAGAATGTATAACCTGCTGATTTGATATGCAATGTTCTGTATATGTCTGTTAGGTCTACCTTGTTTATCATATTGCTCAAGTTCTCTGCTTCCTTGTTCATCTTCTGTCTAATTGTACTATCTAATGTGTTTTGAAGTCTCCAACTATTATTGTAGAGATGTCTATTTTTCCCTTCAGTTTTGCCAGAGTTTGGCTCATATATTTTGAGGTTAAGTGCATAGATATTTATGGCTGTTATTTCTTCCTGGTAGATTGTCCCTTTTATTAATATATAATGACCTTCTGTATCTCTTTATCACTTTTTTGCATTTAAAGTCTGTTTTTTCTTTTTTCTTTTTTTGTGTGTGCTTTATTTTTTATTTATTTTTTTATTTTATTCATTTTTAAAAAATATTACATTCAAAAAATATGAGGTCCCCATTCACCCCCACCACCCCCACCCCACCACTCCCCCCACAGCAGCACTCTCCCCCATCATTATGTCACATCCATTGCATTTGGTGAGTACATCTCTGGGCATCGCTGCACCTCATGGTCAATGGTCCACATCATAGCCCACACTCTCCCACATTCCATCCAGTGGGCCATGGGAGGATCTACAATGTCTGGTAATTGTCCCTGCAGCACTACCCAGGACAACACCAAGTCCCGAAAATGCCTCTACATCTCATCTCCTCCTCCCATTCCCCACACCCAGCAGCCACCATGGCCACTTTTTCCACACTAATGCCACATTTTCTTGATTACTAACCACAATAGTTCATGAATAGAATATCATTAAGTCCACTCTAATCCTTACTGTATTCCTCCTTCCTGTGGACCTTGGATTGGTTGTGTCCATTCCACATCTATGTCAAGAGGGGGCTTAGATTCCACACGGATGCTGGATGCAATCCTCCTGTTTTCAGTTGTAGGCACTCTAAGCTCCATGGTGTGGTGGTTGACATTCTTCAACTCCATATTAGCTGAGTGGAGTAAGTCCAATAAACCAGAGTGTAGGAGCTGAAGTCTGTTGAGGCTCAGGGCTTGGCTATCATATTGTCAATCCAGAGATTCAGATCCCCTACATATATGTTTTTTCTGATATTAGTATAGCTACCCTTGCTCTTTTTTGGTTACCAATTATGTAGAGTATCTTTTTCCACATTTTCACTTTCAGCCATTATGTATCCCTGTATCCCAGCATATGGATTGCTCATGTTTTTTTTTATCCATTCTCTCAACCTATATCTTCTGATTGGGACACTTAATCCATTCACATTCAGTGATATTACTGTAAATGCATTATTTATTTCCATCATTTTATTTTTTGGTTTTCATATGTCATATCTTATTTTCATTGTCTTTTACCCATTTGGTTACCTTTCTGCTTTTCTTGTCTTCTCTACTCTGCTCCAAGCCTCTTTCTCCTCTTTTTCAGACTGTAAGTCTCCCTATAATATTTCTTGCAAAGGTGGATTCTTTTTTTACAAGATGTCTTATTTTCTATTTATTCGTGGACATTTAAAACTCATCTTCATATTTGACGGACAATTTTGTTGAATAAAGAATTCTTGGCTGGCAGTTTTTCTCTTTCAGTATCCTAATTGTATCATACCACTGTCTTCTCGCTGCCATGGTTTCTGATGAGAAATCCACACTAAGTCTTTTTGGGCTTCCTTTTTTGTGATGTTTTTCCTCTCCCTTGCAGCTCTTAGAATTTTCTCTTTATCTTTGACATTTGATATTCTGAGTAGTATGTGTCTTGGAGTAGGTCTGTTTGCGTTTATTCTGATTGGGGCACACTGTACTTCTTGAACATGTTAGTTCATTTCTTTCATGAGAGTTGGGAAATTTTCAGCCATTATTTCCTCAAATACTCTTTTTGCTCCTTTTCCTTTATCTTCTTCTTCTGGAATTCCCATGACATGTATGTTGTTGATTTTGTGTTATCATTCAACTCCCTGAGCCCCTGCTCAAATTTTTCCCTACTTTTCTCTCGAATTTCAGCTGTACTGTGTTCTGTATTACTTATTCTTTCTTCTATCATTTTGAATCTGCTGTTGTATGCCTTTACTGTGTTTTTGGTCTCACCTACTGTGTCTTTCATTCCCATAAGTTCTCTTATTTTTTTATTCACCTTTTCAAATTCTTCTTTGTGCTTGTCCAATGTTGTCTTGATGCCCTTTATCTCTTTCGCCCTATTGTCTTTCAACTAATTGATTTAATTCTTGGAAATTTGTGTTCATCTCATTGATTAATTGTCTCAAATCCGTGTCTTATCTGGGGCTTTGACTTGTAAGTTTTTGCTGGTAATATAGTCATCTAATTATGATGATGAGTTTACTCTGATACTCAATTTCTCTTTCGTAGGAATTTAATGTCTGGAGACAGTGTGTTACTGCCATTCTTTGATTCTTGGTTCAATCTATTCTGGGTTCTAGAATTGTCCCTGTTATTTGCTCAAATCTGGACCATGGACCCAGTAATGGGTTGCCGACCTGCTTCCAAGAACTTTGGGGATAGAGGACTGTAAATGCCGTATAAGGCCTCTCTCATTAAATTTAATGTCCTCACATGCACTTCCTTGCTCCACCAGCAGATGGCGCTCTTCAACAGCCCTCTCAGTTCAGAGTCTGAACACACTCCATTCAGAGTGTGTTCACTTGGATCACTGACAACATTGTGGTAGAGGATCCTGCCTCCAGGCGTTTCAGAACATTGCAATTCAGATTTTCTCAGAGGCTGCTCTCCAACCTTTGCTGGCAGCCACCTCCCTTTTCTGGGATTGGCAATAATTCCACTCCCCTCTGCAACCAGTCCTGGTCAATAGGGTGGGTGATTGAGAGGGTTGGATCTCTGTAGTCCCATGCCAGCTCCCGAGGCAAACAATCGTGCAGCCTACCCAGCCTGCAAGTGTCATGGGACTCAGTAGACCTAATTTTTTTGGCCAAAAGCTAAGTCAGCCTTGAACTGTGTCCCCATTTCCTGGGGAGATGAATCCCTGCAGCCCTCTCTGTCTGTAACTGACAGCCAAAAGTTGGAGAATTCGGAGTGTGGGGGGTAGGGCACTGGTGGCTACAGCTGCAGTTTCCACTTTCTGTTGGGATTCTTTTCCTGTGTCCCTCTCTTCTGGGTGGTGTCCACTCCTCTGGTATCCTAAACCCTAGAACATTTCTTTCCTTTGGTGTTTTTGCCTGTCTTCTAGCTATTTTTCTGGAAGAGAAAGGAGGCCTGTGTCTCGAATCTGCCATCTTCCTAGAAGTGCTTGATTTTTGATATGTAAATTTTGGATCCCTATGAAATTTTTTTCTGGTATATGATACACATATCCAACTTTATTTTAGACTGTTCAAAAGACTGTCCTGTTGTGCCAATATCATTTAGTAAATTTATCATTTGATAAAGTTCCACTTATCTGTGTTTTTTTCCACTGATTTAAAATGCAACCTTTATTCTATCCTACATTCGTATGTCAACTTTGGTCTGTTTCTGGACTTGCTCTTCTCTTCCCTGGGTCAGGGTTTCCTATGCCCTATCTTCCTCTGTCCTCACACTATGTGTGGTGCTAGTCATCTTTACTGTCAGCAGCTCCTCAAGTGGGCTTCTTTCACAAGGTTGTCAGGGAGCCTAGGGCCTGGCATACTGTCAAGTGTGGGTCAGTACTGATGCTGTCTCAGATTGTGTGCTGGGCATGTCGTAAGGACCTGTGCATCTGCAGAGCAGGGGGTTCATGGTGTCCAGGTCCATGACGTACGGTTGCTGTCATTGGTCCATGTGTATCCTGCTTGTATTTCATCCAGTTAATTTGTTTACAGTGAATACTGTGAGCCCTCTCCCCACTCAGGGAAGCTGAAGCAGTCATAAATAACTGTCACACTCTATATTTCTATTTTCATCCTCCTGCCTCCCCCAGAGGTAACCACCATCCTAAAATTTTCACTTCTCATTTCCATGTTTGTTTGTTTAATTTTAATCATTACTCTCTCTCTCTGTTTCTTCCTGTCTCTCTCTTGCCCTCTCTCTGGCAGTTTCTCACACACATTTCTACACACACACACATACCTACCTAAAACATATTTGAGCTTTTTATGAAGGATGCTATATTCTGGACCAGGCCATTCTTACTCAATATTATGTTACTCAGGTTTTGCCATGTTGCCTGCAGTTATAGTTCATTTACTATTACTTGAGAATACAATTACATAGTTTGACCAAAGTTAACTTGCCCACTCTCCCGTCAGTGGGCGTGAGGGTTTTTCAGTCTGAGCCATGACAGACAGAGCTGCTGTAAACACTCTTGTATTTTTCTCCTTTTGGACATGGACTAAAGTCTTTCTGGGTTTATTATACTCAGGAGTGGAAATTTTGAGGTCACAGGACGTGCTGATGTATAACTTTATAAGGCCATACTAAATTGTTTTCCAAAGTAGCATATCAAATTTATGCCCCCTGTCCAAAATGTATGTGACAAATGTATATTCTATCCAATATTAACTAAGGTCAGGCTTTTTAATATTTGCCAGTAGAATTAATGTAAAATGGAATTTTATTATCTTAATTTGTTTCCCTCTCATTAATAACGTTGAACATCTGTTCACTTTGATTGTTTTTCCTTTTGCTATTTAATGCCTGTGTCTTTTGCCCATTTTTCAATAGGGTTGTTGTCCGTACTGATTCATATGCATTTTCTGTATATTCTTAAAATTAATCCTTTGTTCTTTTCATGTCTCCTTATACCTAGGAGTGGAATTGCTGGATCGAATTGTAATTCTATGTTTAACTTTTTTGAGGAAAACTTCTGGACTGTTTCCCCAAGTGACTGCACCATTTCACATTTCCATCAGTAGATTATGAGGATTCCAGTTTCTCCACATTCTTTCAAATACTTGTTACTATCTGTCTGTATTATAGCTATCCTGACAGATATGAAGTGGTATCTTATTGTGGTATTGGTTTGCATGTCCCAAATGACAAATGATATAGTACATCTTTACAAGTGCTTATTGGCTATTTCTTTGTCTTTCCTTTAAAATGTCTATTCAGATCCTTTGCCCACCTTTCAGTTGAGTTATTTTCTTTTTGTTGTTGAGTTTAGTAATTCTTTATATATTCTGGTACAAGAAACTTATCAGATACAGGATTTTTAAATATTTTCTCCCATTCCGTGAATTGTCCTTTTTCTTAATTGTATCCTTTGAATCACAGAAGTTTTAAATTTTTGTAAATTTCCACTTAAGTATTTTTTTCTTTTGTATAGTCTAAGAATCCACTGGCTACTACAAGGTCCTAAATGTTTTTCCCTGTGTTTGCTTCTAAGAGTTTTCACTCTTATATTTAGGTCATTGATCCATTTCAGGTTAATTTTTTATTAAGGGTCCACTTTCAATCTTGTATATGTGGATTTCCAGTTTTCTCGGCACTATTTGTTGAAGAGACTATTCTTTCCATATTGCGTGGGCTTAGCGCCCTTGTCAAAAATCATTTGGCCATAGATGTGTAGCTTGATTTCTGAACTCTTTCTTTTTTTTAAAGATTTATTTATTTATTTAATTTCCCCCCTCCCCCGGTTGTCTGTTCTCTGTGTCTATTTGCTGCGTCTTGTTTCTTTGTCCGCTTCTGTTGTCAGTGGCACGGGAAGTGTGGGCGGCGCCATTCCTGGGCAGGCTGCACTTTCTTTCATGCTGGGCGGCTCTCCTCACTGGCGCACTCCTTGCGCGTGGGACTCCCCTACGCGGGGGACACCCTTGCGTGGCATGGCACTCCTTGCACACATCAGCACTGCGCATGGGCCAGCTCCACACGGGTCAAGGAGGGCCCGGGGTTTGAACCGCGGGCCTCCCATGTGGTAGACAGACACCCTAACCACTGGGCCAAGTCCGTTTCCCTGAACTCTCAATTCTATTCCGTTGGTCTCTACAGCTGCCCTGGTATCAGTACCACACTGTTTTGATTACTGTGGCTTTGTGATAAGTTTTGCAACCAGGAAGTATGAATCCTCCAACTTTGAGATTTTTTTGAGACAGTTTTGGCTATTTGGGGTCCCTTGCCCTTCCATATGAATTTGATGATTAGCTTTTCCATTTCTGTGAAGAAGGCTTTTGGAATTTTCACTGGAACTGCATTAAATCTGTAAATCACTTTGGATAGTATTGACATCATAATATTAAGTCTCTGCCAATCCAGGAATACATATTCTTTCCATTTATTTTGGTACACTTTAATTTCTTCCAGTAATTTGTAATCTGCATAGAAATATTTTCTATCTTGGTAAAATTTATTCTTAGGTATTCTTTTAAGTGCTATTGTAAATAGAATTGTTTTCTTGATTTTGTTTTCTGATTGTTTATTGCTGGTTGTGTTAGGGTTCTCTAGGGAAACAGAATTGACAGGAGATACCTGTAAATAGTATGAGATTTTATAAAATTCCCTCCTGTGACCATGGGGATGCACAAATCCATATTCCATAGGCAGGCTACAAACTAGGGGCTTTGATGAAGGTCTGATGAAGGTCCCTGATGAGTTTCCAGGAGACATTGGCTGTCCAAAGATGAGACAGAAAATTCTCTCTGAATGCTGAAACCACTTCCTCTTTTAAGGCATTCAACTGATTGGATAAAATGTCACTCATTGCTGACAGTAATCTCCCTGGTTGATTGTAGATGTAATCAGCCATCTGTGCAGTAAACTCACTGTTGACTAAAGCCCATAAATGTCTTTGTATTACATTTAGCTGAGGTCCTGGGTTCAGTTCCCGGTACATATATGTTTATAATCGTTATATCTCCTAGATGAATTGACCTTTTTTCCAATAATAGTGTCCTTCTTCATCCCTTGAACAGTTTTTTACTTACAGTTCATTTTGTTTGATATTAGTATAGCCATATTGTCTTTCTTTTGATTATTATTTGCATGGAATAGTTTTTTCTTATCGTTTCACATTTAACCTACTTGCGTCTTTTATATTAAGGTGAGTCTTTTGTAAACAGTTTATAATTAGGTCATGCTTTGTTATCCATTCTGGTGATCCCTGCCTTTCTTTACTGGAGAATTTAGCCCATTTACCTTTAATTTAACTGCTGGTCATGTAGGATTTATTGCTACCCTTTTACCAAAAACTTTGATTTTTTGAAAGTCTTCTTTGTCCTTCAGTTCTTATAATACTGCCTGTTCTTGTATTTAGTTAATCTTTTATAGTGAACCCTTAGAATCCCTTCTCATTTCCTTCTGTGCATATTTTGCCAATATTTTCATAGGGCTTATCATGGGTAACTTAACATCCTAAATCTATAACACTCTCGTTTGCTTTGATACCAATTTAATCTCAGTAGCATACATAAACTATATTCCTATACACCTTCACTCACCATCACCATCACCATCTTTATATAGTTCTTGGCACAATTACATACTTATACACTATGACTTCAAAACCTTTGCTGTTTCTTTACATTTTATGCATTTGCATTTTAGATCCTATAGAAAGTAAAAAGTGGAGTTAGAAACCAAAGTACAATAGTACTGGTATTTACATTTATTTACCCATGTTGTTACCTTTACTGGAGATCTTTATTTCTTCATGCAGCTTCAGTCTGTTGCCTGGTATGCTTTCCTTTTTCCTTTTGATCTGAAGAACTCTTTGGAACATCTCTTGTCTAGCTTTATCTGAGAATGTCTTAATCTCATCCTCATTGTTTCTCTATTTAGCTTTCATAATTCTCTCTTTATCTTTGTCATCCCACAGTTTATTATAAGTGTGACTTTTGGGTTTAAACTTGGTTAAATTATTTGCGCTTCTTGGATGTGTATATTCATGTCTTTTCATTAATTTTTGGAATATTTTGTCATTATTTCTTTGACTATTCCTTCTGCTCTTTTCTTCTCCTTCTGGGACAACCATAATGTATGTATTGTTACACTTGTGGGTATTCCACATGTCTCTAAGGCTCTGCTCACTCTTTACCATTCATTTTTCCTTCTGCTCATCAGACTGAAAGATTCTAATGATCTTATCTTCAAGGTCACTGATTCTTCTGTAAGCTCCAATCTTCTGTTGAACCCCTCTAGGGTATTTTTTATTTCTGTAACTCTGGTCTTCATCTCTTTTTGGTTCCTTTTCAAGCTTTCTCTCTTTATTGATATTTCCATTGTGTTCATGTGGTCTTTTTCTGATTTCCTTTAGTTCATTTAGCTCTTAGAACATATTTAGGACAATTTTTTTAGGTCTCTTGTCTCTATGTTCTAGGTCCAGTCCTCCTCATTAATGTTACTTTTTTTTTTTTTAAGGTATTTATTCCCCCCCCCCCCCGTCCCATTGTTAGTGCTTACTGCTCTCTGTCCATTTGTTGTGTGCTTTCTGTGCTTGCTGGTCTTGTCCTTAGGAGGCACCAGGAACTGAACCTGGGACCTCCCCATGTGGGAGAGAGGCTTGCTTGAGCCACCTTGGCTCCCTGCTTTGTTTTGTCTCTCATTGTCTTTCCTCTTTGTGTCTCTTTGTTGCGTCATCTTGTTGCATCAGCTCACCACTCCTGCCCATCATGCCAGCTTGCTGTTTTGCTCATCTTCTTCAGGAGGCACCAGAAACTGAACACAGGACCTCATATGTGGTAGGCTGGAGCTCAGTTGCTTGAGCCACATCCACTTCCCCTTGTTAATGTTTCTAATGCTTTAATCTCCTTTGCACGGGCTATCACTTCCTATTTCTTTTATTTTGTACTCCTTTGTTGCATTCTGGACATTTTGATGATTTGATTTGATGTTATTGCTGGAATTTGGACACCAAGACATCTGATTCTTTCCTTGAATGCCAGAATATGGCAAATATTAAAAAAGAAAAAAGACGGCAAGTGGATGTGGCTCAACTGATAGAGTGTCCACCTACCATATGGGAGGGTCCAGCATTCGATCCCCAGGGCCTCCTGACCCGTGTGGTGAGCTGGTCCATGTGCAGAGCTGCCGCGCAAGGAGTGCCGTGCCATGCAGGGACGCCCCCATGTGGGGGAGCCCCATGCACAAGGAGCGCGCCCTGCAAGGAGAGCCACCCTGCGTGAAAAAAAGCACAGCTCGCCCAGGAGTGGTGCCGCACACATGGAGAGCTGATGCAGCAAGACGACACAACAAAAAAGAGACACAAGTTTCCTGGTGCTGCTGAGGGTACAAGCAGACACAAAAGAACACACAGCAATTGGACACAGAGAGCAGACAACGGGGGGAGAGGAGGGTAGAAGGGGAAGAGAAATGAATAAATAAGTCTTTTTAAAAAAAGAGAAAAGAACACTTTCCTAGTCTTATAGATTGGCCTATGTGAGTGCTCTCCTTACATCTTAGCTATACAGTGAATTTGAGAATAGCCCAAGGCAAAGTATAGAGACTCCCTGGCATTTTCTGTACATGTGTCTTATCTTTGGCATTTCCCTCTTTACACAGATCTGAAGGTCCCCTTTTTCCCCAGGAACCCACACTTCCTCATTGCCCCAGGCAATGGCAATTTGACTGTTCTCCTACAGTGTTCCATAGGAGAGTCTGTGAGCCACTTCTACACTTGGGACAAGTTTGGGGATGGAAAGCCCACAAGTGTCCTGGTTCAGTTCCTCACACCACCAGTAGATAGATTAGCATACATACATGTACCTAGTATGTACACAAGGGTTACTCTGCTCCCTCTGGAACTGGGACCAGGCAGTGCAGTCCAGCTCTGCTGAGCCGGTACGAGGATATGAAGGGTTTGCAAGGTGCCAGAAGGTTTTCCTGCTGTTTTATAGTTGCCTTTTTCTTGACTTGGTACTCACTTTGTTACTGCAACCCTTTAACTATTTTCCCAAACTTTGAGAAAGATATTTCTGTCAGTTCTTGTTGGTTGTTCAAGGCCTCTGTGGAATGACAGAATCCTGGAAGTCTCACTCTGCCATTTTGAACAGGTTCAACAGTTTAATTGTATGTCTCAAAATTAATCTCTTTGAGGTTATCCTGCTTTGGAGTTCATTGAGCTTCCAGGTTGTGTAGATTCAGGTTTGGAAACTCAATTTTGGAATGTTTTGGTCACTATTTCTTCAACTAAAATAGTTGATGTCTTTCTTGCAACTCTTAGCTTATGCATGTTGGTACTGATAATGGCCTACAGGTCTCTGAGGATTTTTTCACTTTCCTTCTTTTTTTTTTTTTTCTTTCTGTCCCTCAGACTGGATCATCTCAATTGACCTATCTTCAAGTTCACTGACTCATCTGTTTCCTCAAATGTGCTTTTGAGCCCTTCTACTGAATCTTTCATTTCAATTATTACATGTCTCATCTCCGGAATTTTTATCTGATTCTTGCTAATTTTGATCTGTTGATATTCACTATTTGAGGAGACATTGTTCTCACACATACCATTAGTTCTTTGGTCATGATTTCCCTTAATTTTTTGAACATATTTAAAATAGCTTATTTGAGGCCATTGTCTAGTAAGTTCAACATCTGGGCTTTCTCAGACTTAATTTCTCTCCTTTTCTACTTTTCCTGGGTGTGGGTCATATTTTCTGTCTTTGTATATCCTGTCATGTTTTTTGTTGAGAATTGACATGTGTGTATTCTTCATCATATGTTCCCATTGAAGTCACTGCTCCCTTAGCTGAGAGGTTAGCTAGTTATTAGGCAGATTTCTTTATGTCTTGAATCAATAAGCCTCCCAGCCATTGCTAAGGTGATCTGGGTGCTTAATAAAGGAGCATGTTTTCAGCACTCCAACAGACAGGGTTTTTGTTTTGTTTTGATTTTTATTGTGATAATATATATGACATAAAATGTCTCTTTTTAACTACTTTCAAGTATACAATTCAGTAGTGTTAATTAAATTCATGGCGTTGGAGCATCCTGCCGTAACTGTCACTTCTTGTTTGTTCACAGCCTTAACGTCAGCCTAAGGTAAAAGATTAGGGCCTTCTTATGTCCTTCATGGTCCTATACATGCAAATGACCTCCTAGTTTCCCTGAAATATGTTGGAACTTTTCAAAGCCTTCTTGGAACTCTCATTTCCAGCTTTTCCTTTTTTTTTTTTTTAAACAAATTTTATTGATACATGTTAATAAAGCATACATTTCATCCAAAGTATACAATCACATAGTTGTGTATTCATCACTTCAATCATTATTAGAGCATTTTCAGTATTTCAGTAATAATAAAAACCAGATAAGAAAATTCTTCACCTCTCAATCTCTTTATGTGTCCCCTGCCATACGTAGCTATTTCTAGCTATTCTTGCACATTTACTTTTTAAGCAGCTTTACTGAGATATATTCACATACCATAAGATCTATCCAAAGTGTATGATCATTGGCTTTTAGTATAATCATAATGTTGTGCATTCGTCATCACAAAATTTTAGAACAATTCCATTACCTCATAAAGAAGTCCCATACCCCTTAGCAACCACCTCTCAATCCCTCTATCCTTCCCCAACCTTACAAAACCACTAATCTGATTTCTTCTTTATAAATTGGTTTATATTTACATTTTGTATAAATAGAATCATAAAATACATAGTACTTTGTGTCTAGTTTCTTTCACTTAGCATAATGTTTGTTTTTATCTGACATTAACCTTTTAGTATATTCGTTCGTAATATAATACATTAGTTCAGTTTCAAGAAAAATGGTCTTACAGATGCAATTTTACCCATACTCTTATTTCACATGCAGTATTACTATCCCAAACATTCCCATGTTATATTTTTTTAGCTTTCCTTTTAGTAATACACATGACCTTAGACTTTCCCATTAAACCAGTCATACCCATATAATAGTTCTGCTAGGTACAAACATTATGTTGTGCTTTCGCCTTTTCTGTTTGTTTCCAAAGTTTAACACACAGCCTTTTTACTAGTTCTGCACATGTTAACCCTCAGCTTTCCATTCTCTAATCTCATTCTATTTTCTGGTAACCCATAATCAAGTTATTAACTCCATGAGGTTACACAATATATTTAGTTCTTAGTAGCACAATCATACAGTATTTGTCGTTTTTGTGTCTGGCTTGCTTCAGTCAATATAATGCCCTCCAGGTTCTTCTGTGTTATCATATGTTTTAAAACTTCATTTCTTCTTACAGCGGCATAATAATATTCCATTGTGCATATACATCAGTTGGTTTATCCATTCATTGGTTGATGGACACCTAGGTTTCCATCTTTTCACCATCATGAATAATACTGCTATGAACATCAGTGTGCAGACATCTGTTCATATCACAGCTTGCAGTTTTTATATATATATACCCCATAGTGGTATTGCCAGGTTATGTAGAAAATCTATATTCAGTTTCCTTAGGGCCTGCCAAATAGTCCTACACAGTGGCTGTACCATTCTGCATTCCCACCATACTGAATAACTGTTTCTATCTCTCCACATCCTCTCCCAACTCTTGTAGTTCTCTTTTTAATAGTAGCCATTCTGGGAAATGGATGTGCTCAACCAGTTGGGCTCCCATCTACCGTATAGGAGTTCCAGGGTTCGATGCCCAGGGCCTCCTGGTGAGGGCAAGCTGGCCCACACAGAAATTCTGCCCCACGCAGGACTGCCAGCCGATGCTGAGAGCTGGTGCAGCAAGATGATGCAACAAGAGACACAGAGGAGAGAAAATAAGATGTAGCAGAACAGGAGTTGAGGTGGCACAAGAGAGTAAATCGCCTCTCTCCCACTCTGGAAGGTCCCAGGATTGGTTCCTGGAGCCGCCTAATGAGAATACAAGCAGACACAGTGGAACACACAGTGAATGGACACAGAGAGCTGAAAATGGGGAGAACGGGGGGAGGAAGGATAAATAAAATAAATCTTTTTAAAAAAAGAAAACAGTGGCCATTCTAATAGGTGTGAAATAATACTTCATTGTAGTTCTGATTTGCATTTCTGTTATCATTAATGATATTGAGCATTTTTTCTTTTTTTTTTTTTCCCCCATTTGTATTTCTTCTTTGGACAATTGTCTATTCAAGTCTTTTGCCCATTTTTTAATCAGGTCGCTTATTTTTTTATTGTTGAGTTGTAGCATCTCTATATACCACGGATATTAAACCCTTATTGGATATGTGATTTCCAAATGTATTCTCCCATTGTGTTGGCTGCCGTTTCACTCTTTTGATAGAGTCCTTTGAGGTACCGAAGTGTTTAATTTTGTGGAGGTCCCATTTATCTCTTTTTTTGTTACTCATGATTTAGGTGTTAGGTCCAAGAATCCACCACTTGGCAGAAAATCTTTAAGATGTTTCCCTACATTTTCTTCTAGTAGTTTCATGGTCCTGGCTTTTCTGTTTATGTCTTTGATCCATTTTGAGTTGATTCTTATATCAGGAGAGAGATAGGAGTCCTCTTTCATTCTTTGGTTATGGTTATCCAGTTCCATTTGTTGAAGAGACAGTTTTGTCCCATTTACATGGCTTTGGTTGGTTTGCCAAAAGTGAGTTGGCTGTAGAGGTGAAGATTATTTCTGGACTCTCAATTTTGTTCCACTGATGGATGTGTATCTTTAAGTCATTACCGTACTCTTTTGACCACTACAGCTCTATAATGTTTCAAGGTCAGACGTGAAATTCTTCCTACTTTGCTCATTTTTAGAACGCTTTGGCTGTTCAGGTGCCCTTTCCCTTCTATAGCTGTAAAGGACGCTGTTGGAATTTTGATTGGTATTACATTGGCTTTATAAATCAGTTTGAGTAATATTGATAACGCCACAATATGTAGTCTTCCAATCCATGAACACAGAATGTCTTTCCATTTGTTTAGGTCTTCATTGATTTCTTTTAGCATTGCTTTGTGGTTTTCTTCATATAAGTCTTTTTCTTCTTTGATTAAATTGATTTGTAAGTATTTGAGTCTTTTTGTTGCTATTGTTAATGGAATTTTTTTAGCACAGTGTTGAGTAACTGGTGACAGTGGGCATCTTTGTCTTGTTCCTGATTTTAGAGGGAAAGCTTTCTATCTCTGCCCATTGAAAATGATATTGGCTATGGGTTTTTCATATATGCTTCCTATATCATATGGAGAAATTTTCCTTCTATTCCTATCTTTAGAAGTGTTTTTATCAAGAAAGGATGCTGGATTTTTTCTAATGCCTTTTCTGCATTGATTGATGTGGTTTTTTTCCTTCAGTTTGTTAATGTGGTATATTACATTTATTGGTTTTCTTAATGTGGAACCACCTTGCATACCAGGAATAAATCCCACTTGGTCATGGTCTATGTCTTTTGATATGCTGTTGGATTGAATTTGCAAGTATTTTGTTGAGAATTTTTGCATCTACATTCATTAGATTGGGGAAGTTCCAGGAAAATGGCGTCATCATCGTAGGTAGGCATTGTCCAGCTCTTTTGCAAAACACAACTGAGAAGGGGCAAAATCCTACCTGAGTGAGCTGTTTTGGGAATCCACAGAGCAGGAGGAGGTTATCAGTCCGGAGGGAGCTGGACAAAGAGATAAAAAGCCTAAGGGAAAATCATGAGTTGCTCACCCCTGTGGCTAAAAACGGCAGGCAGCTAAGCCCCACCCTCAAGGCAAAAAGGCCTCCATGGACCCCCTGGCTCTCACCAGTCAGCAGAGTAGGAGGGAGCATTCCTTGGGGGGAACAGGGGTCTGGTGAAGGGTAGAAAGCGGTTTCCTTTCCGTGGGTTTAGACACCTGAACCCCTTTTGAATCTCGGGGAGGACACCAGCCAGCACTGAGGTGATCCCGGGGAGAGGGGAATCTGCTCAGGCAGTCTAACACACCCAGCCACCCTGGGAGAGAGGAACTTGGTCAGAGAAGTGGTGGAGACAGGCAAGTAACTACCCAACTGCTGAAAGCTGTTAAAAGTCCAACTCTCCGAAGGGAAATGGAGACAGGAAGAGCCCGATAAGCTTTCAAAAGCCTATAAAGTCTATAGAGCTGCTGTAGTGCAGTGGGGGAATTCTTGCCTTACATGTAGAAGGTCCCCCATTTGAGTCCCATATACCTCCTAAGAGAAGGGATCCAGGGAGCATTAAGGTACTCAGCTAACACCTTATAATAGGGAACTTGTAGACTGAGTTTCTACTATTTTGTTTTGCAGGGTTTGGGGATTTTTTTTTTTTTCCCCTTTATTTTATTCACTAGACCTGGATACATCACCTGGGGAGGGCAGGTTTCAGGGTGGGAGATTAATTGATAAGCACCAGCAACCTGAGAAGGTTCCTAGGGGCTGTTTTCTTGGATTGCTTTGTTGTTGCTGTTTCGTTTCTTGTTTGTTGTTTTCCCTTTCTTTGTTACCTTTTCTTCTTTCACTTATTTTTTCAATCAACTTTATATCTCTTCATTCCTTCCTTTTTCTGTCTTCTGTTGCTTTTTTCCATTCCACCACTTCTTATTTGGTCTTATTTTCTTTTTCTCTTTCCTTTTTTTTTTTTTTTTCTTTCTCTTCTCATCTGTCCAGCCTTTTAATTCATCCTACATTTTTCTATTTTGTTTCTTGTCTTTTTCTCTACTCATCTCTCTGGACTTTTAATTCATTCTATTTTTTTTTCTCTATTTCATTTCGTTTTATTTTTTCCTACTCCACCTCTTTTTATTCTTATTCCTTTGTATTTTTTAGAGATATTGGTCTGTAATTTTCTTTTCTTGTAGTGTCTTTATCTGGCTTTGGTATTAGGGTGATGTTGGCTTCATAAAATATATTGGGAGAAGCAGACTTGGCCCAGTGGTTAGGGCGTCCGTCTACCACGTGGGAGGTCCGCAGTTCAAACCCTGGGCCTCCTTGACCCATGTGGAGCTGGCCCATGCACAGTGCTGATGCATACAAGGAATGCCGTGCCACACAGGGGTGTCCCCCGCATAGGGGAGCCCCACGCACAAGGAGTGAGCCCCGTAAGGAGAGCTGCCCAGTGCGAAAGAAAGTGCAGCCTGCCCAAGAATGGCACCGCACACACGGAGAACTGACACAACAAGATGATGCAACAAAAAGAAACAGATTCCCATGCCGCTGACAACAACAGAAGCGGACAAAGAAGAACACACAGCAAATAGACACAGAGAACAGACAACTGAGGCAGGCGGGAAGGGGAGAGAAATAAATCTTTAAAAAAATAAAATAAAATAAAATATATTGGGTAGTTTTCCCTCCTCTTCAATTTTTTGGTAGAGTTTAAACAGGATGGGTGGTAATTCTCAAAATTCTTGGTAGAATTCACCTGTGAAGCCATCTGGACTTTTCTTTGTTGGGATTTTTTTGTTTTGGGGGCGTTTTTTAAGATTTTTTTTCTAATTAATTTATTTCTCCCTACACCCCTTGTTGTTTTGTGCTCTCTGTCTACTTTCTGTGTCCATTTGCTGTGTGTTCTGTGTCTGCTTGTCTTCTTTAGGCAGCACTGGGAACCAATCCTGGGAACTTCCAGATTGGGAGAGAGGAGCTTAATCTTTTCCTCCACCTCACCTCCCTGGTCTCCTGAATCTCTTATTATCTCTCCTCTGTGTCTCTTTTTGTTGCGTCATCTTGCTGCGCCAGCTCACCATGCCAGCCAGCACTCTGCATAGGCCAGCTTTCTGCTCGGGCCAGCTCACCACATGGGCCAGCTTGACTTCACCAGGAGGCCCCCAGGAATCAAACCCTGGACCTCCCATATGGTAGACAGGAGCCCAATCACTTGAGTCACATCCGCTTCCCTAATCTAATCTTTTAAAGATATATTTTGTTATTCATCGTCTCTATTGAATTTTTGTTTTCAGTTTCATTGATTTCAATTCTTAATTATCTTCCTGTTTTTGTTTTTGTTTTTTAAAGATTCATTTATTTATTTATTTCTCCTCTTCCCCCCTCCCCCGCCCCCCTACCAGTTGTCTGCTCTTTGTGTCCATTCTCTGTGTTCTTTGATGCTTCTATCCTTATCAGCGGCACCAGAAATCTGTGTTTCTTTTTGTTGCATCATCTTGTTGCGTCAGCTCTCCGTGTGTGCGGCGCCATTTTTGGGCAGGCTGCACTTTCTTTTGCACTGGGCAGCTCTCCTTATGGGGCACACTCATTGCACGTGGGGCTCCCCTACACAGGGGACACCCCTGCATGGCAAGGCACTCCTGTGTGCATCAGCACTGTGCATGGACCAGCTCCACACAGGTGAAGGAGGCCCGGGGTTTGAACTGCAGACCTCCCATGTGGTAGGCGGACACCCTATCCATTGGGCCAAGTCCGTTTCTGATCTTCCTGTTTTTTAAAGTATTTTTATTTTTCCTCTCTAATGCCTTAGGTTGGACTCTTAGGTCTTTGTCAGTGTTTATGTTCTCTAATATAAGCTGCTTTATAGGTGTAAATATCTAAAAGCCCCATTTTGCACCATCCACCAGTGTTGGTATATTTAATGTTTTATTACCATTCACTTAAAAGTCATCCGTAATTTCAGTTTAGAATTTTTTTTTTTAAGATTTATTTTTTATTTATTTGTCTCCCCTTCCTTGTCACCGCCCCCCCCCACCCTACCCCCGTTGTCTGCTCTCTGTGTCCATTCGCTGTATGTTCTTCTGTGTCTACTTGTATTCTTGTCAGTGGCACCGGCAATCTGTGTTTCTTTTTGTTGCGTCATCTTGGTGCGTCAGCTCCCTGTGCGGCACCACCTGGGCAGGTTGCACTTTTTTCACGCTGGGCGGCTCGGCTTTCCTTATGGGGCACGCTCCTTGAACGTGGGGCTCTGCTACCCAGAGGACACCCCTGCATGGCATGGCACTCCTTGCACACATCAGCACTGCGCGTGGACCAGCTCATCACATGGGTCAGGAGGCCCTGGGTTTGACCCTTGGACCTCCCAAGGTGGATGCTCTATCCGTTGAGCCAAATCCACTTCCCAGTTATTTAGAATTGATTTCCTCTTTAACCCTTGAGTTTTACTCAGTTGTGCTTTAATAAGAGAACATAGTTATATTAGCTTTTCACAAACATTCTCTGTAGAGGACCTGATAGTAAATATTTTAGGCTTTGCAGGCCATACAGTCTCTGTTGCTACCTACTCAGTTGCTTTTGTAGCATGATGCATAAAGATGTAGATGTTGCTACATTGCAGTAAAACTATTTACAGAAGCAGGTGGCAGGCTGGATTTGTCCCATGGCTAACAAAATGATACCTGTTATTTTGTTGAGGTTTGTTTGCAGGGCAATTTTCTTATATGTTACATGTATTCTTGAGAAGAATGCATGTTTTCTAGTTGTGGGTATCCCAATTCTGTATATGTCCAACAAGTCAGGTCCCTTAAATGTTTTGTTTGCTTAGTTTTTTAAGACCACAATACTCATTTAGCAGGAGAGTTTATCACATTGCCTTCCATACCTCTTTTAGCATCTTCTCAATTTGTCTCTTCTTACTTTTCAATATTTCCTCCAAAAGCATTTTCAAGGTGACTCTTCCCTATGGCAAATTTTCTAAGGCCTTATAAACCTAAGAATATTTTTATTATGTCCTTGTATATAGATAACTTTTTAACTGGACTTAAAAGTCTAGGTTGTAAGGATTTTTTTTCAATATGTTAAAAAAATAATACTTAATGTGAACCTTGGCAACTTTTTCTTTGTAAGTGAAATGCTTTTGCTATTTAGAAGCATTTGCAGTTTTTCTGTTTTTGATATCCTCAAATTATTTATATTTCATGCATTTATTCCATGTCTTATTTGATCATCACTCAGTGAAGCCTTTCAACCTAAAGCCATTTATTTTTCTTTATGTGAAATTTACTTATGTTATTTCTTTAAATATTTCCTTCTCCACTTTTTCTCTCTCTCCTATGCGAGCCTATTATGTAAATGTCAGGCATAGCTACTGCCCTCCATCTCCCTTTACTTTCCCTTTATGGTTTTTACCTCTTTGTGCCTCCCTGCTCAACCACTGACTTAACCTCCCTCTGATCCTCCACTCTGATTTGGTCTCCAGCAGTTCCCCTTCTGCTGCTTATCTTCTCACCTGTGTGCCTTGACTCAACCCTGTATTTCTCAAACCTGTTGTCTACACTTGGTTCTTTCCTATCATATCTAGTCTTGTCATCAAGTATATTAATCATGGCTAATTAATTTTTTATTTGGAAACCACGTATTTGATAAAGGTTAATATCCAGAACATATAAAGAAATTCTTAAACTCGACAACAAAAAGACAAATAACCCAGCTTAAAAATGGTCAGAAACCTTGAATTAGACATCTCTCTAAAGAAGACATACAGATGGCCAGAAAGCATATAAAAATATGCTCAATACCATTTGCCACCAGGAAAATGCAAATCAAAACCACAATGAGATACCATTTCACACCCATTAGAATGGCTGCTATTAAAGTAAATATAAAATATAAAATGTTGGTGAGGTTGTGGAGAAATTGGAATACTCATTCACTGCTGGTGGCAATGTAAAATGGTATATCTGCCCAAAAGAACTGAAAGCAGGGAGCCAGAGATATGCACATAGTGCACATATTGTATATAACTGAATCATGCTAATTTAAATTCTTGGATTCTCTCTTCCAATGCTTATGATTCCGAAGGTTTACAGGGTGTCTGTTTGGTTGTTTTTCCTTTAAGGTGGCATTCTCCACAGGGTCTGCGCTTTTGAACTGTGCAGTGGAGTCCACTTTGCCTGGCAGTGCATGTTGCAGAAGGGCCAAAGCAGACCCACATATATCAGCCCCACACATCCATCCTACACACACACACACAAACACACACTAGCTGCTCATGTCATCCCACATGCACACATGAGCTCAGCTTTTCAGCTTTCCCAGGTTTCTCAAGATGCAGAGGAATTGTTTGTCTTTTCCTCTGGTTTCTCCAGGTGTTGGATAGTTTTCAGTAGAGTAAGCATAAGGGTCTCTGCCAGGCCAGCAAAGTCTCCTACAATCCAGTCTCCTTACCACCACTTGTACTCAGCTGGCATTCCTCTGTCCACAGGGTCTACGGAAGAGGGAGCTGCTAAAGGAGCTGCTGCCAGTCATTGGACAGAATCTCCGCTTCCAGCGCCTTTTCACCGAGTGTCAAGAACAGCTCGACATCCTGAGGGACAAGTAGCCTGCCCCGGCCTGCCCCAGCTACAACAAGGGCAGGGCCATGCTCTCACCGCTGACCACGCCCAGGGCCACCTCTCACCTGGCCCAGCTACAGTAGAAGGAGGAGACACTGGCAGGAGATGTGGTGTCCTACACCAGCACCGGGCCCAGCTCCTGGTTGGACCTCTCCTGTGTCCTGGGCCTTACGTTCCCTCAGAAGGGGGCAGCTTTGCCCACAACTTGGCCCTCCCTCCAGGATCCCTGTATGGAGCTGAGGCTGGGGCTCTGCCCTGCTGCCTTGGGGTCAGTGTGGCACTCCCAAGCCAGCTGAATCCAGCACGGCTCCAAGGTGGACACTAGCCCCTGCCACTGGAGGCGCCATGCTGCTTCAGCTATGACAAATGAGCCATTTGTGAAAGAGAGAATCCTGAAACATTAACGTATTATGCAGTCAGTGGACGGACCTGAGACCTATGTAAAAGGAAAGGCTGTTCCAACACGGACTATTTTTGTACTAGAATTTGCTAACTTGTAATATGGAATTTTCCTTTTGTCCAATAATCAGGATTTCCCTATAAGTCACTTGGACATTGGTCACTTGTAGGAAATTTAAACTCTAATTATGACAGCTACATTGAAAAATAATTGTACTGAAATTAACTTGTCTATCTTCATTTGGTTTTAATTTTTAAATGTTTGTAAAAAGAGACTGTTTTTGGGGGATGGGGCAGAAGGGGTGGGCAATTTCTTTTGTAAGTGTAAAATAAATGAACACGCATTGGATACCAAACTATCTTGGCTTCCTCTGCCTTTTCCTTCTAACTTTCCACCTTCCTCTCCACACTGTGGATCCTTCTCTCCTAAAGCGGTCAGTGACAGGATGTTGGAACCTTTGAGTTTGTCTAATCTCCCTGATCCCTCCAGGCAGAAATTCATTTCACAGCTTGGGAGTCATTGCCCTGATCATGCAGCATCTTAGGCTGAGTTGTGGATGGCAGGTTACCTTTCATGTGTCATCTCCTGAGCAAGGCAATGAGGTCCTTGGCTCTTGCTGAACTGTACCCCAGGTTCCTGATCACACTAGGCACCGGGGCTGCACCAGCCTGCTTGGACCACGCCAGTGCCTCCTGAGTGGTTTCCCAGCCTGGCTACATGGCCAGTTTCCCAGAAGGAAATCAGTATGTGCGTACTTGGGTCTTCAAGCAATTATCTGAAAAACTGGAATTGTCTTAGAAAGTGGTTCAGGGAAGTGGACTTGGCCCAGTGGTTAGGGTGTCCATCTACCACATGGGAGGTCCGTGGTTCAAACCCCAGGCTTCCTTGACCCGTGGGGAGCTGGCCCGTGCGCAGTGCTGATGCGCGCAAGGAGTGCCCTCTCACGCAGGGGTGTCCCTGCGTAGGGGAGCCTCATGTGCAAGGAGTGCACCCCGTAAGGAGAGCCGCCCAGCGCGAAAAAAAGTGCAGCCTGCCCAAGAATGGCGCCATACACACACAGAGCTGACACAAGATGATGCAACAAAAAGAAACACAGATTCCCATGCCGCTGACAACAACAGAAGGGGACAAAGAAGAACACGGAGCAAATTGACACAGAACAGACAACTGGGGGAGGGGGGAGAGAAATTTAAAAAAAAAAGTGGTCCAGTTGCTGATTCTGATATACACAAGAGACAAGATAGAACCATAGAATCTTCAAGCACTGTGCAGATGGAGCACCCTCCACCCCTAAGCCCTGGACCTCTCCAGGCTATTTGGGATCCTGGGGGGAGGGGTCCTAGACTTGGAATCACTAAGCCTAGCTGACTCTGACCACTGACATCTCTCTGTCTGCTTATCCTGCCTAGTGATTATCCTACTGCCTGTCTCACTCATATTTCAAGTGATTCAATGAGACTCATACATACATGCCTCAACTGACTTGCCCACAAAGCCAGCATGCAGAGTGCTGGGCACAGATATCTCAAATGTCAGGCTGCAAGCTTGAACTGTTCTGTTTCTTTTTTTCTTTTCTTTTCTTTTACTTTTTTCTTGTGAACTGTTCTTTAAGGAATAAGGAGCCAGAGACTCAACATGCAACTCCTTTAACAATTCTGCAACAAGGCATTGAGAACTTTGTGGACCTGCAAGATGCACATGGCCTTTTAACCAACAGGCCATCTAGGGACCAAGCCAGCAAACATCTGGCCCTCAGTCTGTCAGATGGAGACATGGTTGTAAAGACTAAATGGGTAATTTAAGCAAAGCCCTGGCAGTTAGAAAATGCTCCCAAATAACACCCCCAAATCAGTAGTGTTTCTATACACTAGTAATGAACAATCTGAAGAGGAGGAAAATGGCAACTAAAAGAGTCAAATACCTAGGAATAAGTAAAACTAAGGATGTAAGGGACTTATAATGGAAAACTACAAGATATTACTAAAAGGAATCAAAGAAGACCTAAATGGGAGGATATTCCATGTTCATAGCTTGGAACACTAAATATTGAAAAGAAAAGGCATCAACAATGGAAAGGAAGAAGTAAAATTTTCCCTATTTGCAGATGACATGATCCTATATACAGAAAACTCCACAACAAAGCTACAAGTGCTACAACAAAGCTATAAATGCATTCAGTGAAGTTGTGGATCCAAGTACAATATGCAAAAATCGGCAGTTTCTATATACTAATAGCGAACAATATAAAGAAGAAATCAAGAAAAAAGTTCAATTTACAACTTTTGCATGAACATTACCCAAATAAGAATGAACTATCTAGGAATAAATTAACCAAGGATGTAAAGGAGTTGTACACACACAAAAAACTATATAACACATTGCTAAAAGAAATCAATGGAAAGGCATTCCATGTTCACCAATTGGAAGACTAAGTATTGTTAAGATGTTACTACTACCCCCAAAATGATGTACAGATTCAATGCAATCCCAATCAAAATTCCAACAACCTTTGCAGAAATGGAAAATCCAGTCATCAAATTTATATGGTTGGGTAAGGGGCCCTGAATAGCCAAAGCCATCTTGAAACAGAAGAATGAAGTTGGAGGACTCACAACTTCTGATCTTAAAACTCATTACAAAACCACAGTAACCAAAACAGGATGGTATTGGCACAAGGACAGATAATATAGACCAATAGAATTGAATGGAGTGTTCAGAAATCAAGCCTTACATTTATGGCCAACTAATATTTTTTCCATTTGTTTTTGTTCTCATTTTTATTTTTATTTTATATTATTTGGTCAACTGATTTTTGAAAAGAGTGCCAAGTCTACTCAATAGGGAAAGAACAGTCTCTTCAACAAATGGTGTTGGGAAAACAGGATCTCCGTTGGTAAAAGAATGAAAGTAGACTCCTACCTCACACAATATACAAAAACCAACTCATTGAACACACAACTATGTGATTATACCAAACACAAGTTATTATACACTTTGGATTAATTGTATGCTTTATTAATATTTATCAATACAATTTTTTTTCAAAAATCTCAAAAAAAATTTTTTTTAATTTTTAATTTAAAAAATCAACTCAAAATGGATCGTAGACTTAAATATAAGAACCAGAACTATATATAAACTCTTAGAAGAAAACAGCATATGTAAGAGCCAGGACCATAAAATTCCTAGAAAAAAAATGTAGGAAAGCATCTTCAAGATCTTGAGGTAGCCAATGGTTTCTTAGAGTTAATACACAAAGCACAAGCAGCAAAAGAAAAAAATTGATAAATGGGATCTCATCAAAATTAAAACCTTTTGTGCCACAAAGTACTTTGTCATGAACATAAAAAGACAACCTACTCAATGGGAGAAAATATTTGGAAACCACATATCCAATAAGGGTTTAATATCCAGAGTATATAAAGAAATCCTACAACTCAACAATAAAAAAACAAACCATTTCTAAAATGGGCAAAAGACTTGAATAGACATTTCTCTAAATAAGATATATAAATGGCCAAAAAAGCACATGAAAATATGATCAACATCACTAGCTATTAGGGAATTGCACTTCAAAACCACAATGAGACACCATTAAAAAAGAACAAAACAAAACAGAGTTCCAGGAAGATGGTATCATAGTAGGTCATCAGGGCTCACCTCTCTTACAAAAACAGTGGAGGGAGGGCAGAAGCTGTCCAAAACAGCTGCTTTTGGGATTTGCATACAGGTGGAGTGCCATGCACATCCTCCAAGAGGGAGTGAGACAGAGAAGAGGTCCAAAAAAAACTGCATTACTTGCCCCCAAGGCAGGAAACAGCACCCATCTCCCACCCTCAAGACAAATGATCTCAGTAAACCCGACAGAGAGGAGTGGTCACTTTCCTCCCAGGGAAGAGGGAGGGTGCAGCAGAGGGCTGAATGTGGTTTCTAATCTCCAGCCAGTGGAGGTTAGAAGAGACCTCCATGAAAAGGGTTGCCGAAGAGGACTATCTGCTGGCAGGCCAGGAAAGTGAAGGAAATAAAAAGGCTTTTTTAGTCTCTCCTGTCCCTATTCTCATATGTGGGTCCCTGGCCCTGTTTTGAATACTTAAACAGGATAATTTTGAAGATTTAGAATAGATTTACCCAGTAGTAAAATCCAAGGCAAGCATGAGAAATTGACCATCAGAGTAAAATCACCAACAGAGTCAGATGCCTAGAAATCAGCAAAAGAAATAGGAATACAAAGAAATAGGAAGATATTACCCAGCCAAAGGAACAAATTAAAAATCCTGAGGAGACAAAGGGCTTAAAACATCTCATCAATGATGTTCACACAAACCTCCAAAATCAATTCAAGGAGTTGCAGGAAAATACGGCTAAAGAGATAAAGAATAAGACATTGGGTGAACATGAATTTGAAAGCTTGCAGAGAAAAGTAACATCTTATGACAGGAGTTCTTAACCAGTGGCCCACTGTTATTTCAGGGGGTCTGTGACCTTGAATTGAAAAAATAAACTTATTGTCTTTATTTTCTCTGACCTCTAACTGAAATCTAGCATTTCCTTTTCTTATGAATGCATGCAATAAATAAATTACAGTAGCATTCATTTCACCTGATTGGGAAAGAGATCTGTGGAACAAAAAAGGTTAAGAATCCCTGTCTTAGGGGAATGAAAGACACAGTGGGTGAGATTAAACATGAATTAGAGGCATACAATAGCAGATATGAAATGGCAAAAGAATGAATAAGTGAATTAGAAGACAGAACTTCTGAAGTTGAAAAGAGAAGAACAGAGAAAAGAATGGGAAAATATTAAGCAGAATCTCAGGGAATTGAATGACAGGATGAAATGCACAAACATGTGTTACAGGTGTTCTGGAAGGAGAAAAGAACAAAAAAAAGGCAGAAAGAATATTTGGGGAAATAATGGCCACAAATTTCTCAACCCTTATGAAAGACATAAATATTAATATCCTAGAAGGACAACATACTCCAAACAGAACAAATCCAAATTGACCTACACTGAGACACATACTATTCAGAATGTCAGATGCCAGAGATAAAGAGAGAATTCTGAAAGCAGCAGAAGAAATCCATACCAGGGACACTGAATAAGTCTTAGTGCTGATTTCTCATCAGAAAGCAAGGAGGCAGTGGTATATTTAATATACTTAAAGAAAAAACTGCCAGCCAAGAATTCTTTATCCAGCAAAACTGTCGTTCAAAAATGAGGGTGAGTTTAAAGTTTTCACAAATAAACAGAAACTCAGAGAGTTCATCACCTAGAGACCAGCCATACAAGACATACTAAAGGGAGCTGCAGCTGAAAGGAAAAGACAGGAGAGGCTTGAAGAAGAGTGTAGAAATGAAGATTATTAGAAAAGGTAACTAAAAGGGTAAAAAGAAAGCAAGAGTAAGATATGACATAGGAAAGCCAAAGGATAAAATGGTCAGTAAGTAATGCCTTTACAGTAATAACATTGAATGATAATGAATTGAACTCCCCAATCAAAGGATACAGACTGGCAGAATGGATTAAAAAACATACCCATGAGCCATCTATATGCTGTCTACAAGAGACTTACCTTAAGTACAAGAACACAAATAGGCTGAAAGTGAAAGTTTGGAAAAAGATATTCCATGGAAATAGTAACAAAAAAAAAAATTCAAGTGTTGGAGAGGATGCAGAGAAATAGGAACTCTCATTCATTGTTCATGGAAATGTAAAATATTTAGGGAGTAATTCTAACTATAGAATAATATATGACCTAGCAATTCCTCTTCTAGGTATATATCCAATAGATTTGATAACAAGGACTCAAACTGATATTTGCATACCAATGTTCACAGCATTATTCATAATTGTCAAAAGATGACCTGTGCCGTGGCATGTGAGGCGGGAGGCCGGGGACACCTGCGCTGTGGCATGTGAGTAGATACTGGGAAGAAATGGAGAAGAGACAACACGCGTCTGGGGGAGTGCACTCTTGGCAGAAGGAACAACTTTTGACAGTGAAAGTGCTCGGAGGCACAGGAACCAAACCCAGGACCTCCTTTGTGGGAGGAAGACACTGAACTACTTGAGTCACATCTGCTCCCCTACATATTTTAAGAAACTGATGGAGTAGCAGGTTACTATTTTGTCCGTTTTACAATAAAGAAACTAAAGGATTAAAAAAATAATAATAGTCAAAAGATGGAAGCAACCCAAGTGTCCAACAACGGACAAATTGATAAAGAAATTGTAATGTATACATACAATGGAATATCAGCTGTAAAAAGGGATGAAGTTCAGATACATGTGGTCTTCCTCATATGTACCCTAATCTCACTCTCTTTAAGAAGAAATAATAGGGGTGGGGCCAAGGTCTCTGGTTCCCCCCAGGAAGAAACAGCCCTATGCTCCTATTTGGGTGGAAGGGGGAAAGGGAGTAGGGGCTGTTAGATACTTGTGCTCAAGTGACCATGCCCCCAGACAAGGACAACCTGGTGGCATTGGGGGGGTGAGCTTTGGAAAAGAAACGGTGACCCATGGGTGGGGTCCTTTGGGTCATTTTGGGCACCATTGATCTTGATTGCCTTACAGATACTGACATTTTACTGCCTGTGGCTCAGTTGCCTGAGGGGATATGTCTCCTTAGAAGAAATTCAAGCCACCACCAAAGTTGCCACAGACCGTGTGGGATTGTTCAACAAAAGCAATACTGCCTTCCATGTGGGGAAAAGAACATTGCTTTATTGGTTCAAGACTTGCTATTGGCAGGTGTGTTGAGAACCATCCTTTCACAGTTCAACAGCCCAAACTGGCCAGTAATAAAGGTCTCAGGGGCCTTGATGCTGACAATAGATTACTGCAGATTAATGGGTTGGCCCCTTCAGGTGGTAACCCACACAGGAGACTGGTATGCTGTTCACTGATGCACCATGTGTGACTAAGACCAGAGCCATCCATCCTCAGGTGGGTACTCACTAATCCTACTAATAAAGTAGGATAGGCTCAGCAAAGCTCTGTTATTAAATGAAAATGGTATGTCCAAGACAGAGCCTGACAAGGGCCTCAGGGAGTCAGCTGAATCCATGAACAAATAAATGTTTTACCAGAGGGGGTGAGTGTCCCTCAGGGGCTGCTCCTCCTCCCTTGGCTAAGTGGGGCCCTCAGTTCAAAGATGTTCTAGCTGATAGTATAGTTTATGTCGTGGTTTAGAGCCTGTGTACCCCAGAAAAACATGTTTTTAAACTTAATACATTCCTGTGGGTGTGGCCCAATTCAATCAGAATGGGTCTTAATCTTTTTACTGGAGTCCTTTATAAGCAGAATGAAATTCAAAGATAGATAGAAAGCCACAGGAAGCAAGAAGCTGAAGGTCAACAGAACCCAGAAGAGAACAGAAAAAAAAACACCATATTTGCATTGCATTGTGACAGAGCCCAGGACCAAATATCACTGGCAACCAACCCCAAAACACCACTTTTCAGGGGAAAAGCATTGCCTCGATGATGCCCTGATTTGCACTTCTTCCTGGCCTCAAAACCATGAACCATTGAATTCCCACTGGGAAGTGGATGTGGCTCCAGTGATTGAGCTCCCACCTACCACATGTGAGGTCCCAGGTTCAGTTCCCAGTGCCTCCAAAAGAAGATGAGCAAGACAGCTGACAAAATGGGTAGGTGCAGGGGGCTGAAACAACACGATGAAGCAACAAGAGAGGAGGAAAACATAATGAGAGTACAACAAGCAGGGAACGGAGGTTCCCAGTGCCTCCTAAAGAAGACAAGCAAGACAGCAAGCTGATGCAACAGGCAGGTGTGGCAAGCTGATGCAACAAGGTGATGCAACAAGAGACACAAAGAGGAAAGCTTAATGAGAGCACAGCAAAGCAGGAAGTGGAGGTGGTTCAAATGATTAGGTGTCTCCCTCCCACATGGGAGGTCCCAGGTTCAGTTCCCAGTGCCTCCTAAAAAGAAGACCAGCACACAACAAAAAAAGACAGCAAAATGCAAAACAACAAGGGGGAGAAGGTGGGAGAAAAAAATAAAATAAATCTAAAAGAAAAAATAATTCCCATTGTTTAAGCCAACCCATTGCATAGTATTTACTTGAACAGCCAGGTAAACTAAAATATCTTGGTTCATGGATTGGCAAAACTCAAGGCTGGTGGAGTCCTTTGGGCTGCTGCGGCCATCCTTGGAATGGTCACCTACTGCATGAAACTTGACAAAAGCATTCTTCCCAATGGCCTGAACTCCATGCATTGGCAATGGCTATGAAGAGTACTCCAACCACAACTTCCTGCTACATATTTACAAACTCATGGGCTTTTGCAAATGAGTTAACCATATGATCTGGGAACTGGCAAATCAATTATTGGGCTACTAGAGGCTCCCCAGTATGAGGTCAAGGGCTGTGGCAACAGCTTGCAAACTGGGAAGTCCTTCTCATTACCTATGTTGACACCCATGACAAAAAGCCATTGGAAGCAAAACATGAATGGAATTCCCACACTGACAAGCATGCACCCAACAAGTTGCCACAATTGCCTGCTGGATCCACCACTGAATGGGACACAGAATGCAAAAGCAGGCCAAATAATAAGGACTCACAATAGAAAAGCAGAAGCCAAAGATGCAGCACAGACATTTGACTCCTGACAACAAGACCAGGCCATGCAATGTGGTGACCTGGGCCACATTAGGTCCCATATGAGTGTGGCAGCTCAACTACATAAGACCACTGCCCCCTAGTCATCAGCTCCAGTGGTACTGCCATAGACACATACTCCAGATAGGGGACAGCAATTTCTGTGTGTCATGAAGATGCTGGGACCACCCTGCCCTGGAGATATACCTGTTCAGATACCCAACCAGATTCCAATCAGCTCAAAGTGCTTCATTTATGGCACAAGTGACCCAGCAATGGACACACTCCCATGGTATAAGATGGACCTTTCATGCTTCCACCCCCAAGCACAAGGGGCAGTAAAACATTGGAGCATTGAAATGGAAGACTGAAACAAATACACAAATACACAAAACCATCAGAAAGGACAACTTACAGGGTGGTACCCTCCCCCATCTAACTAAAGCTATTTGGACATGAAACACTACATTCCAGTGGAAGGGAAATACACTGTGTAAGTTGCAAAATACTGAGCTTGGAGTGGGTAGAGGATCAGGTGGTCACCTGATTAGGGTATACACCTGTGTATTAGTCAGTCAAAGGGATGCCGATGCAAAATACCAGAAATTGGTTGGTTTTTATAAAGGGTATTTATTTGGGGTAGGAGCTTACAGATACCAGGCCATAAAGCATAAGTTACTTCCCTCACCAAAGTCTATTTTCATATGTTGGAGCAAGATGGCTGCTTCCCGGGTTCCTCTCTTCCTAGGTCCTGCTTCTCTCTGGGTTCAGGTCCTCTATTTTCTCCATGAAGTCAGCTGTAGACTTTGAGGCTCTTAGGCTTTGCCTTGCTCCATAAAGTCAGCTGTAGACTATCAGACAAATGGTCATCTCTCTCCCTGGGGCTTCTGCTGTGTCTAAGGAGCCGTCTCTGTTCCTCTGTGTTCTTCTCCTGACTCAGGTCCTCTGTTCCTGGGGCTTGCTTCTCTCCTCGCTGAGCCAGGACTCCAGCTTTAGACTTCAGCAACAAACGCCAACATCAAAACCCCCCAACTCTGCCTTTGCCATGCCTTTTATCTCTGCCCTAATGCCCTAATAATGTACCCAATTAAAGCCCTAATCATAACAATCACGCCCAGGTACAGCTCAGATTACAAACATAATCCAATATCTATTTTTGGAATTCATAGCCATATCAAACTGCTACAGCCTGAGGAATCCCAGTCTTCTTATACCCAACGGCTCTTTTTCTTTTTTTTCCCACTGGAGTGCATTCCCTGGGGTGGTCTGTGGTCTGGGTTGCAACAGTATTACCACAAGGGGCCCCCAATTCCAACCTTGAGGTGATGCTACCCTCGGGTACTTCCCTCTTGTGGGATTCTGTGCAAATGGGGGAACAGGTGACAGAACACCAAGTGCGAGGGTTCTTCTGATTATGTCTGGACTCCCAGCTCTTAGGTACAGGTGGGTGACATTATAGGTTATGTCATATTTGTTCAGGACATCATTTCACTCTCAGGACAAGATAACTGGGGCCAAAAAGTCTGGGTTAAATGAGAGGGGCAATGAGTCATCAAAAAAGTTGTAGTTTTGGGGCTTGGGCAGATGCCTGGGTGGGCAAGCCTCACCTCTGGTTGTTGGGCAGGAGCATCTTCACCCCTGGGATGTAAGGGGGTGGGTAGCAATGTTGGGTCTTTCTCTCCCCAGGCTCTCTCCCAGCGATGAACAAGTCCATCACCCATGGGGCCTCGATGATCCAAGCTTTTGTCAGAGGCTCCAATCAGACTTACTGTTGGCTCTGTTAGCATTTGAATGAAGATTATGGGCCATCTCTCCACATTATTAAGGCCAACCTGACCACATGGTGGACCACACCAGCCTACTGAATGTATGACCTACTGTCACTCAGAAACCACTCTATACACAAGTATGGTGGACTCCACTGGACGTGGGAAACATCTTTTTAAGCCCAAGAGCTCCCGATAGGGAGTGTCACAACTTTGGAAGAGAACTCCTTTTGTATTGAAAACAGAAGTGGCGCTGGGCCCTAACTGGGAGAGGTTCCTCGTGACAATTGTAACCAAATAGTGTGGTTTGATTCTGAGGACAGTACTCTTGAGCCTGAATTTAAACTTATTATGGCAATAACACTACTGCAATATATGACAAGGCAGCCCAGTGTACAATGACTAGTGCCTACAGTTGGCACACTGGAGAATCTAGTGAGTGCAGTACTGCTGGGGTATAGAGCACCACACAGGTGCATGGGTACACCTCAAGTCTGGGCTTACTTGGCCTGGGAATAGCAGTATCCTCTTTAGCCGCACTGTACCACCTATATAGAAATGGGTACTGCTAATACAGGTGGCTGGATGGACTTTGGTTGAGCATCAGAGGAACTGGTGATCTGCTGATGGCCAGCTAACTAAAAGGAAAGATAGAGATACCCATTTATAGCCTAACTGGTACTACCCTAACCCCAGCATTAAGTAAAGCAGGACACTTTATTGTACGTGGGGGTGACTTATATCAGGCTTTTCCCCCCATACTGGTGGGGGTGATGTAGCTTAGGATTTGTGGTTATCAATATCACTCAGGACAGAAATATAACGTGCCCTAAAATCCCCAACCTGGACTCTTCTGTATGTCACACACACACACAAAAAAGAACAAGTAATTAATAGAAAAAAATACAGTTAACTCTTTTTTAAAAATAAAGACTATTATTTAATTTTCTCCCCCCACCCCCTGCCCCTGGTTGTCTGCTCTCTGTGTCCATTCGCTGTGTGTTCTTCTGTGTCTACTTGCATTCTCGTCAGTGGCACCAAGAATCTGTGTCTCTTTGTGTTGCGTCATCTTGCTACGTCAGCTCTCCATGTGTGTGGCGCCACTCCTGGGCAGGCTGTGCATTTTTCGCGCTGGGTGGCTCAACGAGGGGTGCACTCCTTGTGCGTGGGGCTCCCCTACACAGGGGACATCCCTGTGTGGCACAGCACTTCTTGCACACGGCAGCACTGCATGTGGGCCAGCTCACCATACAGGCCAGGAGGCCCTGTGTTTGAACCCTGGACCTCCTATATGGTAGGCAGACACTCTTATCAATTGAGCCACATCTGCTTCCCACAGCTGACTCTTGAACATATGAAAAATGGCTGATATTGCTCGCAAGAAAAAGGCAAATTCATACTACATCAAAGCTTTCTATGTAAAATATATATATAACCCATTGGATTGGTCAAAGTGAAAATTTTTTTATAACACTGTGTTGGCAAAGCTGTGAGAAGAGCAATTTGGTGATATCTACACTTTAATCTAGTAATTCTACCCTAGAGAATCTTATAGCCCTTTACAAGATATTTTTGTGGGTCCCAGGGAAAGGTGGCAGGATGTGATAGGACTGACACCTACCAATCTACCCCTGACTTTTTGAGGGTTCCCCAAAAGACAAACTCAGTATCTTCATATGCCCTTCGTCCATTTTGGACAGTGAGTTGCATGTCTGAGACACAGTACACAGCTCTGATAGATGTCATTTGTGAGCGCCATTTTTTTAAAAAAAAGATTTATTTATTTATTTATTTTTCTCCCCTTACCCCCTCCACCCCGTTGTCTGTTCTCTGTGTCTATTTGCTGTGTCTTGTCTGCTTCTGTTGTCATCAGCGGCACGGAATCTGTGTTTCTTTTCGTTGCGTCATCCTGTTGTGTCAGCTCTCCGTGTGTGCGGCACCATTCTTAGGCAGGCTGCACTTTCTTTCATGCTGGGCGGCTCTCCTTATGGGGCGCACTCCTTGCACGTGGGGCTCCCCTACGCAGGGGACACCCCTGTGTGGCACAGCACTCCTTGCGCGGATCAGCACTGCACATGGGCCAGCTGCACACGGGTCAAGGAGGCCCGGGGTTTGAACCGTGGACCTCCCATATGGTAGATGGACGCCCTAACCACTGGGCCAAGTCTGCCGCCGTGAGCGCCATTTTTTTTAACATCTTTTTAAAGCAAAATTTGAGGAGGACAACTGATAGGATCACCCCCAGCAGGGTGATCAGGCCTCCTTGGAGGAGGGATTACAACTAGCTATCCCACCCTTGCCTAGTCAAAATCAGCTGATAAACCGAAGGGCCTTATTTCCCAATCTTGTAGAGGACTTGAGCCGTATTTTTTTAAACAAATCAATTTTATTGATATACTATTAATAAAGCATACAGTTGATCCAAAGTGTACAATCAACAGTATTTGGTATAATCGCATAGTTGTGCATTCATCACTTCAATCATTATTACAGCATTTTCATTATTGAGTTGTACATGTTCATCATTCCTATAGTAAAGATAAGAAATCAGCACAAAGCATTGAAAGATTTCTTGCAGGACTACTTGGCACCCACCCATGGTGAGAATATTAAAATCCTTTCCAAGTCAGAACATTATAAGTACAGACTCTGGGCAAGGTCCTAACTTAATACCAATCATGTCCTTCTGCTAACCACAATTTTCTTAAAATTCTTTTAAAATATAATTTTTAGTCTTGGCTCAAGCCCTGGGACAGATGATTTCGGCAATGATACTATTAATACTGAGGGATTTATATAATGTTTGGGGTTAAGAGTACTTAGGGTCATGTGCATTGTTGCCAAACTTGGGAAATTTGGGAAATGAAGTACTATTCACAAGAATTGGCTCTCTTCTTAGGGGATGAGACCACACAGACACTGAAAAGGGCAACATGTCTAAGATTAAAGAGGACTTCTGCTAACAGTGGAAAAGAAATTTATAAGTGAGCAGTCTGTTCCGGAATATTCTTTTGGCCACTAGATTGTCAAGCTAGTGTGTTCCAATAGTTTCACCATCACCGTGTTCTTCACCCTCGATGATCCACTACAATTACCAAGGAGGATATCGAGTACACCTTGAGTGCACATGCAGAACGCCAAGGGCTTCCCTTTCCCTGAGAAACATCTTTTATGCGGCTACTCCTCTGCATGCGAAACCCAACCTCACATGGTGTCCCGGAAAGACAAATGGCCACTGACAAACCAAGTGTGGGCTCCAGGTCCAGAACTGCTGCTACTCCTGTGCGACCCTAGGCAATTCAGGCCGCCTTCGCTGGACTCCGGTTGATCACGTGCAGCTACATGATCTTTGCTGACTCTCAACCCTGCTTTTCTGACACTGTTCACGCCGCAACAGAATCAATAGGGAAAGGGTTCCTTAAAGAGCCCTGGCTGAGCCTTCTGCAGAAGTACATCCGCAGTGTACACTTCCGAGGCTCCTTTACAGTGAGCCCCGCACATTTATGCCTGAATGAGAAAAGTGGCCCTGAATCCAAATGTCCCGAGTTTGGCGTAGATCTGCTAGCACCGCCCCCATCTCCCCCAACCCCATGCTCTAGATTTGATTTCTCTTTTTCTGAAAACCCCTCACCCAGGGAACTTGCTGATGGTAGCCCTGGCCCCTCCACCTTCCCGCGCACACCCACTCCGCAGACCCACTCTGACCCACTCTGGTCTGGAGGTGGCGGGAGTGCAGCTCAGCGCACGGCGCGGACTACTTGGCGCGCACCTTAGCTCGGCGACGGGCGGAGGGATCCCACTCAGTGAGCGGTGACTTTGTACGCGTGCGCGGGTCGCGCCCCAGCCGCGGCCTCTGCCGGCGCGAGGAGAGTCGCCCGCGCGAGGGAAGCCGGTGTCGCTTCGCCCCGAGCCTCCTGCCTGTGGTGCTCCCGCCATGGCGCAGATCCTCCCCATTCGTTTTCAGGAGCACTTCCAGGTGAGGCCCGCGCTTCGGGGCGGGAGTCGGTGCCGGGCGGGGGTCGGAGGGCGCACGCGCATCCCGTCAGCTGTGCCCTGATCGGACCCCTGAGACATCGGTCCTGACTGACCCTGGGACCGGGCACGGCTGCTCGGACAAGGGGGTCCGGGGACCGCATTAGGAGGGCTCGGGAGTCCGGGCGTCCATGGACTGGACTGGACGGCTCAGACAGGGGTGTCAGGGGCCTGGACAGGGAAGGACGGGGGCCCAGGGACCGGACAGGGCGGCCCGGACGGCGGGGAGGGGGTCGGAAGGGGGGGGGGTGTTCCGTGGGCGCCGCTCGGTGTCCACCAGGGACAGTCTGGAAGGGTCGCTGCCGGCCGTTCTGTTCTCCAGACCCTTAAAGCCTTTGATGGAATGCCGAGAGCAAAGGTGGGGAGAGCCGAGAGTTTGAGGATCCCCTGGTGTCTCTGACCCAAAACGAAGTTTAGCGAGGCCCATGAAGGATGCACACGTTTTCCGATTGCTGGCTGTGTAACCCTAAATTCTGCCTGCGCCTAATCCTGAGTTCCTCTTTAGCATCCTGAGACCCTGACCCCGGAGACCGCATGTGGTCTGTCGTGATCTTTAGGGTGGATTAATAGGGTAGGCTGTCAAAAGGCCACAGGGCAATACTCCTCACGGAGTGCTTTAGTAAGACCCCGTCAATACAAGAACAGCCCCCAATTTGTTTTGTTGCTAACTCTGCTGATATATTTGTGCTCCAGGAAAGAAAGATCGCCTACGTGTGTTTGAATAGGGGTTCTGTACAGGTGCTGTGCCAAGTGCGTCACTTGCATCATCTCACTCACAGGTGTCACCTGCCAAGAGTGATATTACATTTTACAGGTGAGGAGAAAGGGCTAGAAGAGTAATAGCTAAGGGCTCTGTCCTAGTGCTTCATGTGAAATCATTACAATCCTACAAGGTAAGTAATATTTCTTGTTTTCTAGGTGAAAAAACAGAGGTGCAAACACATTAAATAAATTGTCTTCTATCATTCAGTGAAGAGCAGAACTCAAACTCAAGTCTTTTCTTTTTTTAGGAGGTACCAGGGATTGAACCCAGGACCTCCTACATGGGAAACAGACGCTCAACCACTTGAGCTACATCAGCTCCCAATAGACTCAAGCCTTTTTGACTGCAGAGCTATACAGCCAGCAAGGAATGGTTGATTGAAAGATGATGTTCTCATAGCATGGGCATTTCTAACCTTATATCCAAATGAAAAAGGCTTTGGAGTTTTACAGTGACCAGTCAAATCCCCTCATTCTACATATTGGAAACCTGCTGCCTGGAGTGTCTTGCCAGGGTCACTTGATTAGTGAGACAGCTGGGGTTGTGTGGAAATCTCTGGAACACTCAGCTAGTCTGTAGACTCCATTCTTCAACAAAGCTGCTGCTAATAATAGTAATATAATAATATAGTTATCATTTCTTTAACCATTTCTCTTGCCAGTCACTCTATGTATTTTAGAAATCTCATTGAATTTACTCCTCATGATAACTGAGCTAACTAGAACATGGGAAGGTTACAGTGCTGTTACGTGACAGAACTTAGGTTTGAACCCAGGTGTCTGACTCCAAAGTCTGTGCTTTTAACTACTATCCAAATATGTTCCATTTTCAAAGGCAGGGAAGCAATACACTGTATTAAGTTTCCATCAAAGTTTATAATGTCTCGAAGGGATGTGTTTTATCATCTGGAAAATGTGCTTGTGGTATACAAAACATGTGAATGAAACTCTGTGGTTTGTGGTCTCTAACAGGAACCAGGGGTTTGAGGCTGTTCTGCATTCCTCGTTTCTCCTCAGCACATGCTTCCTTTACAGCTGACATTCCAAAACTGCCCGCCACTGCCCCCTCGGGCTGCCAGCAGATGTCTTGGAGAAATTGGCAACCCTAAACTGGACCGTTCCTCACCTCATGCCTGCTGACTGTGCTATGTATTGTCTGCGCCTCAATTGCCCTAACTGTCTTCGTTCTCTCCACCTCTGACCTTGCCCTCCTCTAGTCCACTCCCTACCACACAGGCCAAGTGACCTTCTCGAAGGACAAATATATGCTTCAAGCCCTTCCATGAGTGCCTCCAGGATGAAAATGCCAGATGCCAAGTGCCCTTAAAGCTCTGCCCAGTCCAGTGCCTGCATAGCTAACCTGCCTCCTCTTCTTGGGCCGCAGGACCTTCTCAGGAGCCTTGGCCCTTTTGTCTGTGGTCGCTGCATGTGTGGTTGCCTCTCTCAAGAACATTCTTCCCTTCACCCTTCTCATTACCCTACTAACTCTCACCTAGCCTCCTAGTATCTCTCACAGGTAGCTTTCCCTGACTTGTCAGAGTTAGGAGCCCTTTGTTCCTCTGTGCTCCCAAGGCTTTGGGGGCTTCCCTTATTGGGGCCCTTATCCCATGGTATTTTTGCTGTTTTATCCTCCCTATACTATAAGCTCAGGGAGGTTCAGGAATGCCTCTTGTTAGGAATTATATTCCCACTGCCTGGTACATATTAGGCCTCCAATCTATGAAGCAATTAAATCAATATCATAATATGATTACATGATCAATGATTGATTAGTTATAATGTAGATGATCTAATGAAGGCTTTGTAGGCTTTTTCAGGCCCTTCAGACAGCTCACCTGTTTATTAAAAGTCCTTCTTATCTCACTTGCTTTCTGTCTCCCCTCTATTAATCTGATCACTCCTCCAAACCAAAAATTCCTTATGAAGATAAAGTAGAAATAAGTTCTCCACTTATTAAGTTGCATGGTATTAGGAGAGGGGAATATAGACTGGGGACTGGTAGATTATCAGTTCTGTTCATTTAAACTTATCATTCCTTTAGAGCTCAGTTTCTATGCCATGCAGGGAGAAACTTTTACACTTAGGATTCTAAATGTAATATTTTTTTCTGTTTTTAATTTTTGTTTGTTTCATTTGAAAATCCTCAGGCCAGATTTCCCCTAGAGGAAAAACTATGGTTTTGTAATGAACAGTGAGAAAATAGAAATCAGTATACGGGAACTTTTATTCTACAATCAACTTTATAGGAAGGCATGTGGAGCAGAAACTATACTTTATGTCTAATGCAGTTGTAATAAAGTATTTCTTCCACTTCTGCCTAAGATCTTACCTATTTATTTGTTTTTATTTATCCTGTTGCCCTGGTTTTGAGAAGAGGACTGGTTCTATGGAAGTGTTTTTCTTATATTTACAAGTTGAACATTTTTTTATATTCACATACCTGAGTACTGAAGGTTGTTACCATTTGTGCTATCTTAGAAGGGGGTGGGGAGAGCTAAAGCATGAACACTTATGACACTTTAACTCAGAGAAGAAATGGCAGAGCAATTCATTGGCATAGACATTCTATCATGAGCCCTGAGTGATTTTCTCTTCCAACTGTATAAAAAAGCTGCTGCTAGTTTAAAGAGTTTTGAAATGTAATACCTAGCAAACATATAAACTCGTTCCCTGGATATTCTAATTTATGTATTATATATATGAGGTGATATCTAAATGGAGTTTGAGAGCTATGCAAATTATAGGGGAAAGAGGGTCACTGGTCTTATTGAGTCTCTCGTTCTGTATGTGAGAATTGCCTGGAGCTTTAAAAACACCTCTGACCAAGAGTCCATCAACAGATGGATGGAAAAACAAAATGTGGTCTATCTATAAAGTAGAGTATTACTCAGCCACGAAAAGGAACGAAGTTCTGCAACCTGTTACAACGTGGATGGACCTTGAAGACATTATGCTAAGTGATAGAAGCTAGACACAAAGAGAGATGTTATGTGATTCCACTTGTATGAAAGAACTAGAATAGGCAACGTAGAGAGTCATAGAGACAGAAGTAGATTAGACGTCCCCAGGGGCAGGAGGGAGGGGGCGAAAGGGGAAATATTGCTTAATAGGTACAATGTTTCTGTTGTGGATGATGAAAAAGTCTTGGTAATGGATGGTGGTGATGGTAGCACAGCATTGTGAATGTACTTAAGACCATTGAAGTATTCACTTAAAAATGATTAAAATGCAATTGTGTGTGTGTGTTCTATATATATGTAACCACAATTAACAAACAAACAAAAAACCTCTGCATGTACCCACTTTAGGCAGATTAAGTCAGGCTCTGAGAGGTAGATGGGGCAAGTGCAGCAGGAATGAACCAGCCTTCTAAGTAATGTTAGTCATTTTTCATAATTAACGAAAGAGGTTGGTGTTTGAATCCTTCACACGTGAGGGGGAACAGAACTGTGAAGGAGGTGGTTGAGCTTGAACTGGAACAGTCCCTTATGAGCTCCATGTCTTTCTATGGTTGCTGGGAGTCTATACCCATGTAGGGGACACTGCATCCATAGTTCAATGCACTTTTATTTTAGGTTGCCATACCTTGGCCATCTCCTTTTGTGAGACCAATTTTGATGTACTAAGACAAAACCACAGTAGACTCATTGAGTGCCCTAACGTTGTACACCGGTGTTAGAGGTTTGGTGTTTTGTTTTTCATGGTATTGTATAGGCTGTTATGTTTTGCCTGTTGGCAGACTGATTGATGATCCTTGTACTGGAAATAGAAACTGGGCCGATCATTTAACTTCTGACTTCCTTACTTACCAAGTAAGGACAGTAACTACCTGCTTACTGGGATGTCTGGGGGGGGGGTGGGGGCAGTGAGCCTTTGTGCCCACCACAGTGGCCTGGTGAGTGAAAAGTCCCTACATTGCACAAGATTACTAGTCCGTTTTTTGTTTTTTTTTTTAAAGATTTATTTATTTATTTAATTTCCCCCCCTCCCCTGGTTGTCTGTTCTTGGTGTCTATTTGCTGCATCTTGTTTCTTTGTCGCTTCTGTTGTCGTCAGCGGCACGGGAAGTGTGGGCGGCGCCATTCCTGGGCAGGCTGCTCTTTCTTTTCAGGCTGGGCGGCTTTCCTCACGGGCGCACTCCTTGTGCGTGGGGCTCCCCCACGCGGGGGACACCCTTGTGTGGCACGGCACTCCTTGCGCGCATCAGCACTGCGCATGGCCAGCTCCACACAGGCCAAGGAGGCCCGGGGTTTGAACCGCGGACCTCCCATATGGTAGACGGACGCCCTAACCACTGGGCCAAAGTCCGTTTCCCACTAGTCCATTTTTAATTTATTGGGTTTAATATGCACAAGATTACTAGTCCTTTTTTGAGTTTATTGGGTTCAGTGTGTTGGGAGACAACCTAAGTCAAGGTTCCTGTCTACCCAGGTATTTCAGCATTCTGTAGCTGGGACAAAATTCTGGAACCAGCTTTAAAGTATTACCTACATGGGAGGACTAGCCCAAAAGAAAAGTATGGAAATGAAAATTAAAGCCTTGCTATTCAACCTCTGTGTCCCTCTCCCCAGAGGAAAGCACAGTGAAGGAAACCACTGTCTTTCCAAAGTGTTTAAAAGAATCCTACTATAAATACTCTCCTGCTCTTGACTTTTGTAACATAATACAGTCTAAAGAGCTTTCCTTAAGAGTACACACAGATCACAGCATGAATTTGGCAATATTGTTTAGTGATCTCCTGGGATAGGAGATGCTGGTGCCCTACCACTCCATCCTATATGTATTTCTTTGCATTCTCTTGCCTTTCCAAGTGTTTCTTTCCCATTCTTATTTATTTATTTAGATATACCAGAGCCGTGATTGAACCCAGGACCTCATGTGTGGGAAGCCAGTACTCAACCACTGAGCCACACTGGCTTCCCTGAGTTGGTTTTTTCATTTGTTTGCTTGTTTGTTTTTAGGAGACACTGGGGACTGAACCCAGGACCTTCTGTGTGGGAAGCAAGCTTCAATCACTTGAGCCACATCTGCTCCCCTCCCTTGCTTCTTTACCTAATCTGCTATAAGTCTCATCTTACATATTTTCTTCTTTCACTGGTCTTGCTTAAGGCCTATTGGTGGCCCCCATGCCAGGGAGATTACCATCATTCTTGGCTGGCTGGAAGAAGGATACCGCCAAGCTGGGGTAGCAAAGTTCAGGGACAAAATTAGAATCCAAAAAGATCTTGACAGACTGGAATCCAACCAGCTGACATTTAACATGGATAAATATAGGGTCTTATGCATTGGTTTTTAAAATAAGAAAAGCCTGCCATGGTGTCAGTTGAGAGAGGTTCTGTTAAACGACTATAGAGATGTTATTAAACTATCCCTGAACCGACCTGGTCATAGAATGTAAGTTCCAGAAAAGACCTTAGTATCATCATTCTTCATAGACTCTCATTTACATGTTCCCTTTCTTAAGCTAGGAAAAGCTTGTTGATAAGTTTAAAATATAAAGGGTGCTTTCTTTCACTGCAGACGAGCTAATTCTGTTACCTAAACAAATAACTTTATTACTAATTAATACCTATGTGCTAGACAATATTCCAGGCCTTTTCAGTGAGTAAGACAGAAAAGGAGACAGACACAGCAGGAAAAAGGCACTGAGGCATGAAACACATGGAGATGTTTGGTGCAACCTGAGCACTGCTGGCTTCTTTGACATGGGCAACTGCTGTTTTCAGCAACGGTCCTGTATTAACATAGCTGCAACCTTCCCAGGCAGATACTGCCCCTGAGCCCTTTATATATAGAAACCATAAGGCTATCATATGAGTAATTTCTTTTTACATTTCTCCCAGTATCACATTTGAATTTGGATTCATTTAATTGCAGGTCTTAAGAACCAAAAAGGATGATTAGATAGTTATCCTGTCTACTTTCGATTAACTCAACTTATGTGGGCTGTTTTAAGTGTGTAAATGAGGTTACCTATCTGAATAATTAACTAGGAATCAGGAGTCCTGAGTTATTTCTACTAACTAGTTTAAAACAAACAAAACTGGCTTTGGGCATGTAACTTACTTGGGACTCTTTCTGCATATGGTGTAGGGCGTGGTGGTATTTTAGGTGTAAAAGTTCTTTTTGTGAGAGTGTCCTGTGTTTATCATTTCTGACCCTAGTGCAGTAAATGCTAGCTGAGTTCTCTAATCATTGTACAGTGAAAACTGCCCCTGCCTGTTTCCAAAGACTGAACAGAGGCCACTCCTTGTCGAGATGGACTGTATTCATTTCTTTTAGTTCTAATAGTCTCTCATTTATTTTTGAACCCCCTGGTCTCAGATATTAAAACACTGTCTTTTGTGTGTGAGGTACATTTATATTGTTGAAAGGCCACAAATGTGTGTATATGCTCTTTATAAGGAACTTGATTCAATTGATATTTAAGAATGCAATGTAATCAAGAAATCAGGTACAAATTCTTGAGGATATTTGGAGTTGAATTCAGAATGTCACCAAAGTAGCACATCACTGATCCCCAAGTTAAGAATAAAGTGACAGTTTGAAAAATCTAGGCCCACTTAAGTGTACAGCTCTGTCAAGGAGCTTCCAGTCTTATTCTGCTACTGCAAAGTGTATTAGTTTAAAAACAATTTTTAAGGTTTATTTTTATTTATTTGTTTCTCCCTCCACCCTTGTTTTGCACTTGCTATCTGCTCTCTGCGTGTCTGTCTGTTGTGTGCTTGTCTTTTTAGGAGGCACTGGCAACTAAACCCAGGACCTTCCATATGGGAGGGAGGCATCCAATGGCTTGAGCCACCTCTGCTCCCTAAAAAATTTTTAAATTTTAAAAAATAATTTAAAAAACAATGTGTATTAGTTAAACAGGTCAAGAATGGTTACTTACCAACATGTGGCCAGTTTTGTTTTATTTATCTCCATTCATTACCAAATTATTTTGAGGCTAACTCCAGGCATCTTATTCCATTTTTAAAAACCTTAATATATATCTCTAAAAGCAAAGAACTCTATATTTGAAAAAAAAAATAGGCGGTGGACTTGGCCCAGTGTTTAGGGCGTCCGTCTGCCACATGGGAGTTCCGCGGTTCAAACCCCAGGCCTCCTTGACCCATGTGGAGCTGGCCCATGCGCAGTGCTGATGCGCACAAGGAGTGCCCTGCCACGCGGGGCTGTCCCCTGCGTAAGGGAGCCCCACGTGCAAGCAGTGTGCCCCATAAGGAGAGCCGCCCAGTGTGAAAGAAAGCGCAGCCTGCCCAGGAATGGTGCGCACACAGAGAGAGCTGACACAACAAGATGATGCAACAAAAAGAAACACAGATTCCTGGGCCGCTTACAACCACAGAAGCGGACAAAGAAGAATATGCAGCAAATAGAGAGAACAGACAACTGAAGGGGGGGGGGAGAAGTAAATACATAAATGAATCTTTAAAAATAAATAAATAAACCTAGTAGCATCATACCTGAAAAATCAATAATCCCTCAATATTATCAAATACCTTGTCCTTGTTAAATTTCCCCACCTCGAATATTTTATACATATGGTTTGTTCAAATCAGGATTCTCTACATTTGGCTGATGTTTATTTTATATTTTAAAGCTACTTTTTTTCATGCTTGGATTTTTTGTTTTCAATTCAGCAATTTTTTTTAGTTGGAGAAGTTGTAGATTTATAGAAAAATCATGCAGATTATATATAAAGAGTTCCCATATAGCCACCTCACACATGCATTTTCATTATTATTAACACTTTGCATTAGTGTTAATCTTTGTTACAACTGATGAAACTATGTTATAATTTTACTTTTAACTATAGTCTATAGTTTACATTAGGGTTCCACTTGTTTATATTGTACAGTCCTATGGGTTTTTAAAAATATATATTCTGGTAGTATATACACAGCCTGAAATTGCCCCTTTTAATCACATTCAAATGTATAATTGTATTCACAATGTTGGGCTATCATCACTACAATCTAGTACAAAAACTTTTCTATCACTAACCAGAAACTGTACCAATTTGGCATTAACTCCTCATTCCCACCTGGGCCCCTGGCAACCTCTATTATAGTTCTGACTGAGATCACACCATATTTGTTCTTTTGTGTTTGGCTTATTTCACTTACTTGATGTCTTCAAGATTCATCCATGGCCTGTGTCAGAACTTCATTCCCTTTATATGGCTGAATAATATTCCATTGTATGTCTTTTGTTTATCCATTCATCCATTCATGGACACTTGGATTAATTCCGTCTTACGGCAATTGTGGGTTATACCACTATGAACATACATTAAATCATCTATTCAAGTCGATGTTTTTAATTCTGTGGGATTGCCAGGGCATATGATTTTTTATACTTTCTGAGAACTGCCAAACTTTTCCATAGTGGCTGCATCATTTATATTCCCTCCAGCAGTGAACAAGGTATATCTATTTCGTTTTTTAAGCAGTTTTGTTGAGATATATTCACACACCATGCAGTCCATCCAAAGTGTACATTCAGTGGCCCGTGGCATAATCACAATGTTGTGTGTTCATCACCACAAAAAAATTTTAGAACAATTTCATTACTCCAAGAAGAAAAACTCCACACCCCTTACTAGTCACCTCTCAGTCCCTCTATCCTTCCCAAGCCCTACATAACTACTAATCTAATTTCATCTTTAAAAACTGATTTATATTTACATTTTATATAAATGGAATCATATAATATGTAGTACTTCGTGTCTGTTTTCTTTCACTTAGCATAGTGTGGTTTTGTCTGATATAAACAACTTGTAACAACATACATTTGTTAAGTTTCAAAGAAAAAGTCATATATACAGTATTACCCATATTTATATTTCACATAAGGTTTCACTATGCTGTACAGTCCCATGTTACATTTTTTAGCTTTCCTTCTAGTAATATTCATGACCTTAGACTTTCCCTTTCAATCACTGTCATACTCATACAATAGCTCTGCTAGTTACAAATATTATGCTGTGCTTTCACCTTTTCTATTCATTTACAAAGATTAACACACATCCTTTTTACCAGTTCTGCACAAGTTAACCCTTAGCTTTCCATTCTCTAAATTCATTCTATTTTCTGGTGACCCATATTCAGGTTATTAACTCCATGAGATTACACAATATATTTAGTTCATAATAACACAATCATGCAGTCTTTGTCCTTTTGAGTCTATCTTGTTTCACTCAACATAATTTCTGCAGGTTCATCTATGTTGTCATATGCTTTATGATTTCATTTCTTCTTACAGCTGCATACTATTCCATCATGTGTATATACCATAGGTTGTTTATCCATTCATCGCTTGATAGACACCTGGGTTGTTTCCATCTTTTGGCAATTGTGAATAATGCCACTATGACATTGGTGTGCAGATGTCTGTTTGTGACAGTGCTCTCAGTTCTCTGGGTATATACCTAGTAGTGGTATTGCCAGATCATGTGACAAATCTATAGTCACTCTTTAGGAACTGCCAAACTGTCCTTCACAATGACTGTACCATTCTGTATACACACCAACAGTGAATAACTATTCCTATCTCTCCACCTCCTCTCTACCACTTGTGGTTCTCTCTCTTTTTAATAGTGGCCATTCTAATAGGTGTGAACTGATGTCTCATTGTAGCTTTGATTTGCATTTCCCCAAGGGCTAATGATGAGCATTTTTTCATATGGTTTTTGTGGGTTTTTTTGCCATTTGTATTTCTTCTTTGGACAAATGTCTATTCAAGTCTTTTGCCCATTTTTTAATAAGGTCGTTTGTCTTTTTATTGTTGAGTTGTAGCATCTCTTTATATATCATGGATATTAAACCCTTATTGGAAGTGTGATTTCCAAATATTTTCTCTCATTGAGTTGGCTGCCTTTTCACCCTTTTGGCAAAATCTTTGAGGTGCAAAAGTGTTTAATTTTGAGGAGGTCCCATTTATCTATTTTTTCTTTTTTGTTCATACTTTGGATGTAAGGTCCAAGAAACCACTCCTACCTACTGCAAGGTCTTTAAGATGTTTCCCTACATTTTCTTCTAGTAGTTTTATGGTCCTTTTATATTTAGGTATTTGATCTGTTTTGAGTTGATTCTTGTATAGGGAGTGAACTCGAGTCCTCTTTCATTCTTTTGAGTATGGATATCTAGTTATTCTAGCACCATTTGTTTTGTCCCGTTAACATGGCTTTGGTAGATTTGTCAAAAACCAGTTGGCTGTAGAGGTGAAGGTTTATTTCTGAACTCTCAATTCTATTCCAGTGATTGATGGGTCCATCTTTATGCCAATACCATTATGTTTTGGCCACTGTAGGTTTGTAAGAAGGCTCCTAGATCTGTTGATTGGGGGGTTTAATCCATTCACATTCAACAATACTACTGTGAATGCATTTTTTATTTCTACCATTTTATTCTTTGGTTTTCATATGTCATATTGTATTTTTGTCTGTCTTTTTACTCTTGGTTGTCCTTTCTGCTATTCTTGTCTTCTCTACTCTCCTCAAGCCTCTCTCTCTCTCTCTTTTTCAGGTTTTAAGGCTTCCTTTAATATTTCTGCAAAGGCAGAAATATTAAATATTAAATATTAAATATTAATATTAAATATTAAATATTCTTCTTTGTCCGCTTCTGTGGTTGTAAGCGGCACAGGAATCTGTGTTTCTTTTTGTTGCATCATCCTGTTGTGTCAGCTCTCTCTGTGTGCGCACCATTCCTGGGCAGGCTGCGCTTTCTTTCACACTGGGCGGCTCTCCTTATGGGGCACACTGCTTGCACGTGGGGCTCCCCTACGCAGGGGACAGCCCCGCGTGGCAGGGCACTCCTTGTGCACATCAGCGCTGCGCATGGCCAGCTCCACACGGGTCAAGGAGGCCCGGGGTTTGAACCGCGGACCTCCCATATGGTAGACGGACGCCCTAACCACTGGGCCAAAGTCTGTTTCCCGAGTCTTTTATTTTTAAGATTTGTTTTATTTATTTCTCCTCTCCCTCCTCATTGTTTGCTCTTGCTGTGTCTGTTCGGTGTGTGCTCATCTTCTTTTAGGTGGCACTGGGAACCGAACCTGGGGACACCCATGTGGGAGGAAGGTGCCTAATTGCTTGAGCTACCTCTGCTCCCTGATACACTGTGTCTTTCACTATGTTTTCCTCCATGTGTCTCTTGTTTCATCATCTTGTTGCATTGCTTACCACACCAGCCCGTCATGTCAGCTTGCTCATCTTCTTTAGGAGGCACCGGGAATCAAACCCAGACCTCCAATGTGGTAAGTGGGAGCTCAATCACTTGAGCCACATCTGCTTCCCCTCTAGGATGATTCTAAAGTTAATAAATTGTCATAGGGCCTGGTGGATTTTCCAAGAAAGTCTTCTTGTGCAAACTGAAATTAGGAACCTTTCTTCCAAGGTAAATTTATACGGCCTAAATGAAGACCTATTTATACTTTTGGGAAGATGGTGGAAGACATGAGACTCTTTTCTCTCCCAGAAAAATAGCTAGAGGACAGGCATAAATGGCCTGGAAAAAAATCTTCTAGGGTTTAGGATACCAGGGAAAGTCTGGACACCGCCCAGAAGAGAGAGGGGCAAATGAAAAGCATTGCAACAGCAAAACTGTGAGTTAAAAGCTGAAGCTGCCAGCATCCTCCCCCACTCTAGAAACACTTTTGAAATTGTGAGGCTTCAGGGCCAGTGGCTGTAGACAAAGGGGGCCCCAGGGATCCTCCTCCCCAGGAAAGGTGAGAGAGAGGGACATGGTTAAGCTGTCAAATTTGGTCTGTTGTGTCCCATAAGCCCTTCAAGGCTGGGTGGGGCTGTGCCATTGTTTGAATCGGAAGCCAGCGAAGGACTAAAGAGATGTGACCCTCTCAATCTTCTCTACTTCCCTCTGCTTCCTCAACAACCAGCCCTGGTCAGTAGAGAAGACTGAGAGTGTCACATCTCTTTAGTCCTTCCCTGGCTTCCAATTCAAACAATGGCACAGCCCCACCCAGCCTGGAAGGGCTTATGGGAAGCAGAGGGAAGTAGGATTATTTCCTACTGGGAAAAGAGAAGGGGCTACCAACAAAGGTTGGAGAACTGCCTCTGAGAAAGTTTGAATTATGAGACCATGTTTTAAACTAAGAGAGCTGCCAAAGAGCGCCATTTGCTGGTGGACCAAGGAAGTGCATGAAATTGTAGTAGGGATGTGGAGAGGGTGGCCACAGTGGCTGCTGATGGTAGGGAGATGGAAGAAGAAATATGGTGTGGGGGCATTTTCAGGATTTGGAGTTGTCCTGGGTGGTGCTGCAGGGATGGATGCTGGATGTTGTGTGTCCTGTCATGACCCACTGGGTAGACTGGGGGAGAGTGTGGACTACAATGTGGACCACCGTCCATGTGGTGCAGCAGTGCTCCAGAATGTATTCGCCAGGTGCAGTGGATGTGCTGCAATGATGGAAGAGGTTGTTGATGTGGGAGGGGTGGGGTGGGTGGGGTGGGGAGTATATGGGGACCTCATTTTTTTAATGTAACATTTAAAAGAAAATAAAGAAGAAGAAGAAGAAAAAAAGTAAATGAGAGAGGTTTTTTCTGGTCTTTAGAGCCTCCCTACCCCAGGGCCCTTAGAAGCAGGTCTGCAACCTATTTCTGGGTCCAGGGCCCAGATTTGAACAACTAACAGGTACAATCCTAAAGACTCAGAACAGGATGAATCAAGAATCAAAGAATAGCAGTAACACAAAACCCCTCACCACTAAATCCCTATGAAAGAGAGAGAAATTGAATATCTGAGTAAGTTCACAACCCTAATCAGATATCTAGACATCAGCAAAAAATTACAAGCCATACTAAGAAAAAGGAAGAAATGACCCAGGAAAAGGAATATATCAAAGCCCCAGAAGAGACACAGGATTGGACACAACTAATCAATGAGATGAACACAAATTTCCAAAATCAAATTAATGAGTTGAAAGACAATATGGCTAAAGAGATAAATGACATCAAGAAGACACTGAGCATGCACAAAGAAGAATCTGAAAACTAAACAGAAAAGTAATAGAGCTCATGGGAAGTAAAAGACATGATAAGTGAGATAAAAAACACATTACAGGCATACAACAGCAGACTCGAAATGATCATAGAAAGAAAAAGTGATACAGACGATAGAACAGCTAAAATCAAAGAGAAAACAACAGGAAGAGAAAAGAATGGAAAAAACTGAGCAGGGACTCAGGGATTTGAATGACAACACAAAACACAACAACATACATAAGAGGCAGTTCTCCAACCTTTGTTGGCAGCCCCCTCTCTTTTCCCAGTAGGAAATAATTCTACTTCCCTCTGCTTCCTCAACAACCAGCCCTGGTGAGTAGAGAAGATTGAGAGGGAAAAAAGGCAAAAAGAGTATTTGAGGAAATAATGCTGAAAATTTCCCAATTGTCATGAAAGAAATGAACTTACATGTCCAAGAAGCACAACATACCCAAATCAGAATAAATGTGAATAGACCTACTCCAAGACACTTACTACTCAGAATGCCTTACAGCAGAGATAGGGAGAAAATTCTGATAGCAACAAGGGAGAAGCAAATTATCACATACAAGGGATGCCCAGTAAGACTTAGTGCAGATTTCTTACCAGAAATCTCAGAAGTGAGAAGACAAAGGTAAGATACAATTAGGGTACTGAGAGAGAAAAACTGCTAGCTGAGAATTTTTTTCCAGCAAAACTGTTCTTTAAATATGAAGGACAGTTTAAAATATTCACAAAGAAATATTAAGGAGTGCCGTGCCACGCAAGGGTGTCCCCCGCGTGGGGGAGCCCCACGCGCAAGGAGTGCGCCCATGAGGAAAGCCGCCCAGCCTGAAAAGAAAGAGCAGCCTGCCCAGGAATGGCGCCGCCCACACTTTCCGTGCCGCTGACGACAACAGAAGAGGACAAAGAAACAAGACGCAGCAAATAGACACCAAGAACAGACAACCAGGGGAGGGGGGGGGGGAAATTAAATAAATAAATAAATCTTTAAAAAAAAAAAAAAAGAATAATCCAAGAAGTATTCAAACTGACTTATAACTCATATATGAATTTCGTTTCTCCCCAGCTTTTACTTCTCTAAGACTTCTTCCTACCAAAGTCTTGTAATCTTGTCTGTTAAGCCTTCTCTTACCCTGCTCTTTTGTGGGTTTCTCCCCCACCCCCAAATGACCCCTTCTTTTCTGCATCACTCATGGCCTTCTTCACAAGCTCCTGGGGATTATCCTTACTCTTGACCCATGCCTCATCATCCCTGCTGGATTGGAAGCTCCTTGAGGGCTGACTCACAGTGTACTGTTGATCCCTTGGTGGTATTTCCTAAAGGTACAGAAAGATAGAAAGACAAGTCAAAGTTTGCCTCAAGTGTTTCCTTAATGTAAACTTTTTTTTCTAAACTCCTGTTTGACTTTTCTTCCTCCTCCTATTATCTTTGCTTAAAAGAAAAAAATCTTTTTCAGAGAGGAACTTACTTTAACCAAATGCCTCTTTCCTGTTTAGCTCCAAAACCTGGGAATTAATCCCGCTAACATTGGATTTAGCACCCTGACGATGGAATCTGACAAATTTATATGTGTCCGAGAGAAAGTTGGTGAGCAGACTCAGGTGGTGATTATTGACACAAGTGATCTGGCTGCGCCAATCAGACGACCCATCTCTGCAGAAAGTGCCATCATGAACCCAGCATCCAAGGTGATAGCTCTGAAAGGTAAGCCTGATGGGATTTTATAAAGCAGTTTTATCTCACAATAGCTGCTTTGTTACCTCAACTATTGGACAGATGTCAGTAAACTCACAGCAAATTTTCATCACTGTATTAAACTGAATTCCAAAAGCTTTAGCATGAGCTGTTTTACATGCTCACATAGGAGACCCCCAAGCACAAGAGCTTTATAATGCCAGATTATAGTGCCAGATACACCAAGAGCAAGTGAATGCCCAGGACCTTGACCCCGGAGGGGGGTGTTGGAATCTGTCTGGAAATGCCAGGGACTCCACTGTGCTGTGTACACCAGCAGGACAGGCTGGTGCCCTGGACTAAGGGGGCTGTGCCCTAGTGGTGCTCCCATCACCCTAGAATAGAAGACATGGGTATTTATCTGTCATGGGAAACACATCAACAACAGCGCTGCTATTAAGTAATAGAATTTCACTTCCCTGAACTCAGGGAGCCTTGGCTTTGAGAATATAGGATCTTTTTGTATTACCTTGATTTTGGAAATGAAAGAATTATGTGTATAGAAGACCAATTAATATTTTATGTGAAATGTGTTATTGGTTGCCTTGAAAAGTAAATGCTGTTTCTGGACATAAAATTTGTGAATGCCAAATATTAGTTTTACCCATGCTTCTATTTTGTTACTGAAATAGGGTCTGCCTTGTCATTGCTATAGGTAGTTGGACACCTGGAAGTTAAGACCTTTCTTTAAAAAGTCTTAGCTAAATCTTTTCTTCCTTTTTCAAAATAACTTTTATTCTGTTATCAACTCTACCTTTTTCCTTATAGTCTTGTCAAAGTATATTTTGAACACATAGTATAAGCAATGTAAGCTATATCAATCTTAAATGGAGAATCTACTAAAATAAATGGATTCTCAATGACTCTTTTCTTTCTTTCACTTTGTCACTTATCCTTTGGGTGTTTCGGATAGAGTATTCACATTGTAGTGTTTTCTTTACTGCCATTTTTATTGTTGCAGTATTTTTTTCAGGAGGTACCAGGGATTGAACCCAGAACCTTATACATGGGAAGCAGGTGTTTAATCACTGAGCTACAGCTGTTCCCCAATGAGAGTTGGTTTTTTCATTTGTTTTTTTTTTAGGAGGTACCAGGGATTGAACCTGGGTCCTCATCCGTGGGAAGCAGGTACTCAACCACTTGAGTTACAGTCACTCTCCTGTTGCAGTGCTTTTGAGAGACTTCATCTAGCACGTTATTTGCTGTTTGACATTCTCAATGGATCTCAGAAATTACCTGCATTGTAGTCTATCTGGTTCTCTGGTAAGGCTCTCTTCAGTGTGTAGTGTGGATTCCCTGGGGTGTAGAGTGTTTTTGAGCAAAATAGGGGGAGCAGAGAGAACACAGTGTTGGGGTGTTGTCATTCTCCTCCAGTCAGAGACCACCAGGAACACACATCTATAGTTGAACAAGTAGGATTTTTAACTCAGTGCAGTGAAAGAGAATGTACACCATGGGGAACTGTGGGGTGTCTCAGTGTTTTAGCTTCCTCATTGCTAAAGCAAATACTATGCAATGGGTTGATATAACAGGAATTTATTGACTCATGGTTTTGAGGCTAGGAGAAGTCCAAATCAAGGCGTCATCAAGGTGATGCTTTATTTTCAACGACTGGCATTCTGGGGCTGCTAGTGATCCTTGGTCTTGGGATTCTCTGTCACATGACAATGCACATGGCAGCCTTTCCTGGCCTCCCTCTTCTCTCTGGTCCCATTGACCTTCAGCTTCTGGCTTTCTATGGCTTTATCTCTCAATGTCTGAATTTCATTCTGCTTATAAAGAACTCTAGCAATAGGAGTAAGACTCATCCTGATAAAGTTGGGCCACAACTTAACTGAAGTAACCTCATCAAAAGGTCCTACTTATGGAAAGTGGATGTGGCTCAAGCAATTGAGCTCCCTCCTACCACATGGGAGGTACCTGCTTCAGTTCCTGGTGCCTCCTAATGAAGACAGCAAGCTGATGTGAAAGGCAGGTTGTGGCAAGCTGATGCAGCAAGAGACACAAGAAGAAAAAAACAATAAGAGGCATCACAAAGCATGGAATGGAGGTGGCTCAAGCGATTAGGCCCTTCCCTCCCATATTGGAGGTCCCGCATTTGGTTCCTGGTGCCTCCTAAAGAAGCAAGGAAGATGAACAGATACAGCAAGTGCAAACAGTGGGGAGAAATAAATAAATAAAGTGAATCTTTAAAAAAAAAAAAGGCCCTACTTAAAATGGGTTTACACCCACAGGAAGGGAGTAAGTTTAGGAACATGTTTTTCTGGGGTACGTACAATTTTCAAACCACCACACTCAGTAAGAGGACATTAGAAAGAGCCTGTTATAGTGTTGTACTTTGGTCTGGTGATTTGGGCAAGGTTCTAGGGAAGTGGGAGTCAGAAAGTTGGGCAATTCTATGATTATCTCATTAAATCTTATCTGTAAGGGAGAGCAGACCAGAGCTAGGATAAAACTGTAATGGCAAAGATGTGAGTCACCCATTTTAGCCAAAAGAAGCGGTGTTTGGTATTTTATGGAATTGCACAATAATCTTGTTTTTGCCTATGCTTAGACAAACTTCTGAGTTGTCCTTGCTTTATCTCACTTTATCATGGTCTCATAGTGACGTTGTCTGAGGTTGATATTCTCTGAGATGGTTTATGTCCAGTGGGAGGATAACATGGCCTGTCTGTGAGGGCCTGGCCAGCTTCCAGATGACCAGGGTGCTCTCTCCCCCTACGCTTCCCTACCATGTTAACATGAACTGCTTCAACTATAACTATACTGAGTACTATTTTCTTTTACACAGATAAGTATGAGGCTGTGAAACCAAAGTGATGTAACTGTGAGGCTTTATCGTTTTTACTGTAATCCCTGTGGCCAATAAAAGTGCTCTAGGACCTTAAAAGCACCAATCGCCAGCAAGCAGAGGGGCGACTGTATGTTTTAAAGGCCTTAGACAAAAATAAACAAAACTGTCTCAGAAGGAGAGAAAGATTTTACAGTGATTGAATTACAGATAATGGAATTATAAATGAGCTCTGCAGAGTGCTTATTTTGTTTCACATGCCTTAACTGAATCCATAGGTACCCGTGCAAAAGCATGGAAGTCAAGTCAAGGGGCCTGGTATTATAGATTACCTCCCTTTTGCCTGGTGAAGTCTTATAATTGGAAAGAGGCTCTTCATGTATTGTACTTCCCTTTTTAAAAAGGTCCACCTTTGCAGTCTTCCCTTGTATCCAGCCCAGAGCTTCTGAGGTCCTCAAGTCATGTCATTGCCAGTCCTGGAGAAGCCTGGAGCAGGTCCACACAGCCCAGTCTCTCTTCAAACTTTCCCTGTGATGGCCTGGAGGTGAATATTTTAAAAGCCCAGGGGCAGTAGACCTCATCTGTGACCATCATTTAAAGTAGAACATTACAACCCTAACCCAGGGATCAGCCTGCTGTCTGTTTTTATATGACTCCCAGCTAAGAATGGCTTTTACATTTCTAAAGAGTTTTTAAAAAGAAAGCAGATTAATATGTGGTGGAGATCTTTATATACATATCCCTTTATTGAAAAAGTTTGCTGACAACATGTGTTACTGGCCAAAATATGATATATTCCCCCTTTATTATGAAACATCTCCCTGTGGATATCCCTGTATGTTTCTTTTACTGAATTCTGTACCATGAAAAATGCTTTCAGTGATTTGTTGAAGTGGCAGGGGACACAATCTAGTCATGGAAATGCAGAAATGAGATTTTATACCTAATTAATGACAGTTTAATCGCTATATGAAGAAAAACCTCAGGCCTGTTATCTATCAAGAAAAACAGGTAGTTTTTACAAACCTAACCTTTTTATCTTAATTTTTAGAAGTAGACCCAGTGTGGGCTAACTTAGTTCCAACTCAGCGGAGTTAGCCATTATGGCTGGGGGAAAGGGAGAGGTGGTGCGATTGCGCCCTCTTGTGGTTGTACACACTTCACCTTGACTACTGTGACTGACCTTAGGGTGATTCCCAGAGGAGGTAGGTCCTATTTTTTCTTTTTTTCTCTTTTCTTTTATTGAGGCTAACTATTTTATACCTCATGTAAAACAAGTTCCTTTTAACCAGACTAAGGACAACTAACAACTTTTGAAGCTAGAGGAAATTTCCTCTATGGTCCCGTCCTACTTGAAATAAAAGGTACCCCCCACTCTGTTGTTGAACTTCTAGTCCAGTCTTACCTTTTTTAAACTGCTTAGTCAGGTATAACTTATAAACCATAAAAGTCACCCATTCTAATGGGTGAATGACAAGTAAATGATTATTAGTAAAAATATCAAGTTGTAGAACCATTACCATGAACCACTTTTAGAGCATTTCCACTACCCCCAAAAGTTCCTGATGCCTGTTTACAATCAGTCCCCACTCTCAGCCCTAGGCAAATACTGACCTGCATTTTGCCTTTATAAATTTGTCTTTTCTGTAATATAGTATGTAGTCTTTGCATCTAATTTCCTTCCTTTAACCTAGTGTTTTTAAGGTTCCTCCATGCTGTAACATATGGTGTGCATATATATATACATACATACATAAATACATATATATACACACATATGTGTTGTTAGTTAGTTCCTTCTTTATTGCTGAACATTCCATTGTATGGATAGATCACATTTTGTTTCTCCTTTCACCCATCGTTAGGCATTTGGATTGTTTCCAGTTTGGGGCTATTAAGAATATCACTGCTGTGAGTACTTGCATTGCAAGTCTTGTATGGACATATGTTTTCATTTCTCTTGGGTAAATGTCTAGGATTGGAATTACTGGATGATATGGTAGATTTGTTTAGCTTTTTAAGAAACTGCCAAACTGTTTTCAAAAGTGGCTGTACCTTTTGCCTTCACACCAGCTGTGTATGAAGATTCCAGTTTTTTTACATTCTCCCTAACACCTGACACTATGTTTTGTTTTGTTTTTTTTCTTTTTTCCTTTTCTCTCTCTCTTTTTTTTATTATAGCTGTTCTGGTGGTATGTAGTTATATCTCATGGTGGTTTTAATTTTGCATTTCCCTAATGCCTGATGATGTTAAATATCTTTTCTTTTCGTGTGGCTATTAGCTACTTAAATATCTTTTTAAAGAAGTGACTATTTAACTCTTTTGCCCATTTTTTACTTGGTTTGTTTGTCTTATTTTTAAATAGTGTTTTAAAACTTTTCTAGATATATTCTGGATATAAATCATTTGTCAGCTATGCGATTTGCAAATATTTCCCCCTAATCTGTAACTTGTCTTTTCATTTTCTTGATGGTATATTTTAAAGGGAAACTATTTTAAATTTTGATGAAGTCTAACTTACTAATTTCTTTTCCTTAATGGTTCTGTATTTTCTTCTAGAGATATTACAGTTTTTTTAAAGTCAATTTTATCTCTACATATTCATACAGCATACAGTCTATCCAATGTGTACAATCATGGCATCTGGTATAATCACATAGTTGTGCATTCATCACTTCAGTCATTATTAGAGCATTTTCATTACTCCACTAATAATAATAATTAAAAAAATAGGCAAGCAAAAAGAAATCTCTACCCCTTAAATGCCTCTCAATCTTAGAGATCTTATAGTTTTAACACATATATTTAGTTCTTACAGTCCTTTTTGAGTTGATTTTTTTTGGGGGGTGGGAGGAGTACTGGGGCCAGGGATTTAACCCAGGACCTTGTATATGGGGAGCCAGTGCTCAACCACTCCCCTGAGGGTTTTTTTTTTTATTTGTTTGTTTTGTTTTTGTTTTTTGGAGGTACTGGGGATCAAACCTGGCACCTTGTATGTGGGAAGCAGGTGCTCAACCATTTGGGTTATATCCGCTCCCCACTTTTTGAGTTTTTTTTTAATATGGTGTTTGTTAAGATTGTAAGTTCTTTTTTGTTTTTATTTTTGTTTTGCATATGAATGTTTATTTGTTATAAAGATAACAAATTCAGTTTTGAATTATCCTGGCATCTTGGTGAAAATCGATTGATCGTAATTGTAAAGATTTACTTCTGGACTCTAAAATCCAGTTCCATTGATTGTATACCAATCCTTAAAATTCATTACTTGATTACTTGATTACTGTGGTGTATTAGTCAGCCAAAAGGGTGCTGATACCAAAGATTGGTTGGTCTTTATAAAGGGTATTTATTTGGAGTAGGAGCCTACAGATACCAGGCCATAAAGCATAAATTACTTCCCTCACAAAAGTCTATTTGGAGCAAGATGGCTGCAGACATCTGTGAGGGTTCAGGCTTCCTGGGTTCCTACATTCCTGGGGCTTGCTTTCCTCTGGGTTCAAGGTTCCTTTCTTCCTGGAGCTGGCTTCTCTTTCCTCTGTGTGCTGACTTCCAGGGCTCCAGCTTAAGTCTTCAGCATCAAACTCTAACATCAAACTCCAACATCAGAAAACCCTCAACTCTGTTCTTTGCCATGCCTTTTATCTGTGAGACCCCACCCACCAAGGGGTGGATATTCTAGCCAATACATCCAAGGCATGGGGACTCAACACCCTAATCATAACTCAATCATGCCCAGATACAGATCAGATTACAAGCATAATCCAATATTTCTTTTTGGAATTCATCAATAATATTAAACTGCTACATGTGGCTTTATAGTAAGCTTGAAATCAGAGTGGGTCATGTTGTTCTCCCACTTTGTATTTTTTCAAAATAGTTTTGGCTTTCCTGTGTCCTTTGCATTTCCACACAAGCTTCAGGATCAACTTATCAATTTTTATTTAAAAACCTGCAGGAATTTTGAAAATGATTGTGTTGAATTTATTTATCAATTTGGGGAGAATTGCTATCTTGGCAATATTAAGTCTTTTAGTCATTTAACATGGAATGTCTCTCCATTTATTTAGATCTTTAATTTCTTTCGGTGATGTTTTGTATTTTCATTATACAAGTTCTGTACTTCTTTTGTAAAATTTACTCCGATGTATTTTATTCATTTTTATGCTATTGTATACAGAATTGTTTTTCTTTTTTTCTTAATGAGGTTCCGGGGATTGAACCCAGGACCTTGTACATGGGAATTAGGCGCTCAACCACTGAGCTACATCTGCTTCCCTGAGGTTTTTTTTTTTTATTTGTTTTGCTTGTTGTTTGTTTTTTGTTTCTTTCAAGAGGCACATGGTAACCACACCCAGGACCTCCCATGTGGGAGGCAGGAGCTCAACCACTTGAGCAACATCCACTTCCCAGATTTTCTTTTTTTTTTTAAAGATTTATTTTATTTATTTCTCTCCCCTTCCCCCACTCCACCCCAGTTGTCTGCTCTCTGTGTGTTCTTTTTGTCCGCTTCTGTTGTTGTCAGCAGCATGGGAATCTGTGTTTCATTTTTGTTGTTGTTGTTGTGTCATCTTGCTGCGTCAGCTTTCTGTATGTGCGGCGCCATTCCTGGGCAGGCTGCACTTTCTTTCGTGCTGGGCGCTCTCCTTACGGGGTGCACTCATTGCGCGTGGGGCTTCCTTACGCGGGGGACACCCCTGCATGGCACGGCAATCCTTGCGCACATGAGCACTGCACGTGGGCCAGCTCCACATGGGTCAAGGAGGCCTGGGGTTTGAACCATGGACCTCTCATGTGGTAGATGGATGCCCTATCCACTGGGCCAAGTCTGCTTCCCAGATTGTTTTCTTAATTTCACTTTTGGATTGTTCATTGGTAGTATATAGAAACACAATTGATATTTGTGTACTGATCTTGTGTTCTTTGTACTTCTGAAAGTTTTTAATGGACTTCTTAGGATTTTCTACATCCTGAATCATGTTAACTGTGAAAAAAGATGATTTTATGTCTTCCTTTATAATCTGGGTTCTGTAAATTTTGTTTCAGTATTGCATTGACTAGAATATCCAGTACAGTGTTTATTTCTCTTCATTCTTTTTTTCTTTGTTTCTTATACAGGACAATTTCAGTTGTCTTCAAATTCAGTGATCCTTTCCTTCTACTATTCAAATCTGCTGTTGAATCCCTTTAGTGAGTTTTTATTTAAGTTACTGTACATTGCAGCTCCAGAATTTCTTTTTAATTCCTTTTTATAATTTCTCTTTATTTTCTTGATAGTGTTTTCATAATTTCCTTTAGTTTTTTGTATATGGATTCCTTTAGCTCATTGAATAGATTCAAGAGAGTTGACTTGGGAAGCAGATTTGGCCCAGTGGTTAGGGCATCCGCCTACTGCATGGGAGGTCCACGGTTCAAACCCCGGGCCTCCTTGACCTGTGTGCAGCTGGCCCATGTGCAGTGCTGATGCGCGCAAGGAGTGGCCTGCCACGCAGGGGTGTCCCCCGTGTAGGGGAGCCCCACGCGCAAGAAGTGCGCCCCGTAAGGAGAGCCGCCCAGTGTGAAAGAGCAGCCTGCCCAGGAATGGCACCACACACATGGAGAATTGACACAACAAGATGACGCAGCAAAAAGAAACACAGATTTCCATGCTGCTGACAACAACATAAGCAGACAAAGAAGAACACCCAGCAGATAGACACAGAGAACAGACAACTGGTGGGGAGGAGGGGAAAGAAATAAAATAAATAAATAAATCTTTAAAAAAATAATAAAGAGAGTTGACTTAAAGTCCTTGACTAATAGTTCCAGTGTATGAACTTCCTCAGGGATAGTTTCTGGCAGATTCTTTTTTACTTGTGAATGGATGTTACTTTCCTAGTTCTTTGTGCTTTTTGTAATTTTTTTGTTGAGAACTGAATATTCTAATTATTATGTTACAATAATTCTGGAAACCTAATTCTCCCACTCCTCTGGATTGCTTGGTCATTTTTCTTGCTAAGGGCTGGAGCCGTCAATTTGTGACTTTTCCATATTGTTTTTCCCCCCAAACAGGGAAAGAAAAGAAAGAAAAAGGTATTGTCTAAGATTCCTCTGCCATTATACCTGTGGAGGTTGAAACAATGACTGCCCTCTGTATTGGCCCCCAAGTCACCAAAGCAATCAGCAGTCTGACTACATCATCCTCTGCCCCTCACCCCACCCCACCCCATAACTCTCATTTTTGGAGGACAAGGTGCTATTGCCTGCCCTGGCACCCATAAGTTGCACCAAGAACACATGCTGCAGTCCCCACAGCTGCTTGCCACATAATTGGGATTAGCAGACAGTAGTCATATGGACTGTAAAATTCACCTATATCTACCAACGTTTACCACCCTCTCTATCCACCTCTTCTCTGGAGGCTGTAAGTGTTCCACTAGACTCAAGCATTCTAAAATATCTCATTCTAAAATATTTGCCAGTTCAATAGGAACTTGGGTGGAGGGATCGATTCCTGGAGCTTCCTGCTTCACCATCTTCCCCCAGTCTTCCTTAGTGACTGTCTTAGTTTCCCAGCTGCTATAACAAATACCACACAGTGGTTGGCATAATAACAGGAATTTATCGGCTCACAGTTTTAGAGGCCTGAAGTCCAAAATCAAGCTGTCAGCAAGGAAATGCTATTAGCCTTGTGGTGCTGGAGATTCCTTGGCTTGCCTCCCATCATGTGACAATCTCTCATTCCTTGTGTCTGCTCTTCCTGTTTCCTGACTTCAGCTTATGGCTCCTCTGTGGGCTTCTCTTAATTCTGCTTCCATTTTTTAAGAAAAACAAGGCCTCCAATAATATGGATTAAGACATACTCTGATTCATTTGGCCACATTTTAACTAAAAATAGCATCTTCAGAAGATCCTATTAACAATGGGTTCACACCCACAGGAATGTGTATTAAGTTTAAGAACATGTCTGTTGGGGTACAGTCTACCACAGTGGCTATTTTAATATCCTTTGAATTTTAGGATATCTTCTGCCTTAATAAATGATATAACTGGCCCAACTTGTACAGTCTCAAATTTCTAAGTGTATGGATTAGCACTGACCAACAGATTTTATTATGTTCTTAGAAATGTCTCATATTTACACTGTCTAATGCACTAGCCACTTGTAGCTATCTAACACATGAAACTTGGCTCATGCAAATGACAAACTGAATAATTTTAATTAATTTAAAGTTAATTCTAGGGAACTATGCCTTATCCTGGGGAACTCTGCCACATTCTCTAATGCAACAGCAACAATCTCCCCAAGTAGAGGGGCAATGACTAAAGAAGGATAGTCCATTGATGGACCCTAGATATTGACGACTATGCTTATGAGCCTTTTGCTCTTGATATTGCAACTTAGCCTAGTGTTGTAGGATGCCTAAGAGTTACATCTTGAGAGCCTCCATGTTGCTCAAATGTGGCCACTCTCTAAGCCTAACTCAGCACATAAATGCATTACCTTTCCCTGAGCATGGGACGTGACTCCTGGGGATGAGCCTCCCTGGCACCAAGGGATTACTACCAATCACCAGCTGGTGATGCAACAGGAAAAAGACCTTGAATAAAAGGGGGAAAAGGTAAAGACAGATAAGTTTACATGGCTTAGAGACTTCAAAGTGAATTGGGAGGTCATTAGAGAGGTAACACTTATACAGATCTCAGCAGTATCTCATAGACAGGCAAAGTAGATACAACCCCAAATAGTGGGGATCTTGAGGGCTCCAGAGACACCCAGGTTCTACAGTCATGGCAGATAGCTCCGGAGTTTGATGCCTTGCCAGTGAGCTCTATCTTGGAGTTTGTACTCCCGAGAGTGACAGAATTGAACTCAGATGTGATTTCTCTATACATGTCTCTTCTGTCCCTTTTATTTGAACCTATAGTTGGTGCTGGAGTTGGGAGGTATATGTCCAAGAGACTTGAATCCCTGGGCTGTCCATGTGCCAGCTGGGCCCTGAGCTTCAGCAGAATTGCAATACCTACTCTCCAGTTTATTGGACTCACCCAGGACAACTAACAAGGAGGCGAGGTGGACAGCCACAATACCAAGGAACCAAGACAGTCTGTTACTACAAGCAAGAGGGTCCTTTCCATCAGATACATGGGACTGAAGCCTCTCTCGATTAGAGGTGGAGTGGGCATCGCCATCCCAGAATCCTCAGGATTGGGGATTGAAATATAGACTAGAGTAGACTTACTGGTATTCTACTATAGACTTATTGTGATTCTAACAATGGAAGAAATTATATCATTGATGTGGAGACAGTGGCCACTGGAGGTACTGAAGTCAGGGAGAGGGAAAAAGAGGGGTAATATGGGGGCATTTTCAGGACTTGGAATTGTCCTGAATGATATTGCAAAGACAGATACAGGCCATTATATATCCTGCCATAACCCACTGAAAGGAGTGGGAGAGTGTAAACTACAATATAAACTATAATCCATGCTGTGTGACAATGCTCCAAAATGTGCTCATCAATTGCAATGAATGTGCCACACTAAAAAAATAAAATAAGAAATAAAGTTAAATAGCCACATACAACTTGTGGCTACCATTTTGGACAGTATTCTTGTAGACAATGAAGAACAGTCAACATATCCTTTGAGATTTTGTTCATGAATAGGAGTCTTTTTATATTAAGTCTAGAGGTCAGGAAATATAAGCCCTCTGGACTTCTGCTTTTTCAAGACGTCCTTTTGTTTCCTAGTAAACTTTTTAGAATCAATTGTCAACATTTATATAGAAGAATGCTGGAATTATGATCAAGATTGCATGGAATCTATAGATTTGTCTTATGCTATATACCCTTTCATTTATCTAGGTCTTTAATTTTTCTTAACAACATTTTGTAATTTTCAGTGTAGGTTCTTGCATATCCTTTTTTTTTTTTAAAGATTTATTTTTTATTTATTTCTCTCCCCTCCACCCCCCCACAATTGTCTGCTCTCTGTGTCCACTCACTGTGTGTTCTGTGACCGCTTCTATCCTTATCAACGGCACTGGGAATTTGTGTTTCTTTTTGTTGCATCATCTTGTGTCAGCTCTCTGTGTGTGCGGCGCCATTCTTAGGCAGGCTACACTTTCTTTCTCATTGGGCTGCTCTCCTTACGGGACGCACTCCTTGCGCATGGGGCTTCCATAAGCGGGGGACACCCTTGCATGGCACGGCACTCCTTGCGCGCATCAGCACTGCACATGGGCCAGCTCCACACGGGTCAAGGAGGCCCAGGGTTTGAACCGCGAACCTCCCATGTGGTAGGCAGATGCCCTATCCATTGGGCCAAGTCCGCTCCACCCCCCCCCCCCCGCTTTTTTTTTCTTTTGGAGATACCAGGGCCAGGGATTGAACCCAAGACTTTGTATTTGGGAAGCTGGCACTCAACCACTGAGCTACATCGGATCTCCTGAGTTGGTTTTTTGTTTGTTTGCTTGTTGTTTTTTGGTTTTAGGAGGTACCAAGAACCAAACCTGGGACCTCCCATGTGGGAAGCAGGCACTCAACAGCTTGAGCCACATCTACTCCCTGCATATATTTTTTTAAAAGATTTATTTTATTTATTTCTTGCCCCTTCCCCCCCATTGTCTGCTCCCTGTATCCATTTGCTGTGTGTTCTTCTGCTTTTGCTTGTATTATCAGGCAGCACTGGAAAACCGTCTCTTTTTTGTTGTGTCATCAGATCTCTGTGTGTGTGGTGCCACTCCTGGGCGGGCTGTGCTTTGTTCACACAGGGCAGCTCTCCTTGCAGGATGCACTCCTTGCGTGTGGGGCTCCCCTATGTGGGGGCACCCCTGCATGGCATGGCGCACCTTGTGCGCAGCAGCACTGCACATGGGCCATCTTACCACACAGGTCAGGAGGCCCTGGACCTTCCATATGGTAGGTGGATGCTCTATCAGTTGAGCCACGTCTGCTTTCCTCCCTGTATATCTTTTAAATTTACTCCTGAATATTTTTGGACATTATTGTAAATGAATTATGTTTTCCAAAAATGACTTTCTGTTATTCTGATGATATATGTTCATTATAAAAACTTGGATAAGGAGTGGAAGTGACTCAAGTCATTAGGCACCTCTCTCCCACCTGGGAGGTCCTAGGTTCAGTTCCTAGTGGCTCCTAAAAAGAAGACATACACACAATGAACAGAACAGTTAGCACAAAATGAATGTGTGTGGGGGGGAATAAATAAAATAAATCTTTTAAAAAATTGGATAATATCTTTCTTAAAAATCTATTTCATTAATATATTAAGTTAACATATACAATTTTTTAAAAGATTTATTTGTTTCTCTCTCCTTCCCCCCCCCCCACCCCAGTTGTCTGTTCTCTGTATCTATTTGCTGCATCTTCTTTTGTCCACTTTTGTTGTTGTCAGCGGCACAGGAATCTGTTTCTTTTGTGTGTGTGTGTGTGTCATCTTGTTGTGTCAATTCTCCGTGTGTGCAGCACCATTCCTGGGCAGGCTGCATTTTCTTTCGTGCTGGGCACTCTCCTTACAGGGCGCACTCCTTGCGCGTGGGGCTCCCCTATGTGGGGCACACCCTGCGTGGCACGGCACTCCTTGCACGCAAGCGCATCATCAGCACTGCGCATGGGCCAGCTGCACACAGGTCAAGGAGGCCCGGGGTTTGAACTGCAGACCTCCCATGTGGTAGACTGACGCCCTAACCACTGGGCCACGTCCGCCACCAACATAAACAATTTAATGCACCCATTTTATGTGCAGTTTGATGAATTTTGATAGAGTTCTACACCTATATTACTATCTGCACAATCAAGAAATAAAACATCTCCATTATTCCACAAAGTTCCCTATTTCTTCCCAGTCAGTTCATCCTCCCCTCCAGTCCCAATGAGCCATTGATTTGCTTCCCATTTCTATAAGCTACATGTCTTTCCAATAGTTTCATAAAAATGGAGTTATAGGGCATATTCTCCTTTATATCTGGTTTCTTTGATTCAGCATAACATTTTGAGATTTAATCATATCATGGGTATCGGTAGTTCATTTCATTTCTTTGCTAAGTAGTATTCCATTGTGTGGATATACATTGTTTATACATTCACTAGGTAAACATTTGGGTTGTTGCCAGAATTGACTATTATAATTTGAGCTGCCATGAGCTTTCATATACAAATATTTGAGTGGATGTGTGTTTTCATTTCTCTTACTACCTATAAATATTTTCTGGGTCATATATTTAGTGTATGTTTAGTTTTATTAGAACCTACCAAACTGTACCATTTTACATTTCTCCCAACAACTTATAGGGTACCATTTCTTTCATATCCTTACCAACAGTTGATACTGTCAGTCTCTTTTGTTTTAGTCATTCTAGTAGATATGTAGCTATATTTCACCGATATATGGATTTACTAATAATGACTAATATTGCATAATATTGCATATGTTTTTTCATGTGCTTATAATGAGTATATATATATATTAGGAGGCCCTGGGGATTGAACCTGGGACCTCATGCATGCAAAGCAGGCACTCAACCACTGAGCTACACCTGCTCCACTATATCTTTTTTGTGACATGTCTATTCACATCTTTTATCTTTTGTTAGAATCAGGTTGTCTTATTTTTGAGTAATGAATTCTTCATTCTAGATGCAAGTTCTTTCTTAGATATTTTCTGCAATATTTTCTCATATCCTTTGGATTGCCTTTTCATTTTCTTTATGACGGCTTTCAAAAAGCAGAAGTTTTTCATTTTGACATCTAGTTTATCCATTTTTTCTTATGCTTTCTACTTCCTAAGTGCTACAGAATCTTTGTGTACTCAAGTTTGTGAAGGCTTTGTCCTAGATTTTTTTCTAGTTTATAGTTTGAGCTTTACGTTTAGGTTTATGATCACTTTCATGTAAAATTTTATCTATGGCATGAGATAAGTGTATGCCATTTTTTCCCTCACATAGGTTTCTAGTTTTTCCTGCACCATCTGTTGAAAACACTGTTCTTTTGTAGATTCCTTAGGATTTTCCTTGTAAAAATTGTTTTCTATGAATAAAGATAATATTACTTCTCCTTTTATGATTTTTATACCTTTTACTTCCCTTGCTTTGTTGCACTGGCAACAGAGAAATAATCCTTGCCTTGTTCCTGATCTTAAGGGGAAGCAATATTTCAATATTTCATATTAACTATTAAGTTTTTATAGATACCAAGATCAGAACTCAGCTTCTTATCAAATGTGGCATCAATCTGGTCTCTTGCCAGAGGATGAGGGCCAAAGCCTTTTGCTTAAAACTGTACTGCCCTATTAGAACTAGCCACATGTGACTGTTTACATTTAAATTAATTAAAATTTAAAACAGAGCCTCTTTTTTTTAAAGATTTATTTTTTAAATATTTCTCTCCCCTTCCCTGCCCCCAGTTGTCTGCTCTCTGTGTCCATTCACTGTGTGTTCTTCTGTGTCCGCTTGTATTCTTGTCAGCAGCACCAGGAATCTGTGTCTCATTTTGTTGCGTCATTTTGCTGAGTCAGCTCTCTGTGTGTGCGGCGCCATTCCTGGGCAGGCTGCACTTTTTTCACGCTGGGCGACTGTCCTTTGGGGCGCATTCCTTGCGCATGGGGCTCCCCTACACATCAGCACTGCGCGTGGACCAGCTCATCACACAGCTCTGGAGGCCCGGGGTTTGAACCTTGGACCTTCCATGTGGTAGGCTGACACCCTATCCACTGGACCAAATCCACTTCCCTAGAGCCTTTAATAGTTGCTTCAGTAGAACTAATTTCTGGTTGTTATTCGTGTGTTTTATAAGTATTCATACACCTTTCCATTCTTCTGAAGAAGAACCTAATACATAGTCGGTTCTTCTAAATATTTAGACATCAGAGTATGGCTAATTTTTACGCAGGTAGATTTTTCCCTCTTAATCAGAGTAACTTTAGTATAACTTAAAGTAATATTAGAAGGATTCAGAAGGAAGAGGGTAAAAATTTGTCTTTCAGGTTTTTATTTTTATTTTTCTAGCTGGGAAAACCCTTCAAATCTTTAATATTGAGATGAAGAGTAAAATGAAGGCTCATACCATGACAGAAGAGGTGATTTTCTGGAAGTGGATCTCTGTGGACACCATTGCCCTGGTGACGGAGACCACAGTCTATCACTGGGGCATGGAAGGTGACTACCAGCCTGTGAAGATGTTTGATAGACACACCAGTCTTGCGGGGTGCCAGGTGATCCACTACCGGACTGACGATTACCAGAAGTGGCTGCTCCTCATTGGCATCTCAGCCCAGGTAAGCCTGTGGCTGTCCTCAGATGCTGGTCTGAAGTAAGTTAGAGGCCTAATGGGTAAGTCATTTGAAGTTGGTATACGTGTAAGGCAGGAGAGGGCAGCCCTGAACAAGGCATGGAATAGGTGAAAATATTTGGGAATCATCTATCTGACAGGGTTTAATATCCAAAATATACCATAAAAGACAACCTAATGTAAAAATGGGCAAAAGACTTGAATAAACATTTCCCCCAAAGAAGATATATAAATGGCCAACAAGCACATGAAAAGATATTCAACATCATTAATCATTAGGGAAATGCAAATCAAAACCACAATTAGATATCACTTTACACACACTAGAATGACTATTATTTAAAAAGTGGAAAACAGGGTGAAATACATGTACACCAATTTTGTAGCAGCATTATTCACAAAAGCCAAAAGGTAAAAGCACCCCAAGTATGCATCTACAAGTGAATGGATAAACAAAATGTTATATGTACATAAAGTGGAATATTAACCATATAAAGGAATGAAGTTCTGACACATGCTACAACCTCAGAAACATTATCCTCAATGAAAGAAGCTGTACTAGTTAGCCATAGGAGTGCTGATGCAAAATACCAGAAATCTGTTGGCTTTTATAAAACAGTATTAATTTGGGGTAGATGCGTACAGTTACCAGGCTATAAAGTGAAAGTTATTTCCCTCACTAAAGTCTATTACCTCACGCTGGAGCAAGATGACTGCCAATGCCTGCAAGGGTCCAATCTTCCTCTTCCTCTTAAGGCTCTGTAGTCCCACTTCTTCCAGTAGCAGCTGTAGGCTGGGGTAATTCTCATCTCTTTCCCGGGGCTCATTCCTCTCTGGGCTAGCTGCCCTGGTCTCTCCACAAGGTCGCTGTAGACCATCAGGCTTTCTCTCTTCCCAGGGACTCTGCCATGTCTATGGAGCCATCTCTATTCCTCTGTCTTTGTCTTCTGTGTGTTTACTTCCCAGGACTACAGCCTGCAAAGACTCCCACTTGCTCCTCTGCCATATAGTGTTCTCTGTGGATCCCTGCTCACCAAGGGAGCAGAAACTCAATGTCCTCCTGAGGTGGCCCAATCAAAGCCCTAGTCATAATTTAATCAAGTAAAAGTGAAACCTCTGAATTCAATATAACCTAAGGGTATCACTAGCCCAGAGGAACAGACCAGTTTACAACCATAATCAGTATTTGTTTTTGGAATTCATCAATAATATCAAACTGCCACAGAAGCCATACACAGAGAGTCAAATATTATATGATTCCACTTATATGAGATAGCTAGAATAAGCAAATTCATAAAGCAGAAAATAGGATAGAGTTTAGGGGCTGGTGGGAAAGGGTAATGAGGAATGAGTATTTAATGGGTACGAGTTTTCCTTTTGGGGTGATAAAAATATTTTGGTACTAGGTACAGTTAGTGGTTGTACAACATTGTGAATGTACTAAATGCCACTGAATTGTACATTTTTAAATGGTTAATTTTTATGTTTTGTGAAATTCATTTCAGTTTAAAAAAAGGGGGGGGGATCATGGGGGAATTGTGGGAAGATGGCATCAGACTAACATGCAGAGCTCAGTGCTCTCACAAAAACAACAGAGAAAGAGCCAAAAGCTGTCCGAGGGACCTGCTTTAGGGGACCAGGACAGTGCTACGCAACTCCAAGGAGGATGCGGGACAGAAAGAAAAAAAAGCTAAAGCAACAAAAGTGAGTTATCAAGCCCCTGTGGCAGCTGGGAAGGGCTCCCCTCCTCCACTCCCAAGATACTGAGCTGGGATAAACCTCTGGCTCACTGCAGTCACCTGAGAAGGAAACAGACATCTTCCTCCCTTTTAGCAGTTTCAAGGGAAGAGGGAAGGAGAGTAGGGGTGGAGATAGGGGGAGCTTTACTTCAGTGAATTTGGCCAGTAGAGCCTGCTTTGAATCTCCACTGTGGAGATTCAACGCAGGAACACAGGAAAGCTGAAACTGAAACACCTCAGTGGAAAGGTGTGCTAACTAGTGCCATTTGCTGGCCGGTCTGGAAATTGCTTGATTGGATACTCTGTATCCAACCCCTGGGAGAAAATCTGTACCCCACTAGTGAGTCCCTGGTTCAACTTTGAAAGCTTAAGCTGGACAATTTTAAAGACTGAGAATACATTGAACCAAATATCAAAGAAAAGCTGTGAAAAAAACCCACAATAGGCATAAGAAAGAAATTGGCCATCAGAGTAAACTCATCAACATTCAGATGCCTAGACATCAGCAAAAAATTACAAGCTATACTAAGAAACAGGAAGAGATGGCCCAGCCAAAAGAACAAACCAAATATTCTGAAGAGATAGAGGATTTAAGACAATTAATCAGTGATAGTCACACAACTCTCCTAAATCACTTCAAAGAATTTATAGAAAATATGACTAAAGAAATAAAGGATATTGAGAAGACATTGGGTGAACAAAAAGAGCAATTTGAAAGCCTGCAAAGAAAAGTAACAGACCTTATGGGAATGAAAGACACAATGGATGAGATTAAAAATATATTAGGGCACGTAAGAGCAGATTTGAATTGCTCAAAGACAGAATTAGTGATTTCAAAGGCAAAACATGCGAGGGAAGCGGACTTGGCCCAGTGGATAGGGCGTCTGCGTACCACATTGGAGGTCTGAGGTTCAAACCCCAGGCCTCTTTGACCCGTGTGGAACTGGCCCATGCATAGTGCTGATGCGTGCAAGGAGTGCTGTGCCAGGCAGGGGTGTTCCCCGTGTAGAGGAGCCCCATGTGCAAAGAGTGCGCCCCGTAAGGAGAGCCGCCCAGTGCAAAAGAAAGTGCAGCCTGCCCAAGAATGGCGCCACACACACGGAGAGCTGACACAGCAAGATGGCGCAACAAAAAAAAGAAACACAGATTCCCGGTGCCGCTGATAAGGATAGAAGTGGTCACAGAAGAACACACAGTGAATGGACACAAAGAGCAGACAACTGGGGGGCAGCGGGGGAAGGGAAGAGAAATAAATAAATTAATTAAAAAAAAACAAACAAAGGCAAAACATGTGAACTGGAAAAAATAGGAGAACAGAAAGAGAATGGAAAAATTGGAACAGAGTATCAGAGAACTGAATGACAATGTGAAATGTACCAACATTTGCATTATCGGTATCCCAGAAGGAGATGAGAATGGAAAAGGAATAGAAAGAATATTTGAGGAAGTAATGACCAAAAACTTCCCAACCCTTATGAAAGACATAAATATCAATATCCAAGAAGGACAATGCAACCCAAACAGAATAAATCTGAACACACCTACCATGATTCACCTACTATTCAGAATGACAAATATCAGAGATAGAAGATTCTGAAAACAGCAAGAGAAAAGCAAAGCATCACACACAAGGGAAACTTAATAAGATTAAGTGCTGACCTATCATCAGAAACCACAGAGGAGAGAAGACAGGGGTATGATGTATTTAAGTCTGAAAGAAAAAACTGCCAGCCAAGAATTCTGTATCCAACAAAGCTGTCCTTCAAAGTCTTCACAGACAAACAAAAACTGATAAAGTATGTTACCAAAACACCAGATCTACAAGAGATCCTAAAGGGGATGCTATAGCCTGAAAGGAAAAAACAAGGGTAAGAGATTTGAAGAAGAGTTTAGAAATGAAGATTATTAGGAAGGGTGAACTAAAGGGTAAGAAGACAGACAATACAACGATATGACAACAGAGAGCCAAAAGACAAAATGGATGAAGTAAGTAATGTCTTTGCAGTAATAACATTGAAAGTTAATGGCTTGAACCCCCCAATCAAAAGACATAGATTGATAAAATGGATAAAAAAAAAATATGAGCCATCTTTATGTTGTCTACAAGAGACCCACCTCAGATGTCAGGACACATTAAGGTTAAAAGTGAAAGTCTGGAAAATATATTCCATGCAAATAGTAACAAAAATGATCTGGAGTAATGATACTAATATCAGACAAAATCATTTCAAATACAAAACTGTTATAAGGGATGAAGAAGGTCATTATATATTAATAAAAGAGGTAATTCACCAAGAAGAAATAACTATATTAAATATTTATGCACCTAATCTGAATGCCCCAAGACACATGGGGCATACACTGGCAAAACTGAGGGTAGAAATAGTTGTCTCTACAGTAATAGTTGGAAACTTCAATACACTGCTCTCAGTATTTGATCAAATATCTGGACAGAGGCTAAATTAAGAAACAGAGAACTCAAATACTATGATAAATGAGCTATACCTAACAGACAGCTATAGAGCACTGCATCCCAAAACAGCAGGATATACAGTCTTTTCAAGTGCTTATGGATCCTTCTCCAAGGTATGCTGGGCCACAAGATAAGTCTCAGTAAATTTTAAAAGACTGAAATGATACAAAACACTTTCTCTGATCATAGCCAAATGAAGCTGGAAATCAATAATGGATGGAAAAAAGGAAAATTCGTAAATATATGGCGATTTAAAAACACACTCTTAAATCATAAGTGGGTCAAAGAAGGAATTGCAAGAGAATTCAGCAAATATCTTAGACAAATGAAAATGAGAACACAACATATCAAAACCTATGGACACTGTAAAGGTGTGCTCAGAGGGAAATTTATAATCCTCAGTGCTTATATTAAAAAAGAAGAAAGAGCTAAAATTGAAGATCTAACTGCACACATGGAGGAACTAGAGAAAGTACAACAAACTAATCCCAAACCAAACCAAAGGAAAGAAATAATAAAGACCAGAGCAGAAATAAATGAAATTGAGAACATAAAACAATAGAGAGAATCAGCCAAAAGTTGGTTCTTCATGAAGATCAACAAAATCAACAAACCCTTAGCTAGACTTACAAGGAAAAAAAGAGGAAAGATGCAAATAAAATCAGAAATGACAGGTTGGGCATTACCATTGACCCTGCAGAAATAAGAGAGCTCATAAGAGGATACTGTGAATATTTATACACCAACAAACTAGACAACATAGACAAAGTGGACAAATTCCTAGAAACAAATGAATCACCTATGCTGACCCTAGAAGAAGTAGAAGACCTCAACAAAAAATCACAAGTGAAGAGAGTGAAACATTCGTCAAAAACCTCCCAAAGATGAAAAGCCCAGGACCAGCCGGCTCCATAGGTAAATTTTACCAATCATTCAAAGACATTCTAATACCAACCTTGCTCCACCTTTTCCAAAAAAGAAAACAGGAGAGAATACTACCAAACTCATTCTGAGAAGCCAACCTCACCCTAACACCAAAACCAAATAAAGATACTACAAAAAAAAAAAAAGAGAGAGAGAGAGAGAGAAGAAAATTAGAGACTAATATCTCTAAAGAATATAGATATAAAAGTCTTCAACAAAATATTTGTAAACCGAATCCAAAGCACATTAAAAGAATTATACACCATGATCAAATGGGTTTTATCCTAGGTATGCAAGTGCGGTTCAACACAAGAAAATCAATTAGTGTAATAAACCATATTGATAAATTGAAGAAGAAAAATCACATGATACTCTAGACTAATGCAGAAAAGGCATTTGACAAATACAGCACCCTTTCTTGATTTCAAAAACACTCCAAAAGATAGGGATGGAAAGAAGCTTTCTCAATATGGTAGAGTGCATATATGAAAAATCTACAGTTAGCATTGAATGCAATGGTGAAAGACTGAAAGCTTTCTCACTGAGATCAGGAACAAAACAAGGATGCCCAATGTCAACATTGCTATTCAGTATTTTGCTAGAGGTTCTAGCTAGAGCAATTAGGCTAGATAAAGAAATAAAAGGCACCTGAATAGGAAAGGAAGAAATAAAACTTTCACTATTTACTGATGATATGATCCTATATCCTGAAAAATTCACAACAGAGCTATTAGAACTAATAGATGAGTTCAGCAAAGTGTCAGGATAAAAGATTAATACACAAAAATCAGTAGCATTTCTATACACTACGGATGTGCAGTCTGAGGAAGGAAACAGAAAAAAATTCCATTTATAATGGCAACTAAACCAATCAAGTACAGTACGTAAAGGACCTGTATTCAGAAAACTACAAAACATCGCTGATAAAAACTGAAGAAGACTTAAATAAATGGAAGGATATTCCATGTTAATGGATCAGAAGGCTGAATATTGTTAAGATGTCAGTTCTGCCCAAACTGATTTACAGATTCAGTGCAATCCCAATAAAAATCCCAGTAGCCTTTTTTTTTTTCAGAAATGGAAAAACCAATTATCAAATTTATTTGGAAGGGTAAGGGCCCTGAATAGTAAAAAAAAAGTCTTTAAAAAGAATGAAGTTGAAGAACTCACTTCCTGACTTTAAAGCATATTACTTTAGCTACAGTGGTAAAAAAACAACATGGTACTGGCATAAAGAGGGACACATGGACCAATGGAACTGAATCAAAATTCAGAAATAGACTCTTACATCTACAGTCAAGTGATTTTTTTTAATTTTTTTTGTTTTAAAAGAAGTTTTAGAGTACATAATGTTACATAAAAATACAAAGAATTCCCATATGCCCCAATTCCTTCCCCTCTCACACTTTCTCACATTAACAACATCCTTCATTATTGTGGTACATTTGTTACAATTGATAAACACATATTGAAGCATTGCTACTAACCATGGACTACAGTTTACATTATTGTTTACATTCTGTCCTGCACAATTTTGTAGGTTATAACAAAATATACAATGGCCTGTATCCATCACTGCATTGTTATACAGGACAACTCCAATGTCCTGAAAATGCCCTCATATTTTTTACTATCTTTTTTTTTAAGATACATAGATCACACCTATTCTTCCCTCTCTCATCCCTCAGAACCTCAATATATACCTCTGTAAAGGTGACCACTGCCTTTATATCAATGTTTAGAGTTCTTCCATTGCTAGAATACTAAAAAATCTATAGTAGAATAATAATACGTCTACTTTAGTCCCATTATTCATTCCCCAATCTTGAGGATTTGGGGATGGGATTCCCACTCTGCTTCTAATTGAGAGGGAGCTTAGATCCCATGGGACAGATGGATGGAACTATCTTGCTTACAGTTGCAGACACTCTCTTTTCCTTGGGATGGGTATTGTCCATCATCATCTCAAATAGTGCTAAGAGAACTGGATACCCATATCTAAATGAAAGAAAAAAGATCCCTATCTCACACCATATACAAAAGTTAACTCAAAATGGATCAAGGACCTAAATATAAAAGTGACAACCATAAAACTCCTGGAAGAAACTGTAGGAAAATATCTTCAAGATCTTGTGGTAGATGGTAGTTTCTTAAACCTTATACCCTAAGCATGAGCAACAAAGAAAAAATAGACAAATGGAACTTTCTCAAAATTAAACACTTTTGTACCTCAAAGGACTTTGTCAAAAGGGTGAAAAGATAGCTGACTCAGAAGAAAATATTTGGCAATCATATCTGATAACGGTTTAATATCCATGATATAAAAGAGATCATACAACTCAACAATAAAAAGATAAACTACCTGATTAAAAAGTGAGCAAAAGACTTGAAAAGACACTTATCCAAAGAAGAAATACAAACAGTGAAGAAACACATGAAAAAATGTTCAACATCACTAGTTATTAGAGAAAAGCAAATCAAAACTACAATGAGATATCATTTCACACCTATTAGAATGGCCGCTATTAAAAAGCTGGAAAACTGTAAATGTTGGAGAGGTTGTGGAGAGATAGGAACACTTTTTCACTGTTAGTGGGAATGTAGGACGATACAGCCACTGTGGAGGACTGTTTGGCAATTTCTAAGGAAATTGAATATGGACAATACCATTACTAGGTATATACCCAGAAGAACTGAGAGCAGAGACACAAACACATCTGCACACCGATGTTCATACCTGTGTTATTCGCCATTGCCAAAAGATGGAAACAACCCAGGTGCCTATCAACTAATGAATGGGTAAACAAATTGTGGTATATACACACAATGGAATATTATGCAGCTGTAAGAAGAAATGAAGTCATGAAACATGAAGCATATGACAACATGGATGAACCTGGCGGACATTATGTTGAGTGAAGCAAGCCAGACACAAAAGGACAAATACTGTATGATTGCACTATTATGAACTAAGTATATTGTGTAAACTCATGGGGTTAATTATTAGAGTATAGGCCACCAGAAAATAGAAGGAGGGTAGAGAATGGAAAACTGAGGGTTAATCTATGCAGAATTGGTAGAAAGGTTGTTTGTAAATCTTTGGAAATGAATAGAAATGGTTAAAGCATATCATGGTATTTGTAACTAGCAGATGTATTATACATGTATGACAGCGGTTGAAAGGGAAAGTCTAAGATCATGTATACTACTAGAAGGAAAGCTAACCTATTAATATAACACAGGACTGTATAAAATAGTAAAACCTCATGTAAAACATGAAAATGGGTGCTATTACATATATAAGATTGTTTTTACAAAATATAAATACAAATATACTAGAGAGAAGGAAAAAGAATAGCAGCTGGGTATGGCAGGGAAGCATAGAGAGATATGTGTTTATTGTTTTTTATTATTATTGGGGTATTGAAATTGCTCTATAAATGATTGAAGTGATGAATGCACAAATATGTGGTTACACCAAATACCATTGATTGTACACTTTGGATGGATTTGTACTTTATTAATATGTATTAATAAAATTGATTTGATTAAAAATAAAACTCTTAAAAAAATGGCAGTGGGTGGGCAGGCACGAATTTTTGGTCCATGGGCCTTAGTTTGCCAACCCTTGTGTAGTTACCCCTACTTGAAACAACTGCTTTTCCTCTTCACCTGGTTAGCTTTTTTTTTTAATACTTAAAAAAATTTTTAAGATACTTTATTATTTTTTTTAAGATTTATTTTATTTATTTCTCTCCCCTCCCCCCCCCCCAGTTGTCTGTTCTCTGTGTCCATTTGCTGCGTGTTCTTGTCCACTTCTGTTGTTGTCAGCAGCACGGGAATCTGTGTTTCTTTTTGTTGTATCATTTTGCTGCGCCAGCTCTCCGTGTGTGCGGCGCCATTCCTGGGCAGGCTGCACTTTCTTTCGTGCTGGGCGGCTCTCCTTACGGGGTGCACTCTTTGCACATGGGGCTCCTCTACGCGGGCAGTGCACATGGGCCAGCTCCACAAGGGTCAGGGAGGCCCGGGGTTTGAGCCGCAGACCTCCCATGTGGTAGGCGGACGCCCTATCGTTGGGCCAAGTCTGCTTCCCATGGGGTCACTTATTTTGGGGACTCACCCGTTTGGGTGAGGTAACATGGCATCTTGTCCTTGCCTTTGTCCTTGCAGCCATCACCCTGTATTGCAATTACTGACTTACTTGCCAGAAGCCTTCCCCATCTTTCCTTAAGTGTCTGTGTCTTATTCATTTGACCTATCCTCAGCTGTTACGTCAGTGCCTGGCAAAGAAGGTATTTTTTTTTTTTTAAGATTTATTTATTTTATTTAATGTCCCCCCCTCCCCTGGTTGTCTGTTCTTGGTGTCTGTTTGCTGCGTCTTGTTTCTTTGTCGTCAGCGGCACGGGAAGTGTGGGCGGCGCCATTCCTGAGCAGGCTGCACTTTCTTTTCACGCTGGGCGGCTTTTCCTCACGGGCGCACTCCTTGTGCGTGGGGCTCCCCCACGCAGGGGACACCCTTGTGTGGCACGGCACTCCTTGCGCGCATCAGCACTGCGCATGGCCAGCTCCACACGGGTCAAGGAGGCCCGGGGTTTGAACCGCGGACCTCCCATATGGTAGACGGACGCACGGACGCCCTAACCGCTGGGCCAAAGTCCGTTTCCCCAAGAAGGTATTTTTATGTAGACTCTTTGCCTACTGCACTCCTTGAGAAGCCTTTTACCCATAGCAACCCCAGGAGGTGGCCCTTGTCTAGGAGGAGCCTGACGCTTAGAATGTAATTGGCCAAGGTTCTGGCTCCAGGAGTACAGGCCAGCAAAAAAGCCCTGATCTCAAGCCTTCTCTTTGCTTTGCCTCTTTGTCTTGCTTCTGTTTAAGTCTTTTTCTAGTGTGGGATTTGGATTAAATGCCACCATGTTGCTGAAAATCTTCCCATAGTCTTCTAGGAAGAGTGAATTTTGCCCTGCCCTTTTTATTCTCATTATTCATTTATTTTTTTTATTATACCAAATACCATTTATTGTATACTTTGGGTGTTCTAAAAAAATATAGATGAATGGATAAACAAAATGTATTATATATCAATACATACAATGGAATATTATTCAGCATTAAAAAGGAATGAAGTTCTGATCCATGTGACTATTCTCACTTTTAAAATTTCCTTTTTCATTCTTCCATTAGAGTACACACCATTTATCTAGTTGTCACTCCCCCTTCTCTGTTACCCTTGGCAACCACAAATCTACTTTCTGTCTCTATGGATTTACCTATTCTGGATGTTTCGTATGTGGAATCATACAGTATGTGCTCTTTTGTGACTGGCTTCTTTCATTTAGTTTAATGTTCTCAAGGTTCACCCATGTTGGAGCATCAGTCAGTACTTTGTGTACTAACTTTAACATAAATGAGCAATAGAAAAATACAATAGAAAAAAAATTTTTTTAATTTTGAAGCCTCTGTTTTCTCATATCAAGGAGATGTGGGTAGGTGGGAAGAGATTGAAGATCTGAATTTTACCCATGACTACATGAGCATCATTCACCAGAGATGATGGACTGAATGGTGAATTATAGAAGCATAAACTATGGTGCTCCTATCTTCCATTTACCTAGCTTTTTCCTTCCCTGAGATGGCTCCCTCGTCTGTTTGCTCATTGTTTTGTGCATCATCTTCTTATGCGTCATTGTCTATTCATTGTTTTTTGCTCATTGTCTGGTTGTTGTCTTGTTTTTTCTTTCGGAGGCACTGGAACCAAACTCAGGACCTCCCATGTGGAAGGCGGGTGCTCAACTGCTTGAGCCACATCTGCTCCCTGTTCTTTTGCTTGTTTTTCACTTGTTGTCTGTTTGTTGTTTGAATGTTGTCTTGCTCGATTTTTTTGTTTGTTGTTTTTGTTCAATATCTGCTCATTGTTTGTCTGTCTTCTTTAGGAGGCACTGGGAACCAAACCCGAGACCTCCCATGTAGGAGGCAGGTGATCAATTGCTTGAGCTATATTTGCTCCCCTACCTAGCTTTTTGAGCATTTGGATATAAATGTACTGAAATTCTTAATAGCCTTATTAGTTTTTATTAAATACAATTCTATTTATAACTTTCATAAAAGTATACACAGAAAATTTTAAATCTCTTCCCCTTGACTTAACTATTTCAAAATTTTGGAGTTCCTACTAAGTCTTACTTTCTGTGAATATATATACACACACACACATACATACTATATTTTAAAAATTGGGAGCATCGATCTTATTTCATGGCCTTAATTTTTCCTTAGTTTCTAGCCATCTTTCCACATCAAATTCAGCTATATCGTGATTTTTAATAGATGCTAGTCTTTCTTTTTAGGGGGAATATACCAGTGGATAAACTTCATTTTAGATGTGTTTTTAGAATTGTTATTAATGTTTAGCTCTTATCTCCCCCTTTCATTGCAAAATATCTTTCTCTTAGCAAAACCGTGTGGTTGGGGCAATGCAGCTCTACTCGGTGGATAGAAAGGTTTCTCAACCCATAGAAGGCCATGCTGCAGCGTTTGCAGAGTTCAAGATTGAGGGCAATGCCAAGCCTTGCACTCTTTTCTGCTTTGCTGCCCGTGGTTCCGCAGGAGGCAAGGTAAAAACTACTCTACTTGGTCTTTTCCCCAAGAGAAACCAGGAGTCTGTACAGCTAGCTGTAATTGGTAGCTGCTTGGTGGCATTTGGAAAGCAGAATGTAAATAGGAGTGGAACAGCCTGCGGGTGCTCCCTGTGAGTGAAGGGTCTGGGCATTGCTCAGAAGTGCTCACCTTACACGTATGCTGATGGTCTCACAGCAGCCCTGTGCCTGAAGTCAGTAAGCTGAAGTCCACTTCCCGGTGATCATTCCCTTTGCCCTAGCAGATGTCTTTGACCAACTCTGCAGAGCCTGGGCTATGTGCTGGGGATGTGACGATAAGTGGCACAGCCTCCTAGGTCCCTGGTGAAGATGGTCATGAAACTCACAGTGCATGCCATCCTCTGCCATGGGAACATTCTGCCCCCGGGGCGGGGGTGTATGAGGAGGGGGTAGGGGCATCTTAGGAAGCTACAGTGAGAAGAAGCCATGCCCTAGGAGTGAGTCAGGTGCAGCCCCTGTTTGGCAGGACTGCCCTGGGCAGAGGTGGGGAGGTATCCAAGCTCATGATGGCAACAAGACCTGGGTTCCACTAGGGACACCTTGGTCACTCAGAATGCTGTTTCAAAGTAAAATCCTCATGCCAGTACACTGTTGCCAGAAATACTTTCTGAAATCATTATTTTGGATTGCTCACTGGCCCTTAGTTCCCAAAAAAGAGTAGTTCTGAAGCAGTGTGTGGCTTCTCACATGTGTTAATTTTAAATATATTTATTTGGTTGCTTTGGTCTCTTGTTGTATAACATACTTCGTGCCCTCCTCAGTCAAGAACCAGTAGAAAATAGGAGTCAGCCTTGTTGCTGTTACAGCTGATTAAAGAAATCAACTTTAGTCATGTGGCAAAAAGAGCTTGCTTCCTTATCACCCCAAAAGTAGGCTTACACCTCTTCTCAGGCAGAAGAGGAGCGAAGGCCTCCCTATTAGGAGCAGAGCCTGTCCCCTGAGCTCACTGTGCAGAACAGAGCAAGGCCGAATGAGCCTTTTGCAAGACAGCAGCCTGGAAAAAAGACGGGCAAGAGGAAGGTATGGCCAGTTCTCAGAGGAGCCAGCAGCAGTCTCCCAGGGCAGGTCCTTCTGCTGAGAAGCCCTTGGCTTGGGAATGCATCCCCCAACAGTAACGATCCACAGGGCTGCCCCTTGGTGCCTCATGGTCAAATCTGCTAATTCATACCAAGGAGAGAGGTATGAGGCCCTTGGGTGCAGCTATACCCTTCCACACCCCTCCCTCAGGCCAGCGCAGCACATGGGTGGAACTGGCTCTCCTTGTGCAACTCTTGAGTGCTTCCGGCACACCAGCTCCTGACCACCAGCTATCCTATGGGCAGACACACCTATCCAAAGTCGTGCCCCACAGAAACCTGGCTTCCTTTTCCAGCAGCCCCTTTCTGTTGGCAGTATTAACATCCTTCTGAACCCTCAAGCAGGGCACAATGGCTCTCTAACTCCTTTCTGTCTGGCTGTCACTGTCCAACCATAGCAAGTCTCACGTGTACCTTAGCCTTTTGCGGTAGACTGGTCCCTCCTTACCCCATAATTGGGTTAGCAAATAGTCATTTAAATGGCCCTCAGATCATCCCATCCTTTCCTACCAATAGTCCAAGGCAAATAATTTTTCTCAATTGCTATTTCTTTGAATTGCTAGCGTACAAGACGTTTAAATCTCCGCTATTTTAACCTTGCTGCATCAGGGCCTGGTTCAGTGTTTATCCTGTCCTTGACTAGAAGCTCTTTGGTATTTCCCTGCTTCTCTCTGCCTAGCCAAATCCACATTATCATCCAAAGATACTCTTATCTCTTTCCTCCATTCAGCCACCTCTTCAACCTTTGTTGTTTCATATTTCTGGTCCACCTCTACTAGTGATTTTTTTTCAGTTGTTTTAGGTGTGGTACCTTTTCTTTAGATGGAAGTTATGGGGAAGGCACATAGGTAAAACAGGAACTCGGAGCTCTTCTGGTAAAAGCAAAGATGGGCCCCTTATCTACTCTCACTCCTCCAGTGGCTTTATGCTGTAAGCCAAAGTTCCTTAGGTCCCCAGCATGGCCCTGGAATAGCTCAAGCCTATTCCGTGATCAGACTGTCTCATGAGTTTGGCATCCACCTATAAGATCTTGTCTTGTGGTGACTTATGTTAGCCCAAGCTGTGTCCAGGAGATGAAAACAGCAAGCTAGAAAGAAGCCTCAGACCCTGGTAGGACCCCTCATTTCATGACCATTGGCACTGAGGCCCTGGCACAGGGGTGGAAGCATCTGAACTCAAGATGGCAGCAGAGACCTGGGGTTCCACCAGGAATGCCTTGATCACTTGGGGTGCCATCTCAAAATAGGAGTGACCAGGTTGGCATCCTGGAATTTAGGCTCAGGTTTCCTGACATTGGTTTCTGTTGTACCTGGCGGAAACTATAAACACCCCAACAAAGGAGTAGTTTACTTGGGTGTGATTTTCTTCTTGTAAGTTTTGGCATTTGTCATAAAGAGTGTGATTGAGGCTCTACTCACTACTGTGCCATTAGCAGCAGTTCTGCACCAAAGATGTTCCTACTTTGGTGTATTAGTCTGTCAAAGGGGTGTTGATGCAAAGTACCAGAAATCTGTTGACTTTTATAATGGGTATTTATTTGGGGTAAAATTTCACAGTCCAGTGGCTGTGGAAAGTCCAACTCAAAGTACCATTTCTCACCAAAGTTAGCTGCCACATGTTGAAGCAAGATGGCGGGCAATCTCTGCATGGTTTCGGCCTTGCCCTCTGGGCTTACGTCTCTCAGGCTCAGCTGCTCTGCTTCTTCCTAACTTCAGGTGCAGGCTGGCATAGAGCTGGTCTCTTAGGGCTTCCTATATCAATCTCGGCTGTCCCACTCTTTTCACAAGGTCAGCTGTAAGCTATCAGGCAAAATGGCTTATCCCAGGGTCTCAACTGTTTTACCCTTCTTTTTGTCACGTGGCAGGATTAAAAATGAAAGAGTTCTCCCTTCCTGTGCATCTGCCTGTCTGCGTGAGTGTCCATTTATATCAGATGCAATGTAGGGGACAGAGACTCAATCTGAGTTTTATGCCCATTGACATAGTCAAATCAAAAGCCCTAATCTTAACAGGTAATCTAATTAAAGACACCTCAACTGAAATTAATACAATCAAAGGGTATCACACCCAGAGGAATAGATTCGTTTCCAAACATAATCTATTGGGATTGATAAATAATCTCAAATTGGCACAGTTGGATTCACCTAAAATCTCTTTTCTAGTTGCACATAATTGAAGTTGGACAGCCTGCTATAGGAAACCAGCCTTTCATAAAGAAAGCTGTAGATGTGTTTTTCCCTCCAGAGGCACATGCTGATTTTCCAGTGGCTATGCAGGTAGGAATGTGCTGTTCTCTGCATGGTTTGAATGAATCATAAGTTTGGGAGGAAGAGGGAGCAGGGGCATCCTACTGGAGCCCATATTTTTTAATGCAATGGCATTGGGGCTCATCTTGCAACTCACATTGTTTTAACAGTCCCATCTTTGAATGGGACTTTTCCCTGCTCAAGTCTCCAAGTCCTAGACCTTTCTCCTTTTATTATAAAAGTTTAGCTGTTCTCTAAAGAAGAAAATCCTCTGTAACTGAACTAACTGGACATATAATAGGTCAAAGATCTTATGATTTGTTATTTTTAAAAATTTTATATAACTTTTCCTAAACAAAATTGGGATCACATTTACAATCAGATAGTAAGATTATATTATATAATTGACTGTCCTTTTTATTCTTTCACTATATACATTGTACATGTTTCCATAAGGTATTACATTATTTGTGACTATGGTGGGAAATAAACAATTGTTACAGATGTACCATACCTGTAAGATTTAGAGCTACTTCTTTTTTTTCTGTACTCAAATATTTGAACATATTTATGATAATTTCTACAAGCTAGATTTCTGAAAATAGTCATCTAATAAAAAAATTTTTTTTTCCCCCAAGGTGCATTTGGCTTTTTTCTGTCTTAAAAAAAAAAAATGTTATGAAGTGGGTGTAGCTCAGTGGTTGAGTGCCTGCTTTGCATGACAGGGTCCTGGGTTCTGTCTCTGGTACCTCCTAAAAAATAAAAATAAAAAATACATGTTGTCTGAATATATTCTGTACAGTATTAAGAAGTATAACAGCAGATATAAAAATTGACTATTACCCTACCACCAATTGAGAACCAATGCTGATAATTTTGATACCCCTTTGGAAGTATCTTCACATGCATACATGTATGCAAATGTATATAAATAGACATTAGAAAAATGACTTTGCACTAGCCATGCAGTTTTATAACCTTCTCTCACCATGTTGTAGAACATTCTATGTTAATAGTATAGACATATACATATTTTTTAAAGTATTCTTGATTTTTTTTTTTTTTTTTTGAGGTACTGGAGCCTGGGATTGAACCCAGGACTTCGTATGTGGGAAGCTGGTGCTCAACCACTGAGCCACATCAGCTCCCCTGAGTTGGATTTTTCATTTGTTTGCTTGTTGTTTTGTCTGTTTGTTTGTTTGTTTTTAGGAGACACCAGGAACCAAACCTAGGGCCTCCCATGTGGGAAGCAGGCACTCACCCCCTTGAGCTACATCGGCTCCCCTCTTGATTTATTTTTGTTATTTCATTTAATTTATTTTGAAATACTTTCAAACTGAAAGGGCAATTACAAAAATAAAACAAACCCTGTACATAGAACCCCAACATACCCTTGGCCCCCCAATACCAGATCCACCAATTTTAATATTTTGCCACATTTGTTGTATCATCCTGTCTGTCCATCCATACATCTAGCAATCCATTTTCTAAATGCTTGAGTAGAGACTCTGTACATAAGTTCCTTGAACACTTATCACTGCCATGTACATTTCCTACGAACAAGAATCTTCATTTATGTAACCACTTTAAGTAATGTTATCAAGTTCTAGAAATTTAACATTCATACAAAGCCTAAAGTCTATCTTCCATTTTTTTTTCATATATCCCAATAATGTCCCTTTGAGGGACAGCTTTGTGTATATGATTCTTGGGTAACACTTTTTATTTCAGCACTTGCAATATGTCTTCCCTCCACCTTCTGGGGTCTCCCTGGTTTCCATCCATGAAGGAAAATCAGAATTAATCTTATTAAGGGTCTCCTAAATATAACATGTTGCATTTCTTTTGCTGTTTTTCAGGTTCAGTCTATGCCCTTGGCATTTGACAGTTTGATTATAACGTGTCTCTGTGTAGATCTGTTTGGATCCATCCTGCTTGGTGTTGAGAATCTTAGATTTGCACATTTGTGTATTTAAACAGATTTGGGAAGATTTCAGCCATTATTTATTCAAATACTTTTTCTGGCCCTTTATCTCTCTCTCCTCCTTCAGGGACTCCTCATACATAATTTGATATGCTTGATCATGTCCCAAAGGTTCCTCAGGTTCTATTGATTTTTTTTTTTTTAATTTCTCTCCCCTTCCCTCCCACCCCCAGTCATTTGCTCTCTGTGTCCATTCACTGTGTGTTCTTCTTTGACCCCTTCTGTCCTTATCAGCAGCACCGGGAATCTGTGTTTCTTTCTTTCTTTTTTTTAAAGATTTATTTATTTATTTATCTCCCCTTCCCCCCCACCCTGATTGTCTGTTCTCTCTGTCTATTTGCTGTGTCTTCTTCTTTATCCACTTCTGCTGTTGTCAGCAGCACGGGAATCTGTGTTTCTTTTTGTTGCGTCATCTTGTGTCAGCTCTCCATGTGGGCAGCACCATTCTTAGGCAGGCTGCACTTTCTTTTGGCCTGGGCGGCTCTCCTAATGGGGCGCACTCCTTGCGCAGGGGCTCCCCTAGACGGAAACACCCCTACGTGGCATGGCACTCCTTGTGTGCATCAGCACTGCGCGTGGACCAGCTCCACATGGGTCAAGGAGACCCGGGGTTTGAACCGCGGACCTCCCATGTGGTAGACGGATGCCCTAACCACTGGGCCAAGTCCGCTTCCCTGTGTTTCTTTTTGTTGTGTCATCTTGTTGTGTCAGCTCTCTGTGTGTGCAGCGCCATTCTTGGGCAGGCTGTACTTTCTTTCATGCTGGATAACTCTCCTTATGGGGCACACTCCTTATGTGTGGGGCTCCCCTACTCAGGGGACACCCCTGTGTGCATGGCACTCCTTGCACACATCAGCACTATGTATGGGCCAACTCCACACGGGTCAAGGAGGCCCGGGGTTTGAACCACGGACCTCCCATGTGGTAGGCAGATGCCCTATCCATTGTGCCAAGTCCACTTCCCCTCTGTTGATTTTTTATTTTCATTCCTTCCTCTTTTTGTTCCTGAGCCCCAGCAGTTTAAATTGTCTTATCTCCAACTTTGCTCACCCTTTCTTCTGCCTCCTGCAATCTGTTCTTGAACTCCTCTGTTGAATTTTTCATTTCAGTTATTGTGCTTTTGAGCTCCAGAATTTCCATTTGGTTCTTCTTTATAATTTCTATTTCATTATTGAAATTTTCATTTTTTTAATGTATTGTTTTCTTTGTTTCCTTTACTTCTTTGCCCATTTTTCCTTTAGTTCATTAATCTTACTTAAGAGAGTTGTTCTAAGGTCTTTGATTAGTAATTCCAGAGACTGAGATTCCTGTGGAGTATTTTCCATTGAACTCTTTCCCCCCCATCCTTTACTGTCTCCCTGATTGTTTTGTAATTTTTTGTTGAGACCTGGACATTCTGATTACATTTTGGTGAAGTTCTCCCACTCTTCAGTCTGCCATACCAAGAACAAGAAGAAAAGGAAAGGGAAGGGAGGGGGAAGAAACACTAGCAGACAAAACAGCCACACACACACACAAAGTATATTGCCTCTCTTGTTATGTGCTGGTGGGAAGTCATAAGCTGCTGCTATTGAGCTTAAACCTAGGCCTGCATTGCTGCTCAACCCCTGGGGATCTTTAGACCCAGAAACACAACACAGAAAGAAAAAAACTAAAAGAAAAAGAAATGCACTGGCTCTTTATGTCCTGGAAGGTGCTGGTGTAAGGCCAGAAGACACTGCTGCCAAGAGAAACTGAGGTTAGTGTTTGTGCTGGGCCCTCAGGGATCCACCCTTGTAAACAACAAAAAGAGGAAGTAAAAACCGAACCAACAAAAAGGTGTACTGGCTTGTAAAGTCCTGGTGGATGCCAGGAGGAGCCTGGAATCTAATGCCCACAGGCTGAAACTGAGGCTGGCTTCTATGCTGGTCCCTCAGGGATCCCCCAGACTGACCTTTATCCTCAACCCAACTTTTGGAGGAGGAGGTTTCCGCTCTTGGTCCTGGTTACTGGTTCACACTTCAGCTTACAAAAGCTGAACTCTTGGCAGCACATTCACTTGACCTTCTTGTAGTTGTTCTAGATGTCCGTCTGACTCCAGGGTTACCACCTAGCTAATTCCAATCTCTTTTCCAATTCATTCATTTTTCTAGTAGCGGGAGCAGTCTGTAAAATTCCCTACTCTGCCATTTTGCACCTGCACGCTCCAGGTAACCTATTCTTGTGACCATACTAGCCAGTTCACACTGCAGCCAGCAGTTCATTGATAGATGGACAATTCCCTTCTTCGATTACTACTGAGGTAGAATGGATTTAGCAGCCATTCATATGCATCTTGTTAATTGCTTCTTCCTGATCATTGCCCTTTTTCTCTCAGGGGTTTTGTCTTATTTGCAAGAATTCTTTATATTTTTAAAATATTAAATGTCTGATATATTTCAAATATTTTTTCTTGGTTGTAACAAAAATTTATTTGTAGTATGTTCTACCATGTGAAAATTTTACATTTTTGTGTGGCCAGACTTGCATTAGGATTTCTCTGGTTTTGATATCATGTTTTGAAAAAATTGTACAGTTCAAGATGATAAAAAAAAAATTTCTTTCCCATATTTTCTTTATTACTTTCTTAGTTAAAAAAAATTTTTTTTTAAATTTAAAATCTTTGGCCCATCTAGAATTATTTTGATCTAAAGAAAAAGATACTTTTGTGGGAAACAGATTTGGCTCAACTGATAGAGGATCTGCCTACCATATGGGAGGTCCAGGGTTCAAAGCCAGGGCCTCCTGACTCATGTGGCGAGCTGGCCCACACACAGTGCTGGTGCGTACAAGAAGTGCCGTGCCACGCAGGGGTGTGCCCCATGTAAGGGAGCCCCACATGTAAGGAGTGCTCCCTGCAAGGAGACCCACCCCATGCAAAAAAGGCACAGCCTGCCCAGGAGTGGTGCCACACACAGGGAGAGCTGACACAGCAAGATGACGCAACAAAAAGAGACAGATTCCCGGTGCTGCTGACAAGAATGCAAGCAGACACAAAAGAACACACAGTGAATGAACACAGAGAGCACATGGGGGGGAGGGGGAAGAGATATAAATGTGTGATCTATATATCTTTTAAAAATAAATAAAATATATATTTAAAAAAATAAAAACTAAAATGTGGGGAGTGGATGTGGTTCAGGCAGTTGAGTATCTGCCTTCCACATGGGAGGTCTTGGATTCAGTTCCCAGTGCCTCATAAGGAAAAAACAAACAGACAACTTGCAGACAATGAGCAAACACAATGAGCAGGGAAGCAGATGTGGCTCAAGTGATATGGCTTTCTTTCGCCTGCCAGATGGGAGGACCTGGGTTCTATCCCTGAGGCCTCCTGGTGAAAAAGAAGAGAAAGCATGCCTACATGGCAAGCCAGTGCCCGTGTGGCAAGCTGAGTGCCCACATGGTGAGAGGGCTTGTGTAGTGAGCCAGTGCCTGTGCAAGTAAGTCACACAACAAGATGATGACACAACAAAAGAGAGATGAAGGGGAGAGAGTAAAGGTGAAGCACAGCAGAAACCAGGAACTGAGGTGGCACAGCTCACACATCAGAGGTCCCCAGGATTGAATCCCGGTGAATCCTAGAGGAGAAAAAATGAGAAGACCAAAAGAGAAATAGATGCAGAAGATGTGTGCAGTGAATGGATACAGACAGCAAAAACAGCAGGGCAGTGGGAGGGGGAGAAAGGGGGGTATATAAATAAATAAGTCTGAAAAAAAATAACGAGCAGACAGACAACAAGTGAGAACAAAGAACAGACAACAAGCAAAAACAATGAGCAAACAGATGAGGGAGCCATCTCAGGAAGGGGAGGGGAGAAATAATTGTAGATGGAAAACAGTGTTGTGTTTGGCAGTAGAAGTAATAAAAATCTTTAAAAAATTAAATAAAATAAAGAGTAAGATAGGGATCCAGTTCTTTACCCTGGCCCCCACCACCAGATAGCTAGCTGGTTATATCAAGGTCATGTGTTGATTAAAGCATTTATTTTCCACTGATATAACTATTCTATCATATGAAACTCTCTTATGTGACTGATTCTATTTCAGGTTCTCAATTAAGTTTCATTTGTCTCTGTCTCCTCTTATGCTACTACCAGACTTTAAAAATTACTGTAAGCTCTCTATTATATTCTAATTGAGCAAATTCATTTCTTTCCCACACCCCTCCAGATTTTCCTGTGTCCTCTCAAATATTTTTCTGTAAGAATTTATAACACTTGATCAAAATCAAAGGTTACTAAGCTCAGAATGTAAACTCAGCATTTAGGGTCTTTATCCAGACATTTCCCTTATTTATGAATGTGAAGTTTGCTTAAAGTGGTTTGGTAGAAACTGGAGAAAGATTGGCTTTGCCTGAGAGGAAGCACATGATATTCTTGGACCTCTATTTGAGAATGGTTAGGCAAAGCATTGGCTCTAAAACTTAGTTCTTCAGTGAGGTAGGACTGAAATCACCTTGGGCTGCATGTCTCAGGGAAGCACTGCTTCCATCAATTATATTGTGGTCTAAAGAACTCAAGAATCCCCCTCTCATCATTTGTAAGCCCTTTTCCCCAATTTGGCTTCTCCTTACTTTTACATTCTGTTTTTCTGTCTTTGTATAGATTGGAGCTAAACATGGTGTTATTTACTTGATCACAAAGTACGGCTACTTCCATATGTATGACCTAGAGTCTGGAGTGTGCATCTACATGAACCGTATTAGTGCTGACACAATCTTCGTGACTGCTCCTCATGAAGCTACCTCTGGAATTATTGGTGTCAACAAAAAAGGACAGGTAAGTAACTTGAGGTTTTGCTTCCCACCTTTTCCATTCACTGGGGAATGGTGTTCAAACTGCCCTCATCCTCCAGGAGTGTGATTATTAGGTCTAGTTAGCTCCTGTGATTAAACTTGGACCCAAGCCTGCCTCATCTCCCCACTCAAGCAGCTCTATTCCTAACTCAGGGTTGATGCTGAGAAGGGGGAATCTCCCTCCCCACATGAAGCTTCTGCCAGTGAAGCAGTTCAGTATCTTCATGCCATGCACACATTGATCAGCCTACGTGTTACCTTTTTCAGTAAAAATTTGAAAGATGGTTAAAAGAAGAAACCTGTGCTTTAAAAAAATTTGACAAGAAATTTGTTAGTGCCATCTAAACAGGTCATTTTGGTATAGTTGTTGTCCATAATGAGTCACAGTAGTCAGTGGCCATATACTTTACATTTTTCTCACTTGGTATCTGTCTAGTCCATCTATGTTATCTATGCCAGATACACCATAGATGGTAAACCCACCCTGTGGAACTATGGGTTATAGCTGTTCCATGGTCTTCTACTCTCTGAGGCATTTGGCTCCTTTGCATCCCTTCACTGTAGGGCTGACATTAGAGGCACACTAAGTGTGAGCCTTATAACCTTCCCAGTATCACAGTGTCCATGGCAGAATGTGGCAGTGCGTGTGCATGGAGAATTTTTCTAGGCTGAACCATCCTCACTCGTCCTCATAGGTGCTGTCAGTTTGTGTTGAGGAGGATAACATTGTGAAGTATGCAACCAACGTGCTTCAGAACCCAGACCTTGGTCTGCGCTTGGCCATTCGAAGTGACCTGGCCGGGGCAGAGGAACTGTTCATGAGAAAATTCAATACCTTGTTTGCACAGGGAAGCTACACTGAAGCCGCCAAAGTGGCAGCGTCTGCACCAAAGGTAGTGAAGCTTGATTACTGTACACCATTCTGACATTTTAAGAACCAAATTTAGGAATAATATAAATTATAAAAACATGCCACTGTTGATGTTGGAGTATGTTAGTGTGCTATTAATACTTTTTTTTTTACTTTAAATTTTATACCAATGGCATAACAATAATGGAAACAAAAAGCCATGCACAATCTTGCTCAACTGACTATTCTGTTTCAGCATTTCCTTCTAATTCTTAATATAATTAATTCTAATAATATATATTTCTTATTCAACATCTTAGCTTAGTTTTGCATTTTGGTGACTTAGAATTTTCCACTGTTGCTGCATATACTATTTAATACTCCAAGTGGTTATACCCTATTTCATTTAGTTTTATTACTATTCTGGGTTTTTTTTTTCACTCTTCTAGAGGGCACAGGATTGCTTGTAGGCTTTTCTTTGGCTTATTTTAATAGGATAAATTATCCTGGGATCAAATCTGCTCCTTAGTAGTAGATAAAGGTTTCTCCTTCAAATAATATTTCCTGTCTTTCAAGTGATGGTAAGGAACAAACCATTTCTAACCTTTACCTGGGAGTTTGAGTATTTTGAATTAGAATATAATGATCGAATTTCACCATCATAAGACCAGTGTCGAAGCCCAATTTTCAACCCAGTGTGCCAGGGGAAAAGGAGACCCTCGCTGTGAAGCTACTAGATGGCCTTTACCCATGGAAGAAGCAGTTGCCTTGGAAGAAAAGTTTTTTGTCCTTGACAATTGGGTGTAGCATTTATATATATATATATATACACAAGCAAATTAAGTGAAGGGGTAACCTTTGACTAAGCACAGTGGCCTGCATTGCTCTTGATTATTAGGGAGTCCTGCGTACCAACGACACCATCTGGAAGTTCCAGAGTTTACCTGCCCAGCCTGGCCAGGCTTCTCCTCTGCTCCAGTACTTTGGAATCCTGCTTGACCAGGGTCAGCTCAATCAACTCGAATCCTTAGAACTTTGCCGTCCTGTTCTTCAGCAGGGGCGCAAGCAGCTCTTAGAAAAGTGGCTTAAAGAAGACAAGGTACAAACACCTGTGAGAGCAGAGTTTGAAAATTAGGGCCCAGGCTCATTCCTCATCTGGTCTTCATTTTGTCTTGTCCCTTTGGCCACAGCTGGAATGTTCAGAAGAGCTTGGAGATTTGGTCAAAACTACTGACCCTACACTGGCTCTGAGCGTGTACCTTCGGGCAAATGTACCAAACAAAGTTATCCAATGTTTTGCAGAAACAGGCCAATTCCAGAAAATTGTGCTCTATGCCAAAAAGGTAAGCATGCTTAGCCAATTTCACAGATCACTGATTTGTGATCGGGTAGTGGCTGATCTCCATGTATGAATTTAAGCCTGTATTTTATGTACATACTTAAAATATATGTGAGAGAGTTGTCAGTATTGCTTTTAGAATCTGTCATTCATTAATAATTATCCCATTTTAGTCTCATCAGTTCTTTATTTTCCTGTTTTACTTTTACATTCTGCCATCTCCTTTCCTGTTGCAGGCTTTCCTGTAACTTTACCTTGCTCTTCCTCACCCTGCTTTCCTATTCTCCTTCAGCACGCTACTGTGTGTTAACTATATGTTTTGGTGGCCTCCCAGACTTGTCCTGCCTGCTCTCTGGCAGTCTGTGTTGTGTTGGTCAGAACTTACACACTAATCGTGGTCACTGTCTTTGTGATCCAGACTGTTTGTAGAGTTAATTGTGCCTTCATGGAATTAATACATTTAATTGGATATTGGGTCAGGCAGAGGACTGGTTCATAAGCCTGTCATTTCTTTTTACACATCTAAATTCTAAACAAAGATTGGGGAACATCTTTTTTAAAAGCTCAAGGTTTTTAGTTCATTTTCCTGATTGGTCCTAGGTTGGGCATACCCCAGACTGGCTCTTTTTGCTGAGGAGTGTGATGAGGCACAGCCCAGAACAGGGTCTGCAGTTTTCTCAAATGCTACTGCAGGATGAGGAGCCTTTGGCTGACATTGACCAGGTGAGTGCCGGTTGTTTGGGACACCTTTCTTGATTTTTTTATGGATATCAAGAAATTCCCAGAAGGATATTTGTTATTCTTTTAACAAGTGTCAAGTCTTTTCATCTGCTCTCAGTGGTTCAATAATATAATGATAGTAAATGGGCTAGAGACTCAGGTATTGGCTGTCTCTGGGATTGATGAAGTAACGTGTTATTCAGATTGCTTGAAATAATAGGTGATGTTTGGGAATCCTGCATTTTAGTCATGATTGTTCTGTAAACCCATGATTTCTCTTAAAAAGGAAAGATTGCTGAAATTACTTGAGAGAATTCTGGTGATTCATATCTTAAAAGTACCTTCTTTAATTCATGCCAGTAAAATGCTCTATTGGTGAGTATAAAGTAGATGATGAAATTTCACAAAATTACCTACTGAAAAATAATAGCCATGAATTGCATGAATTTTGATGACATAAAATACAAAGGGGGAAGCGGATGTGGCTCAAGTGATTGGGCTTCTGCCTACCACATAGAAGGTCCCAGGTTCAGTTCCCAGTGCTTCCTGGGGAAGGTGAACTGGCACAGCAGGTAGTCACAGCAAGCTGATGGAATGAAAGAGACACAAAGAGGAAAGACAATGAGAGACACAACAAACCGGGGAACTGGGGTGGCACAAGTGATTGAGTGCCTTTCTTCCACATGGGAGGTACCAAGTTCAGTTCCCAGTGCCTCCTAAAGAGAAGACAAGCAGGCACAGAGAGCACACAGCAAATGGACACAGAGAGCAGACAACAACCGCAAAACAATGAGGAGGGAGAGATACATAAATTTTTTAAAATCTTTAAAAAATGCAAAGGAAGGAAGCAAATTGTTGAATTTCCAAATGATATTCAATTTCAGGAACTATTTCAATAAGAAAATAAAATACTGTTTTTTCTTTTGGTGAAAATGTGGCTTGCCATCTATTTCAGATTGTAGATATTTTCATGGAAAACAGTTTAATTCAGCAGTGTACTTCCTTTCTGTTGGATGCCTTGAAGAATAATCGCCCAGCTGAGGGGCATCTCCAGACTCGACTTTTGGAGATGAACCTGTTCCATGCGCCCCAGGCAAGTGAAACCTCTGAGTTCAGAGCTACTGGTTCAGCTTGAGGTTGGGACCACAGACATGAACAAAGGAAAGGGCCTTGGGCTGGCTAGTGGGTAGTTCCCATCCCTTTCCTTCAGGGCATTTCCAGAAGTCCAGATATAAAATTTGCCTAGAAAGAGTCATGGCATCATTTCTTGACCCGAAAGTTGGGGGGAGGGGAAGTGATCAAGTCACATGTATGTGCTATTTTATGCTGTTTTTGGTTAACTTTGGCTTGGAGGGATTGATAACAAGCTGTTAACTTGAACTTCTACAGGTTGTAGAGTTATAGAAGTTCATTTTTTCTTGACTTACCTGTCTTCCTCTTTGCTTTTCTTTAGTAATCACATATTGTTTTATAATTAGGAAATAGCATGTTACTTATATTGTCCTGTTACCTCAGTTTATTTAAATTTACAAACTAGCTGCTGGTCTGTGGGTCATATCCCACCTCTAGGAAATAAAAGTGCTATGGGTTTTCTCTATTTAGAGAAATAGACTCTCATGATTTGGTGATGATTTATAACAATTTTTTATAAATAAGGCTGAAACAGAAGCTAGGTACTTCTCAAAACTCATAAAACAGACCCTCAGGAGAGCCCACATCCTGAAAGGAAGAAGCGGGGGTTGGGGGGTGGGGGATGGGGGTGTGCAGTGGGGTGGGGTGGAGGCAGCTCAGCCAGGCACTGAGCACAGGGTGCTGGAACACTGAGCAGGCTTCTCTGGGTGGAGGACACTGGGCGACCTTTTCTCTTTGCTTATCAGTATTTTCTAAGTTCTCTAAAATATGCTGTGGTTATAAGGAGGATAATAGCAGATAGATTCTGAAGAAAACAAAGGACAGTGGGGAGGAGGTGGGTGCTGGATGTGGTAAAACCTTCCACTCAGGCCTTGGGATTGTTTGTTCCACGGCGAGCCCCGAGTGCATATTCTTGGAGCAGTGCGGGGTTGGACTTGTCTGTGAGTGCTGTGTGTTTGGCCAGTAGTGCATCTGGTCAGTGTCGCAAATCCAAGAAGAAGCAAGAAAGAGAGGCTGGGGTCAAGTGGAGGCCCCAGGAGTGCACCTCATCACCACCAGTTACTGTTGGAGACTGTGGGCCAGGGCAGGCAGTGAGGCAGCAGAATTCTCAGCCAGAGATTACTTAGGAAAGATAATTTTAAGCCTCATCAAAGTTCCTTCCAGGGGTGTTTGCTGATTTTTAAATGCAACCATGCCAGGCCTTTTCTACCTCTGACCAGCTAGAAAAGTCTAATAAACAAAGATGCTTTGTTTCTTTCAGGTCTAATTCGGCTGTCCCTGGTCTGAGGATGGAGCTCGTTAAAAAAGGCGGATTTCTGCCCCCTTGTTAGGCTTGAGCCCCCATGTTGCTTTTGCCACAGAAAAGTCTATTAGAATGTGATTGGGAGGAAGCAGCAGCAGCAAACTGAGCTGACCCCAGGGATGGCGTTTGTGGCAGCACCTCCCCCTTCTCCCACCCTGATGCTGCCATGTGGGCAGGTGGAGCCCTGTGGGTAGGCCTCAGAGGACTCGGAGAGGTGGTCAGGGTCTGCCCCGTGCCTGCTGCTGACAAGGAAACAATAGTGTGGGTTGGCACAGCTGCAGGGAAGCACGTTAGGGCACGAGCCAGGGCAGAGCCACACCTGGCAGGTGGGGCTAAGCAGCTTCTGCCGAGCAGTCGTTGCCACCATTAAGGCTTTTTACTGGTCCCTGCTTCATAGGTTGCAGATGCCATCCTGGGAAATCAGATGTTTACCCATTATGATCGGGCCCACATTGCCCAGCTCTGCGAAAAGGCAGGCCTCCTGCAGAGGGCGCTGGAGCACTACACTGACCTCTATGACATCAAGAGGGTCTTGGTCCACACACACCTGCTGAGCCCCGAGGTAAGAAGGTAAGGGGCCTCCGAAGTCCCTCCAGATGCCCACAGGGCAGCAACCATCTCCTTCCATCACAAGCTCCCCGATTTCCCGCTACACTCTCAACTGTTTGTGATTTGTGGGATCGTGTTGTCATAGCCCACTCGCACTGTCAGAAGCAGTTGATTCAGCTCCTGCACAAACTTCCCTTGCTCCAGAGCTTCTGAACCTCAGATCACCTCTTTTTCTTTCCATTATATCCACCTTTCACTTAGCTTAGTCACAGAAATAGAGATAACTTTTAACAATGATACCTCTAGCAGGGTTATCTGAAGCCTCATCAGGAAGAGCTAAAATAGCTCTTGTGTTCCAGTTTACAGGAGAGGTTTTCATATTAACTGAGGAACACTCCAGCATTTGCAACCATTTGGGTCCATGTCCTATCCCTGGTTTACTTCCACCTCTCACTTTTTACCATGATGGATAGTTGCTTTTCAGTTCTTCTTAAATGGAAATTCTATTTTTCACTCGGGAGAAATGATCCAGATATTTTACCACTGTTAGTGTTCAATATTGTGCACAGTTGTTAACACACTCTTACTTGTTTCACAGTGGCTTGTAAATTTCTTTGGCTCCCTGTCAGTGGAGGATTCTGTGGAGTGTCTGCGGGCCATGCTGTCTGCTAATATCAGACAAAACCTTCAGCTGTGTGTGCAGGTGGCATCCAAGTACCACGAGCAGCTGGGCACTCAACCCTTGGTGGAACTGTTTGAGTCCTTCAAAAGCTATGAAGGTAACCAGTGTGCTGACCCTGCACTTAATCAGGGTCTCCTTTCTCAGGTGTCGCTGTGGACTTGCCCAACTCAAAACTGGAACTTTCTGCAAAGCCATGCAGGATGTCACAGTCACTGTCTTTACTCTTCAGTCAGCAGAAGAATGTTACTGCAATCTGACCTGTGTTAATCAGCTTCAGAAACCTTTTCGGTGGGGAAACTTAGAATGCCCCCAGTTACCCTGAGGACCTTCTGTGGAACCCTGTGTCTTTCTGAGGCACAGCCTGCCACAGAATTCATCTAAAATTCTGTCCTGATGGTCCTGGGTATCCCTGAAAGGGCTTAGTGTCTGGTCTGGCTGACCCTGAGTGGGTGGCTCCTTGTCCTCCCCTGAAGGCCTCATTGGTCTGTGGTCAGGCCAGGGCCATTTGAGGGGCCGAGCATTTGCTCAGTGGGGCATCAAGTCTCTGCTGCATGCCTAGGGAGGTTGGGGCCTTGGAGGAACATAAAGCAAGAACCCACCCGCAGGGAGTTGGTCTTCTCTCCAGAAGACACCAATGTAGAAAAGGCCATAGCAGGAGATGGGGATCCGAGATGGCAGTAGTAGGGTTGGTGGTGGGGTGGGGCTGACCAGGTTCTGTTCCCATTGTCAGAGCCTTTGTTTCATTGGCTGATGCATCTGCCTCCCTCCCTCCCTCCCTTCCTCCCTTCCTCCCTTCCTCCCTTCCTTCCTTCCTTTTTTCCCTCTTTCTTTCTTTATTATTATTATTATTTTATTAAAGTTAATAGATTACAAGGAATGTGCCTTTCACATACCTCTCAAGGTAACACCTAAAGACCCTCATAATAGAACATGGTCTTCTTTGATGTGTCATATTGTATTATTGTCACTGGTGTCTCTTGTCTGGTTCCTATACTGCATAGTGAAATCACTAGCTACTGTTGACTACATCTCCTCCGTGGTTCACCTTGGAGCTCAGTGCAAAGGGTGCCCACGTGAGTGCCACCAGCTCAGTGTCAGGTAGCAGACTCCTATTTTTTTTTGTTCTGGGCATGTCTTTTTTAAATCTTTATTTTGAAATAATTTCAAACATACAGAATACTTACAAAAATAATGCATATCCCTACTCAACCCCAAATACCCCAATCCACCAATTTTAATATTCTGCCACTTTTGCCACCTCATTCTATCCATCAGTTTATCAATACATCTCTCCATCTACCTATCTGCCTGTCTGTATATCAATCTATTTTCTAAACACTTGAGCATAAGTTGTATACATCATGCTTCTTGAACACTTAATACTGCCATGTACAATTCTTAAGAACAAGGGTATTCACTTATGTCACCCTTAAGTACATCTTAAGTACAGTTATCTTAAGTACAGTTATCAAGTTCAGGAAATTTAACATGCATATAAAACTTGCAGTCTATTTTACAATTTTTTCATATGTCTCAATAATGTCCTTTTGGGTCTTTTCTCCTTCCCCAATCACGTATTGCATTTAATTGTCATTGTCTCTTTAGATGCTTATTCCATTTTTTAAAAATTGTGGGATCATATATTCAACATAAAATTCTCCCATCTCAACCACACTCAAGCATACAGTGGGATTACTCATATTTACATTGTTGGGGTACCCTTACCACCTTTCATTTACTAAAACTTTGCCATCTTCCCAAATAGAAACCCTACATCCATTCTGCATTAACTCCCCATTCCCCCTGCCCTCTGCCTTAGCCACCTGGAATTTCTATTTCTGTGAGCTTGCATATTTTCCTATATTTTCTTTGTAGTTACTATAGGCCTTAAATTTAACATCCTAAATCTATAACAATCTCATTTGCTTTAATACCAACTTCAAACTTCAATAGTATTCAATTACTGTACTCTAGCCCCACAACTTTAGGTATTATGAGTCTCAAACCACTGATTTATCATTACGTTTTATACATTTGCCTTTTAGCTCCTGTAGGACATAAGAAGTGGAGTTACAAACCAAAAATACAGTAATAGTGCAGTAATACTGGCATTTATATGTACGCAGGTCATTACCCTTACTAGAAATCTTTATTTCTTCCTGTGGCTTTGATCCTTTGTCTAGTATCTTTTCCTTTCAACCTGCAGCCTTCTCTTTAGCATCTCTTGCAGAGCCAGTTTAGTGGTGATGAAGTCCTTCAGCTTTTGTTTGTCTGGGAATATTAATTTCTTCCTCATTTTTGAACGTTTTGGCCAAAGGTAGAATTCTGGTTGGCAATTTTTTGCTCTCAGCACTTTTAATATGTCATCCATCAACCAAGAAATAAACTAAGCTGCAGGGCAACAAAGGCATTTATTTAGGGTCTTAAAATTGCAATTCTGGGAGCACAGATTCAGGTAGCAACCCATATTGTGTCCCATCTTGGCTTTTCCAGACAAGGATTTTTAAAAGAAAAGATTACATATATGTGGTTGGTGGATATTCAGATACTCTAATTGTCCTTCAGGTTAGATAGTTAACCTTTATCTTGTAGTTTGTTCTATGGTGTCTAGATATTCTTGGGGTTTTGAGGAACATTGCTGCTTGAGGCTTTGCACACTTTGGGAGTTTGGGGTATTTTGTTGAGATCTGCCTACAAGTAGCCTTCACAATGATCTCTCAAATCCATTTTAAATCTCTTAGCCATAGTAACTCTATTTTGTGTTTTATTTCTTTTAACACATCCTGCCTTCTTGTCTCCATGGTGTCCAAGGAGAAATTAGCATTTAATCTTATTGAGGCTCCCTTGTATGTGACATGTTGCTTCTCTCTTGCGGCTCTCATAATTTTCTCTTTACCTTTGGCATTGGACAGTTTGAATACATGCCGTGGTATGGGTCTATTCAGAATTATCTATTTTGGAGTTTGTTGTGCACCTTGGATTTGTATACTCATTTCTTTTGTTAAATTTGAGAAGTTTTCAGTCATCATTTCTTTCAATATTCTCTCTTCCCAAAAAAATATTCTCTCTGCCCCTTTCTCTCTTTCTTCTCCTGCTGGGACTCCCACAGTGCATGTATTGGTATGCTGGATGGTGTCCCACAGGTTCCTCAGGCTCTGTTCATTTTTCGTCATTTTTTCCTCATTCTGCCCCTTAGACTGCAGGCTTTCAATTGTCAAGTCTTCAAATTCTCTGATTTTTTCTTCTGCCAGCTCCAATCTGCAAGGACATTTTTAATTTGTTACTGACAGAGTCAACTTTGTTTCATTCCTTTTCATAATTTTCATCTTCTATTACTATTCTCTTTGTGTTTGCCTATAGTTTTCCTGATTTCCTCTAGCTCCTTGTCCATGTTTTTCTTTAACCCTTTGAACATACTTAGGACCATTTTTTAAAGTTTTTGTCTGGAATGTCCCAGGTGTGATAGTCCTCGCCAGTGGTTTCTAATGCTTAAATCTTCTCCTTTGCTGGGACCATTACTACCTGTTTCTTTTATGTTTTGTAATCTTTTGTTGAAACCTGGGCATTTTTATTTTTTTTAATGTGTTATCGCTGGAATTTAGTCTCTGAGGCATTATCAGTGGAATTTGGACTCTGAGGCTTCTGTTCCATAAGCTTGTATCCAGCTCGTGTTATGACAGAGCTTTCCATGGAATGCTGGGAGGTACAAAAAAATTGAAAAAGGAAAAAAGAAAACACCTTTCCCAGACTTCACAGATTGATCTATGCAAGGAGCATTCTCCTTCATAGCTTATTTGTACAATGTTTTTTTTGAGAAGTGCTCCAAGCCAAAGAGTACGGGCTGCCTTGATCTTTTCCGCACATGTGTCTTTCTTGGACATACTCATGTAGCCCTATGAATTCCCCATTTACATTGGGCCTGAGTATTATCTCTTCCTTAGGAAACAGTTTCATCACACTCCCAGACACTGTATTGTATATCCTACAGCCGGCAATCCCTCGCTCTGGGCAGCCATAACTTGACTGATCTCCCACAGCATTCTGTAGGAGAGTTCCATGAGCCATCTTCTACACATAGAGCAAGTTCTGGGTCAGTGAGTCCCTCAGGCCACCACCAGGTAGACTGGGCCAGACATACATGCTCTCAATTTGTACACAAGGATTTACTCTCCTCCTTCCGGAACAGGGACCAGGGATCTGCCTAGGGAGCACAGATGAGGAGAAGGAGGAGCCAGGGTACCTCAAGAACCTACCACTTTTAAGTTGTCATTTTCTTATTTTTATTTACTTTATTTTTCTTTATTTATGCACCCCTCCCCCAGACGGTTCTCTGTTCATTGTTTGCTCACCTTCTCTAGGAGGCACTGGGAACTGAAGCCAGGACCTCCCACATGAGAGAGGAGTGCCTAATGGCTTGAGCCACATCCACTCCCTGTGAGCTGCAGCATCTGCTGGCTTGTGGCATCTGCTTGTTGCAGCAGGGGCGGTGTCTAGCTCATTGCAGTGTGGGGGGGTGACATCTAGCTTGTTGTGGGGGTTGCATTTGCTCGTCATCTTTTAGGCGGCACCAGGATCTGAACCCAGGACCCCCCATGTGGTAGGTGGGCACCCAACTAGTTGAGCCACATCCACTTCCTGCCTTTTTCTTAATTCAGTGCCCTGTTATTGCAGTCCTGTAACTGTCCTAGAGATTTGAGAAAGATGTTTCTGCCAGTTATTCCTCGTTGTTCAAAGCTTCTGTGGTGGGAGAGAGCCCTGGAGCATCTTGCTCCTCCATCTTGATTGGACAGGGGTCCTGGCATGTCTTTCCAGAACAGCAGTCACACAGCCCTTTCAGATTTCTTCAGTTTGAGCTATTCTTGAAGAACACCATCTGAGGTGTACCTAGGCTCCCCCGAGGGAATTATGCATTCACCAAATAGCTAGTATTTTCCTTCAGAGCATCCTAGGCTAATCTCCCAAACTTGATGGAAATCTATCTAGCTACTTTTGGGTGATGCCAAAACAAACAGCCTTCATCCAGCTTATAGCTTCTGAGTGAGTTGTGGGTACTTGGAGAATGGAGCATAGCTTTGAGGGCCAGGTCTTCCAGGGGAGGTAGACAATATCCATGAAGAAGGACACGAGAGGGGGTGGTCTCTCCTTCTAGGCCTTTTCTACTTCCTGGGCTCAATTGTGAACTTCAGCCAAGATCCAGAAGTGCACTTCAGATACATTCAGGCTGCCTGCAAGACTGGGCAGATCAAGGAGGTGGAAAGGATATGCCGAGAGAGCAACTGCTATAGCCCAGAGCATGTGAAGAACTTCCTGCAAGTGAGTGTCCAGGTTGTGCCTCCTTCCTCAGCTGCTCCCACTGGTGTCAGAATGGGAAGGTTCCTAAGAGTTGGAAAGCTGAATTTGTCTCACAAATGACCCCTTGGTGGTATAAAGTTCCTAGAGGAATCCCCTCCTCATTTTAAGACCCATTTGTGAAAGATGCTCTAAATTACCTGCCTGTGAATTGAGGGAGTTTGTTTATTGCTGTATTTCAGCAGTATCTAGACTGTACTGCCCCTAATAACTCAGATAGGCTAGGCCTCTGGGCACTAGAGCGGCTTAAAGAACCAGAAGTAGATTACTTTCTCATGTGACAATGCTCTTGGGTGCTGAGGTGAATGAGGTGGCTTTCTTTCCCAGCCTTTTAGGGACCAGCTGATGGCTGTCTTCAACATGTTTGCCCAAATATTGCCTTTGCAGTCACCTGGACGAAGAAAAGAGCAGAGAAGCAGGTGTAGGTGGGCTTCTGGGTGAAATCAGCAAGGGGCACACAACACTGACCCACACGCCAATGGGGGCAATGTGCCCACATGGCCCCCTCCTAAACCTACAGGGGACCTGGACATGTTGTGTCCAGACAAGGGAGACATGGTTGTGGTAGGGTGCTAGCCATCTGACCAAAGTATCATAACTGCCTGGGAGTAGAAAGCAGGTGTCTGGTGGTACAGCTTGTCTGGAAGGGCTACTTATATGTTTCAGGTTTATGGATAATGATCTGCTTGTCTTAACCCAAAAGACATTTAAATTTGGGACAAATTTGAAACATTATTGCTCAATGTATCAGAATGCAGTTTTTTCTTTAAGCAGATCCTAGTATCTTCCCCCATTTATCTCCCAGAGCAACCACTCTAGTTACTAAAAAGCCAATACCCTACCATGACAGCACACCCAAACAAAGTCCTGTTCCAAGGTTCTGTTGAGGAAGCAGTGACATCCCTGCTGACCCATGACTCCTGGGGTCTTTCTCTGTGGTACCATCACTGCCTGACATATTCTTGTGCTTTCCAACACCCAGGAAGCCAAACTCACCGACCAGCTTCCCCTAATCATCGTGTGTGATCGGTTTGACTTTGTCCATGACCTCGTCCTGTACTTATACCGCAACAACCTGCAGAAGTACATTGAGATCTACGTTCAGAAGGTACCGCGGGGGCACTGGGGCTTCACAGGACCAGTGCCTAGCGACCTTGGGGTCTCAGCCAGTGCCTCTGACACCTGAACCGTGTTTCAGAGGCTGTCCGTTTGCAGGTTATTGACCTCACTGCCCAAACCTTTGGGGGCTTCTAGTGTGAACCGAGTCTGCAGCCCTCAAGTCACCACCTTGGCTCTTCCAGGTCAACCCTGGCCGGATCCCAGCTGTGGTCGGAGGACTGCTTGATGTGGACTGTTCTGAGGAAGTAATTCAGAACTTAATTATGGTAGCCAGAGGACAGTTTTCTACTGATGAGCTAGTGGCTGAGGTAGAAAAAAGAAACAGGTCAGCTGCCTTTACTCGGTATCTTCTGCTCTCGCCCTGGGTTCTAGTGCTTGCTGCTGAGACATGGACTAATTCGCCTCATGCTGTGTGTGTGATTGTCTTTTGTGACAAATCTTAGATCTTGCTATTGGTATTGAAGCCCTTTGGGGGACAAAAACTTAACCAATGGAAATCAGGTCTTTATCCCTAGAGCAACCTGAAGTTAATGGAAAGAGACTCCCCCCCACCCCAACAGCCCAGGGATTGCCTTGGCTGTCTCTGCTGCTAGTTCAGCACCTCTTCCTTCTTCCAAAGGCTCAAGTTGCTCCTGCCATGGTTAGAGGGCCGGCTTCACGAAGGCTGCACAGAGCCTGCCACGCATACCGCACTGGCCAAAATCTACATCGATACCAACCACAGCGCCGAGCGTTTCCTCCGAGAGAACGCCCACTATGACAGCGGCGTGGTTGGCCGATACTGTGAGAAGCGGGACCCGCACCTGGCCTGCGTCGCCTATGAGCGGGGACAGTGTGATCTGGAGCTCATCAAGGTGGGTGGCAGACCCAGTGTTGCCATGCAGGATGCCCTGGCCTCACAGGGCGGCTCTTCAAACATGTGCTCTGGGGCGATAAGGGCTTCCCATGACTCCTGTGACAGGAATCTCCTTTATGAATTCTGACACCTGATATCTGACTTGCTATGTCTGTAGGCTCAGCTTGCCACAGACCTAATCCATTGCTCCCTGCTTACAAGCCTCAGTGTCACCTGCTGTTTTGAGGTGAAATAGCTCCTTCCCTGTCCCATGAGCTCCTCAGTGAATCCCTCTCCTCTACTTCTACCCACGTCCCTCCTGGCACCTCCCCAGGTGGCCTGCAGTACCCTGGACACCCTCTGTCCTATGTGCCTGTGCACATCCCACCCTCTTCTTAGAAGAAACCCTGCCCAAGCACATCACCACCACCTCCTCCCAACCCCCAAGCACTTGCAGACCCCTTCCTCTCCTGCTTACCTCTGCCCTGGCTTGGTTCAGTGTGTATTTAATTACTTGTTTCAGTTCAACCATAGGAACTGTTCATATACTTAACCATTTTGGCCTAAAAACCCAGAAGTCTCCTGTGGTCACCTAACGTTTGTTAGAAGATGAGCTCCTGGAGGCATTTGGACTCTGTCCCAGCAGCTCAGCTTGACTGACAATATACTGTCAGCTCAGAAACTGGAGACAGAATGTTAGGCTTTAAAGCACACAGAGTGGAAGATCAAGGGCAGTTTACCAGTTTCCATTTCTCATTCTACTCTGGTGTTTAGACACTGATCACAGAGGTGAAGGGGCTAAATGGACAGAGCCTTTCACCTCACAGTCTCTGGGGAATCGACTTTTATAAAACTGAGACTTTAGTATTTTCCACCTTTTTATTAAAGCAGAGTTTAATGGCCTCTTGCAGATCTTAGCACTTTGAGGTGACGTGTCCCTTATTAGTCAGGACAGAGTTCAGATAGGAAAGAAGCACTCATTTAAGAACTGCTCTGCCAGGAGGAGAGCCATGAGGCCATGTCAGGTGTGTGTGTGTGACTAGGTTTGCACCAGCCTGCTCCTGGCCTCCTGTGTTAAAAAACACATGCACATGTTCCACTTAGCTCTGTGCCTGGCATCTAGTACCTACAGATCATGGGATTTTAAAAATCTTTTGTTATGAAATAATTTCAAAATTACAGGACAGTGGCAAAAATAATACAAACTCCATACTGGTAACTCCCTAGAAACCCTTATCCTACCGCAGAAACCCAGATCCACCAATTTTAACATTTTGCCACCTTTGCGTATCACTCTAACATTCATCCATCCATCTATCTATCTATTCATCCATCTATTTTCTGAACATTTGAGAGCAGGTTGCATACATCCTAATCCTTGGGCACATAATACTTTCATGTACATTTCCTAAGAACAAGGATATTCACTTAAGTTATCACTTTAGGTGCAGTTATCAAGTTTAAGAAAGTTAACATTGGTATAAATCTTATATCCTATATTTAAGTTTTTTCTTAAGTGTCAGTAATGTCTTCTTGAGCTTTTCTCCCCTACTCTTAGATCCCATCTAGTATCAAGTATTGCATTTAATTGTCACTATCTCTTTAGTTTAGCTTTCTTTTTTTAAAATTGTGGAAATATATATACAACATAAATATTTCCGTATCAAACCCACCCAAGCACACCATTCAGTGGGATTAATCATATTCACAATGTTGCAGTACCCTCACCACCTTCCATTACTAGAACTTCCCCTTCATCCCAAAAGAAACCCTGCAGTCATTTTGCATGAACTCCTCATTGCCTCTGTACCCCACCCCTCTAAATTAGTCTATGTTCTGTCTCTATGACTTTGCATATTCTCTGATATTTTCTTTTTCCTTTGATACCAACTTAACTGTTACAAACAATGTTCCTACATCCCTCTGTCCCCCCCACCTTTATGTAGTTCTTGTCACAAATGACATGTTTATGAGTTATGAGTCCAAAGCCATTGAGTTCTCATTACATTTTCTGCCTTTGCCTTTTTGACCCTTGTATTAGTCAGCCAAAGGGATGCTGCTGCAAAATACCAGGAATTGGTTGGTTTTTATAAAGGATATTTATTTGGGGTAGGAGCTTAGAGATACCAGGTCATAAAGCATAAGTTACTTCCCTCACCAAAGTCTATTTTCATGTGTTGGAGCAAGATGGCTGTCAACGTCTGTAAGGGTTTGGGCTTCCTGGGAGCCTCCCTTCCAGGGTCTTGCTTCTTCCTGGGCTCAGAGTTTCTCTCTTCCTAGGGCTTGCTTCTCTTTCCTCTGTGAACTTACTTCCCAGGCCTCCAGCTTAAGGCTTCAGCATCAAACTCCAACATCAAAAACCTTCAACTCTGTCCTTTGCCATGCCTTTTATCTGTGAGGGTGGGGACTCAATGCCCTAATGATGTGGTCCAATCAAAGCGCTAACCTTAACTTAATCATGCCCAGGTACAGACCAAATTACAAACATAATCCAGTATCTATTTTTGGAATTTGTAACCATATAAAACTGCTACAACCCTGTAGGAAGTAAAAAGTAGAGTTACAAATAAAAAAATACAATAGTACTGGCATTTATGTTTGCCCATATCATTACCTTTACCTAAGTTCTTTATTTCTTCACATGGCTTCAGTCAATTTTCTCGCATCCTTTCCTTTCAACCTACAGAACTCCTTGTAACATTTCTTGTAGGACTGGCCTGGTGGTGACAAAGTCCCTCAGCTTTTGTTTATCTGGGGTATCTTAATATCTCCCTCATTTTTGAAAGACAGGTTTGCCAATGTTAGAATTCTTGGTTGGCAGTTTTTTTGCTTTCATCACTTTAAATGTGTCATCCCACTACCTTTTTGCCCCTTTGGTTTCTGTTGAGAAGTCAGCATTTAATATTACTGAATCTTCTGGTATGTGACATATTGCTTCTCTCTTTGGCTTTCAGAATTCTCTCTTTATCTCTGACATTAGCCAGTTTGATTTGAATATGTCATGGTTTATGTCTATTTGAGTTTCTCCTGTTTGGAGTTTCTTAAGCAGCTTGGATGTGTAGATTTATGTCTTATATTAAACTTGAGAGAGTTTTCAGCCATTATTTTTTTAATATTCTCTCTGCCCCCTCCTTTCTTTCTTCCCCTTATGGGATTCACATGCTGTGTATATTGGTATGCTTGGGTGTCCCACAGGTTTCTCAGACTCTATTCGCTTTTCTTCATTCTTTCCTATTTCTGCTCCTCAGACTGGATACTTTCAATTTGACTTATCTTCAAGTTCACTGATTCTTGTTCTTCTGTTGTTTTCCTAATTTCCTTTAGCTCTTTGAGCATATTTAGGACCATTCTTTAAAAGTCTTTGTCTGGAATATCCCAGGTCTGATCCTCCTCATTGATGGAATCTAGTGCTTTAATTTTCTCCTTTGCCTGGGTTATCAGCATCCTGTTTCTTTGTATGGTTTGTAAGCTGTGGTTGAAATCTGGACATTTCTGTATTTTAATCAATATGTAATCACTGGAATTTAGAGCCTGAGGTGTCTGTTTCTTAAGCTTGTATGCAGTTAGTGTTATGACTGAGCTTTCTTTGAATGCCAGGAATTAAAAAAAAAGGAAGACAAGCACCTTTCCCAGTCTTCACAGTTTGACCTGGTTGGTGTCTCCTTCAGAACTTAGCCATATGATGAGTTTAGTTTAGAGAATAGCTCCAGGCAAAGTGTAGGGGCTTCCCTGGTCCTTGCTGCGCATGTGTTTTGTCTTGGGTATGCACACATGGCCCTAGGAGTTACCCCATTTACATGGTTCCAAATGTCTTCTCTTCCTTAGAAACTAGTTTCCTTGCCATTCAGGCACTACACCTTTATATCCTATAGCCAACACTCCCTTGCCTATGGCAGTCACTTGACTGTACTCCCACAGCATTCTGTAAGAAAGCTCTATGAGCTGCCTTCTACACGAAGAGTAAGTACTAGAAGGGCAAATCCTTCTGGCCAACACCAGAAAGATTTAGGCCAGGCATTCATGCTTCCAGTCTATACCTGAGGGTTACTCTGCTCCCTCTAGAACCAGGACCACGGATCTGCACTGGGAGTGGGCTAGCTCCAAGCTGAGTCAGTGAAGGGTGGGGCAGGGACCAGACAGGGTGCCATGAGATCCTATTGCTTATAAATAGCCTTTTCCTTGATTTGCAGCTCGCCCTGGTATTGCAATCTCTTAATTGTTTTCTGGAGCTTTGAGAAAGATGCTTCTGCCAGTTTTTGCTAGTTGTTCAAAGCTTCTGTTGGGGAATATAGCCCTGAGGCTTCTCACTCCACTATCCTGATTGGGCCAGTGAATATGATTTTCACCAGGACTTAGCAAATGCCTCCTCAATTGGAATGTTCCAGGGAACAATTGGTCCTTCAGAGATCTATTAGAACATTCAGAAAGGGGTCTCAAGTTCAGTCATTCAAAGCATATTTTAAAGTTTACAGGCCTTGAAAGAAAACACAAAAAAATTAAGTTTATAGGCCTTGAAATGTTTCAGTGTATCTGTTGTTTTAAGCCAGTTCTAGGCTTTCTTTTAACATTTCAGATCGGATTGTCCCATACAGTAGCCACTATTACATGTGAGTTATTAAATTTAAATGAATTTAAATGGTATAAAATTAAAGATTTAGTTCCTCAACTGCAGTGCTCCATAGTCTCCTTTGGCTAGTGGTGGCCATGTTGGACAGTGCTGCTACGGAGCATTTCCATCACCACAGAACCTTCTAGTGGGCAGCACTGCTCTAGAGCAGCAGTTGGGCAATATGAAGGAGGAACAGCACCCAACCGTGAGTTGCTCTCAACCCAGGAGGTGAAGTGGGCATTAGGGGTGACTTGCAGCTCTGAGGAATGTAACATGAACTCTGCACTGTACTTCCCACTGTTATCCCAACAAGGATCGGTATCCGAGAGAGCTAAGGGGTATATCTTCCCAAATAGCTTCCATTGATTTGCCATGGTGTTACACATACATGTGTTTATTTCAGGTTTGTGATGAGAATTCTCTGTTTAAAAATGAGGCCCGCTACCTGGTACACAGGAAGGATCCAGAGCTCTGGGCTCATGTCCTGGAAGAGACCAACCCATCCAGGAGACCACTGATTGACCAGGTGAGGTGCCAACGGGGGTCTGTGTGTGCCGCACTTAGCCCTCTAGTCATCTTGTGCCTCAAGAGACTGGTCTAATTGTCAGAACTAAGAAATCATAAGATGCATAACTTACAGATCTTATGAATCTTTACCACCCTTTTCTCCCTTCCAAAGTAGCTCACCTAAAAATGGTTTGAATTCCCAAAGGTGAGCTAAAGAAGGGATGTTCAGCTCCAAAAAAAAAGGAGTAGCTGATGGCAGGCCTTCCTGCTGGGTCCTTTTCTCAGCCCCCTACTGAGAAAAGCTCACTGGCTGTCAGGGTTCTCTCTGCTGACTTCCCTTTGTCAAGGAACCCCTCTTGCCCTTATGACCATCCAACCTCTGTTCAAATACCTTCTTTTTTTTTTTTTTTTTTTTTTTTAAGATTTATTTTTATTTTAATTTCCCCCCCTCCCCTGGTTGTCTGTTCTTGGTGTCTATTTGCTGCGTCTTGTTTCTTTGTCCGCTTCTGTTGTCGTCAGCGGCACGGGAAGTGTGGGCGGCGCCATTCCTGGGCAGGCTGCTCTTTCTTTTCACGCTGGGCGGCTTTCCTCACGGGCGCACTCCTTGCGCGTGGGGCTCCCCACGCGGGGGACACCCTTGCCTGGCACGGCACTCCTTGCGCGCATCAGCACTGCGCATGGCCAGCTCCACACGGGTCAAGGAGGCCCGGGGTTTGAACCGCGGACCTCCCATATGGTAGACGGACGCCCTAACCACTGGGCCAAAGTCCGTTTCCCCTCAAATACCTTCTTGGAGCTGCAACTTAGTGCCCAGGCTGGGAGGTCATAACCAGACACTAGCCTTCCAGAGCTCTATGGAAAAGGCTGCCAAATGTTGAAGCCTCTTGGACATTAGCAAGTAACTTCTTGTGGTCCCCAGCACTGTCCCCTGTGCTATCAGGCCCTCTGTTTAGGGATGGGGTGAGACCCTCGAATGGTGCCTGGCCTGCTAAATGGGCTTCATTCCTGAGCACGTGATCCATGAACACATCCTCCACTTGGTACATATTGCCAACCTGCTGGATGGGTTTTTTAAAACCCGAGAGCTGAATTTTGCCCTTATCCCTACTGAGTTTCATCTTCTTTTTTTCCTCTCCAACATTTCCTCCTGCCCATGTTGCTATTTTTTAATAATTAAAAAAAATTTTTTGGAACACTTAGATTTACAGAAGCCAGTTATTTTGAGTCTCCAGACTTACCTATCTCTAAGACTGGTCCCCAGCAGCTATAACCCACTTCATCCCCAAATGATAAAATGTTCCTCTAGGGGTCTCCCTCCCAGTGTGCAGGTCTCAGACACTTCTCAAGGTGTTGTCTTGGGTGGGTCCTGTAATGGCGCAGAGCAGCTCTGACACTACAGGGCGCTGACCTCAGGAGCTCGGGAAAAGGCAGTGCCTCTTCGTTTCCCTGGTTCTGTGGGGACCTGCTGGTCCTGTAATTATGTCCTCTGTAATTGCCTCTTCCACCCACCTCCTGGTGGGACAGGAAGCTGCAATGATCCTCTAATTGGAGTGCATAATGACAGTGGCAGACCTTAGTATCTGGAGTAAAAGCGCATTATGGAAAGTTTGCTTAGAGGAAGTAGTTTCCTGAGGTAAGCTTGGGTTGGGCATCCTGTGTTGTCTCAAATAGATGGTGAAAATTTATTTTTGTCCTTGAAATGATGTGTGTATGTGTAAGCTTCTCTGAGCTTTTCTTTACTGGAGTGCCAGAAAATACATCCCTACTTTGGATGGACTTGGTGTGGTGTGTCAAAGTACCCCTCTTCCCTCCAGTTCACCCTTTGTGGATGCTTATCTGCTGTGATAGCCCCTTTTCCCTAACTCTTCTGCATGCTAGTCACGTAGTCTCTCAGGATTACAAAGTGAAAATTCATGACCAGAGGTCAGTATCAGCTGCATAAAATCTCCTTGGAGCTGTCTGTCCTCTCTCAGGAGTACACTGCTATTGCCCACCTCTGATAAATCCCAGAAACTTAGCCACAGTGAAAGATCCCTGAGGTCATACAGAGTGCAAAGAGAACAGTGTCAGTACTCTAGCCTGCTGTTATTTGGAAAGCATACAGAGTGCAAAGAGAACAGTGTCAGTACTCTAGCCTGCTGTTATTTGGAAAGCATACACTAGAAAATGTCTTTTGGCTCAATTTATATGTTTTTTTGTGTGTGGGGGGGAGAGACACCAATAGTTGGATGAGGAGAGGACAACTACTCTTTGGTCAATCTTTCCTTCAGAGTGTGGTTCTGAATTGGCTTCAGGAGTGAGGCACACAGCTCTTCCTGGGCTCTGATTTCAGTGACAGCCCAGAGCAGCAGTAGAGCTCCTGGGTAACAGGATCCCTGATGGGCAATGCTGGGTAGAAATGCTGGCCATAGTGACTTGAAAGAAAGAAAGAATGAAAGCAAACATGCATTTCATATACCCATTTAGTGCTTTGGAATAAATTTAGACAGTGATCATTGAGGCAAGAGTCTGCAACTTTTTCAATGTTAGAGAAAAAATATAGCAAACAGAAATCGCTGAAGTTGACTCTTCTAGATGCCCTTCCCTTTCCACCTTGAGAAATCTACCATTTTCTCTGTCTACTGCAGACCGTCTTGGAGGAGTCCTTCCCTTCTATTCAACTTCAGAGATAGAGTCTCAAGTTAACCTTGTCTAATCAGGCTCTTTCCAATGATTTTTAAAACCAGGTGGTACAAACTGCACTATCAGAAACTCAGGATCCTGAAGAGATCTCAGTCACTGTCAAAGCCTTCATGACAGCCGACCTGCCGAATGAGCTGATTGAGCTGCTGGAGAAGATTGTTCTAGGCAACTCTGTCTTCTGCGAGCACAGGTGATGGTGTGCTGGGGCAGCTACTGACTTGGTCAGATTGAAAAACCCAGAATAATCTGGTCTCACCTCACCCATCCAGTGTTCCCGCTGGCTGCTCCCAACATGTAGCCAGACTTCTCACTACCTCCTGAATCTTCAGTTCAGCCCTTCCTTTCTCTTATTTAAATCCTACCTGTCTCTTACAGCCCAACCTAAATTCTCCTTCCAGGATGTCTTCCTTTCTCTCACCGCTCTGACCCACACTACTCAGAGAAGGGGCCTAGTATGTCCCAAGTATATGTTAAACTCTTGAAATGATGGTAAACAAAGCTTGGAAACATGGAGCAGGAGAACCAAATCTGGACATGTATCTAGGGAGGCTTGTTGGAGAAGATGTAATGTAGAAGCTGAATAACTAGGAGCTTGGGGTAGGAAAGAATATACTGGGCAGAAGCAATAGCATGAGGCAACACCTTGGAGGTAAGAGAGCATAATTTGAATACTTCAGTGTGGTTTTCCCTAGTATTTATTGTCACTTTAAAATTCATTACCAGAGATTCTATGTGTCAGGCAGAAAGTGTATTCACATGATAAATACTGCTTAAAAATTTAATTGTAGCAGAACAGGTATAGCTCAGTGGTTGAACTCCTGCTTTGCATGTGTGAGATCGCAGGTTCAATCCCCAGTACCTCCTAAAGTAAAATAAAATAAAATAGTAGATTTAATTGGTGAAAGGTAAGTTTAGGCCAAAAAGGCTTTCAAAGGCTGTGGTATTGTGGAAAAGGGTGTCTGTATGTTTTTTGCACTTAAACTTGGAAATGCTACATGGTAGATCATGAATATAAGCTATATTTTAATGGGAATCATAAACCCTGATTGATTACAGAATGCCAGAATGACAGTACCCAAGGTGGCTAAGATGTTCTGTCTTGCTATTTGAGCAACCTCCTTTCATAGAGTATTAGCTAATGGATACTTTCAGAGACTTGGATATGGTTCTGAGTCTGTGCTGCCTCCTGGACACTACAGGAGACCTTCAAGTTCCTGTTCTTTCTGTGACAGACTGCTTCACCAGACATTGTTTAATGTGCAGGTGAAAATAGCCAGGATTGACTTTAAGGCAGACTAGATACCTGGACAGAGCCTATCACTGGTAAAACTTAAAGTGTAGGACAGAATACACTACTTTTTAAAATACATCAATAAGCTAGCAAGGAGATAAAGTAAAAGATAAAAAGTGTCTGATATTTTAAAAAATAAGTGATAGCAAGAGCCCAGAGAAATAGGAGAAACAGTCAGGCTTTTGCCCAACTCTTTTTGAACCTGGGCTGTGGTTCTCACACCCACAGAACAAAGAATAGGAGACAAAACCTAAGGGCCCACATAAGGCGTGAAATCTACTAAGTACAAGGATAAACTAGGAATATAACAGTATTGCCTAACCCTCTGCTGTGAGACCAGCAAAAGCAAAACAAAATACAAAACAAAAAAGTGCTCTTTTGAACCACGGGTGTTAGATTATAAGGATGAAGATGGCCCTGACAAGCTTTCCTTCTTGTGGGTCTGAGTACAAATTCATATTACCTGGAGTAGTCATTAAAAATCCTCAAGTCAGGAATATAATTTTAAAATGATCACCAATAGATGGTGGCTTCAGATTTATGGCAGAACCAAACCCAAATCCTCTTAAGAAAAATTCTGACAAATAACATTCCAATAAATAATGAGCTCATAGTAAAAACAGTGACAAAATTTATAAGGAAACAAGGGGCTCCATTAGCAGAGTCAGTAGTAATAGAGTAGAATCAGACTTGCAGAGACTGGAGGTATTGGAATGATCTAGCATGATACATAAAATTATGTGTTATAATCTTAAATACCAAAAAATGATGAAGCAGATTTGAAAAAGAACCAAATATCTTTGATAAACATAAAAAGGTATTATTGAAATAAACTCGAAATGGATTTAGCAACATTGGGAATAAATTAATTGGAAAGTGTGAAGAAATTGCTCAGAATGTAACCAAAAGAGAAATATGGAAAATATGAAAGAAGTTAAGAGATGTAGAGCTTGAAGGGAGATCTAATCAGAGCCTCAGAGAGAATACAGAGATACTATTTGAAGAGGTAATGTTGGAGACTTTTCTATAACTAACAAAATTCTAGTTCTCACTTTCAAAAAGCCCAGCAAATCCCTAGGAGGATCAATTTTTTTAAAATACCCTTACACACTCTTACATTATAGCAAAACTACAGAACATCAAAAATGAGATTTTTGAAAGCAGCCAGAGAGAGGACAGATTACTTACAAAGGAATATTAGTTAGACTGACAGATTTCTCAACAGTCTCAGTAGAAGCCAAAAGATAATGGAACGGTATAATGACTTCTGAGTGCTCATAACAAGTAGCTTAGAATTATATGCCTTTTAAAATTAAGAGTAAGTGAAATAGAGATATTATTACAAATTTAATATGTGAGTTTGTCAATAACAGACCTTTACTAAGGGAAATTTTAAAGGTTGTATTTTTGGATTTAGGATCTATTTCAGGTAGAAATAATGTGATCCCATGTGGGAACAAGAAGGAGCAAGGATCAATGAGCAAAGAAAGTAGTGTCTACATAAAACAATATAAATATATTATGGTGTTAGGGAAAAAGAAAAAATTATTAATAGTTGCATGTAAGTTGGGAGACAATATTCTAGCGCCCCTTTTTTTGTTCAGGAAGAAAATAAAGATAATGATTAATATTGGTCTTTGGCAGATAGTCTTTGTATTAAAATTTCAAGAGACCCCATCTCAATCTGAAGCAGAGCAGTCATCACCATCCCATAATCCTCAAGATTGAGGAATGAACAAATATAAAGAGGAATGCAACCTTGGACCAAAGTAGATTTACTATTGTTATAACAGAAGAACTTGTAATATTGATATAAAAATAGTGGTTACCAGAGATTATATGGGGAAGGAGGAGAAGAACAGGTGGAACATGGGGCATTTTTAGGGCATTTGGAGTTCTATATGATATTGCAATGACAGTTACAGGCCATTATACATTTTTTTCAAACCCTATAAAACTGTACAGTCAAAAGTATAAACCATAATGTAAACTATAGACCTTGGTTAGTAGCATGCTTCAATATCGTTCATCAAGTATACTAAATGTACCACAATGATGTAAGATGTTAATAGGGGAAAATAGGGGAAGGGGAGGGAGTAGAGTACAGGGGAATCCCCTATGCTTTCAATGTAATTTTTATGCAATCTAAACTTCTCTATATATAAATATATATATATTTATATATACATTTGTATATAATGCAGAAACAATAGCAAAAAGAGGTATCTATAACTATAGATACAACAGAGATTATGCAATTAAACTAGAAACTTAGCTGAGATAGCAAAGATAGAGAAAAATGTAACTAAGCAAAACAGACTTGTAAAGCAACACAAAATCTGAATCTTTCACTAATGTTAAAGAAATAGAATTTGCAATTGAATTTTACACACACATTAATAGGACTAGGTATTACTGAGTTCTCCCAAACATTCAAAGAAAAAATAATTCCAATCCTCTACAAATTTTCTTGAATTGTTCCCAACTCATTTAGTGGTGCTAATGTAACATAACTTTGAAAACCAAAAACAGATAAGAAAAATAAAAGAAAGGAAAATCCATGAGCATAGATGTAAAGATACTTAAAAATTTGTCAACTGGTAATACCTTATGACAAAGTTAGGTTTATCTTTGGTTTGCAAGATTGGTTTAGCACTAGAAAAGCAATGTTATGTAACAAGTCATAGATTAAAAGAGAAGAATTATATGTTCAATGAAATTCAACAACCATTCACTAAGTTAACCTAAGAATAAGCAAGAGTGTTCTTTACTTAATAATGTAGACTACAGCTTATATCATGTTTCATGGAAAATGTTAAAACTATTCCCTTTAAGGTGAATAAGACAAGGATAACTGCTACTTCTTTTGTATTCAACATTGTACTAAAGGTCTTAGTCAGGACTGGAAGATAGGAAAAGGATCAGAACAGACAAGAATATAAGAAAGGAAAAAATGCAAGCCATCATTATTTGCGGAGGATGTTATTTTCTGTGTAGAAAACACAAAAGAATTAATGTATTTAAATTACTGTGCTTGAAGAGTTCGGACTGAAATAATCTACGGGAAGCAGACTTGGCCCAATGGATAGGGCATCCGCCTACCACATGAGAGGTCCGCGGTTCAAACCCCAGGCCTCCTTGACCCGTGTGGAGCTGGCCCATCCACAGTGCTGATGCACGCAACAAGTGCCCTGCCACGCAGGGGTGTCCCCCACGCAGGGGAGCCCCATGCACAAGGAGTGTGCCCCGTAAGGAGAGCTGCCCAGCGTGAAAGAAAATGCAGCCTGCCCAGGAATGGCGTCGCCCACATGGAGAGCTGACACAGCAAGATGACCCAACCAAAAGAAACACAGATTCCTGGTGCCGCTGGTAAGGATAGAAACGGTCACAGAAGAACACACAGTGAATGGACACAGAGAGCAAGACAACTGGGGGGAAAGGGGAGAGAAATTCAAAATAATAATAATAATCTATGGAAATTTTCATTTTCAGGTACCAACAAGAAATAAAATATAATTTAAAGATATGATTTTCAATAGCAGCAATAAATTATAAAGAAATAAATGTAATAGAAATGTTTATGATCTTTGTGGAGAAAAGTATAAACCTTAAAAAAGACATTTTAAAAGACCTAAATAAGTGGAGATGCCATATTTTTAAATTTTCAGAAGATTCCACTGAAAGATATCAATTTTACTCACTTCGATGAAATTCAATGTAATACTAGTAAAAATCTCTATGTACTTATGGAATTTGACAGGGAGATTTTACATCTTAAATGGAAGGGATAAAAGGCCAAAAAGAGTCAAGATGCTCTGAATAACAAATTACCCAAGAGGTAGAAGTTGGTGTTGGTGTGGTAATCTATATTAAGACATAATGGCTTTGGCAGAGGGATAGAAAAATGGGCCCTTGTAAATTCTATTCTAAGCTCTAAAATATACCCATACATATATTAAAAAATTTATTTATGACAGAGTTGGCTATACAGATGGAAATGATAGACTTTTCAATATGTCTATTTGGTTATCCTTATGGGGAAAAATCAGGCATCTTTTTCACACTATAAATAGTTTAGTTCCAGATGTATTAACGATTTACATGTAAGAGGTAAACCTATAATATTTTTAGAGTTCATATTTAGAAGAAGAATATATTTGTGACCTAATGAATTCTTAAGCCAGTCGCAAAAATATAAACCCTTATTTAAAAAACTGATTAGCAGGTCTTTGTTAAAATTAAAAGTTTTATCACTAGTGAGCCCATGTACTTTGCTCCTGCTTTACTTTGCTAAAGGCTGCCAAGGCAATATACCAGAAATGGGTTGACTTTTACAATGGGGATTTATTAATCTATAAGCTTATACTTCTAAGACCTTGAAAGTGTCCAAATCAAGGCATCATCAGGAGATGCTTTCTCCTCGAGCTGCAGCTGTGGGCAATCAGGCATATGGCAGCAGCTGCTTCTCTCCCCTGTCTTCCAGATCTTGTTGCTTTCAGCTTCTAGTTTCAATGGCTCCTCTCAGTTTCTGTGTTCTGTTGATCCCAGCTTCTGGGCACTTCCCTCTGTTCTTGTGGCTTTTTCTCTATGTCTCTGTGGTATCCTCTGTCCTGTTTATAAAGGACTTCAGCAAAAGGACCAAGACCCACCCTGGGCTATGCCCCCCTGAAAGCAATCCAATCAAATGGCCCTCAACTGAATCCAACCCAATCAAAGTATCCCACCCCATAGGAATGGACCAATTTAAGAACATAATTTTCTAGGGTTCACAAAAGACTCATACTACTATAGCAACCATAAATTGAGTTATGTGCTTTCCAATAGTCACTTGTATATGTCCCTAAACCAGTCATGTGGTTGTTATTCTTATAGCATTTGTATAATTAAATATATTAGTTAAATATGAATATGAAAAAGAGGTGTTGTTAGTAATGAAATTATGTTGATGTTGTGGAAAGATTGTTCTAAATGTCTGTGCCTAGAACAACCTGCTATGAAATTTTGTGTAAGTGGGATAAATGCACACATTTAGGGGGAGAAATGAGAACCCATATTCTTCTTGCTCAGTGAGTATCTCAGAGTTCCTATCTCTCTTTCAAGAAACTGAACCTGAAAATTGTGGCTAATATGTGTGGGTGTGGTTAATGCAAAGGAGACATTAGAAAGAAGAAAGAATCAACAGAACATGCTAGCATTATGCTGAAACTTTAAAAATCCATTATAAAGGTATAGCTTTTAAGTTAAAATAAAATGCTTCAGGCATATGCACTTTATGATTCCTTTTTTTTTAATTAGAAAAGTTATACATTTATAGAACAATCATGGGTAAAATACAGGATTCCCATATACCACCTTATTGTTAACACTTTGTATTGATGTGGTACATTTGTTACAATTGATGAAAGCACATTTTTATAATTGTACTGTTCACTATATTCCATGGTTTTACTTAGGGTCCACTGTGCTGTGCAGTTACATGGATTTTTAAAAAATTTTTATTCTAATACCATATAAGCAACCTAAAATTTCTCCTTTTAACCATATTCAGATATATAATTTAGAGCTGTTAATTACTTTCACAATGAGCTACCATCACGTCCATCTCTTATCAAAACTTTTCCATCACCCCAAATAGAGACACTACCAGTTTAGCCTTACCTTGCTATTCCCTACCTCACCCCATCCTCTGGTAACCCAAATTGTAGATCCTGCTTATTCCAGTTATTTCATATCAGCAAGATCATACAATGTCTGGTTTTTTTTTAAAGTAAATCATTTTTATTGATACATCTTCATAAATCATACAGTTCATCCAAAGTGTACTGTGAAAGGTATTTGGTATAGTCATATACATGTGCATTCATCACTTTAATCATTAATACAGCATTTTCATTATTTCAATAATAAACAAAAAACAGAAAAAAAGAAATTCTCAATCTCTCCAATATTTGTTCATCCCTGGCTTATTTTACTCAACAGGATGTTTTCAAGTTTCATCCATGTAGTTGCATGTGTCATTCCTATTTACAGCTAAATAATATTTTGTTGTGTGTATATACATTTTGTTTATCCATTCATGGGTTGGACACTTGGATTGCTTCCATCTTTTGGCAATTGTGATTAACAGCACTATGAACATCAGTGTACAAATAACTGTTTGAGTTCCTGCTTCCAATACTTTTGAGTATATACCTAGAAGGGAATTCCCAGGTCATATTGTAATTTTATACTTAGCTTCCTGAGGAACTACCAAACTGTCTTCTACAGCAGCTGCACCATTTCACATTCCCACCAGCCAAAAAAAAAAAAAAGGTATGTTCCTACTTCTCCACATCCTCTCCAAAATTTGTAATTTTCCATTTTTTAAATAGTAGCCATTCTAGTGGGTATGGAATGATATCTCATTGTAGTTTTGATTTGCATTTCCCTGATGGCTACTGATGTTGAACATCTTTTCATGTGTCTTTTGGCCATTTGTATTTCTACTTTGGAAAAATGTCTATTCAAATCATTAGCAAAAAAAAAAAAATTTTTTTTGAGGGGCTGGGGGCTGGGAATTGAACCCAGAACCTCATATGCGGGAAGCCAGCACTCAACCACTGAGCCACATTGGCTATCCTGAGTTGGTTTTTTTCATTTGTTTTGCTTGTTGTTTGTTTGTTTTTTCTAGGACACACTGGGAACCAAACTTGGGACCTCCCATGTGGGAAGCAGGCACTCAACTGCTTGAAACACATCCACTCCCCAAGTCTTTTGCCAATTTTTAATTGGGTTGTTTGCCCTTTTGTTATTGAATTGAAGGCTTTCTTTATATAATCTAGATATTAAATCCTTATTAGATATGTGGTTTCCAAATATTTTCTCCCATTCTGTTGGTTCTTATTTTACTTTCATGATAAAGTCCTTTGGGGTACAAAAGTTTTCAATTTTGATGAAGTCTCATTTATCTATTTTTCCGGTTGTTAATGTGGTTTTCTTTTAGAAGTTTTATAGTTCTGGCTCTTATATTTAGGTCTTCAATACATTTTGAATTGATGCTTATATAAGTTATGAGGTAGGGGTCCTCTTCATTGTTTTGCAAATTTGCAATTTTCCCAGCACCATTTGCTGAAGAGACTGTTCTTTCCCCATTGAGTGGTCTTTGCAACTGTGGGGTTTTTTGTTTGTTTTTTTTTTTGAAAATGCCAGTTTTTTTTTTTTTGAAAATGACTGTGGGGTTTTTGTAGGTTTTTTTTATCAGGTGAGGAAGTTCACTTGTATTCCCTGTTTGCTAAGAGTTTTTAAAAATTAATTTATTTATTTTTCTTCTTTCTTGTTTGCTAAGAGTTTTTATCGTGAAATTGTGTTGGATTTGGTCAAATGCTTTTTCTGAATCGATCATGTGATTTTTTTCTTTAGATTCTTAATATGGTGGATTTACATTGATTTTTCAAATATTTTTGAATCAAAGAAAAGAAAACAACTTCGGCAAGAATGTATCTAATATCCGTGTGGAATCTAAGCCCCCTCTTGATATAGATGTGGAGTGGACATAACCATTCCAGGGTCCACAGGATGGAGGAATAGAGTATAGATTAGAGTGGACTTACTGATATTCTATTCATGAACTATTGTGATTAGTAATCGAAGACAATGTGGCATTGGGTGGAGAAAGTGGCCATGGTGGCTGCTGGGGGTAGGGAGTGGGAGGCAGAGATGTGATGTGGGGGCGTTTTCAGAACTTGGAGTTGTCCTGGGTGGTGCTGCAGGAACAGTTACCAGGCATTGTATATCTTCCCATGGCCCACTGGGTGGACTGTGGGAGAGTGTGGGCTATGATGTAGACCACTGACCATGAGGTGCAGCGGTGCTCAGAGATGTAGTCTCCAAGTGCAATGACTGTCTCATGATGATGGAGGAGGTTGTTGTTGTCGGGGGAGGAGTAGGGTGAGGGGAGTGGGGGGTATATGGGGACCTCATTTTTTTAATGTAACATTAAAAAAATAAAGACAAAAAAAAAAGAATGCATCTAGTATGATTAAAGAAAAAGGGAAGTTCAAAAACAGACAGAACTAACTAGATTGTTTAGGGTTACAGTGAATATAGTAAAACTCTATAGAATCCCAAAGAAATGCTAGAGTCCCAGTTCAGGAAATCAGGGGCCCCTGAAGTGGGAGTGAAAGAACTGGCTCTAGAGGAGTCCTGTAACCCTCACCATCATCGGTATTGTTCTAATCCTCTTCACAGACCCTTCTAAGAATTTGCTTTTATCTCTCCTTAAACCCCATACACTTTTTTTTTTAAGATTTATTTATTTATTTCTCTTCCCTCCCCCTCCCCTCCCCCACCCTGGTTGTCTGTTCTCTGTGTCTATTTGCTGCATCTTCTTTGTCCGTTTCTGTTGTTGTCAGCGGCATGGGAATCTGTGTTTCTTTCTGTTGCGTCATCTTGGTGTGTCAGCTCTCTGAGTGGCACCATTCCTGGGCAGGCTGCATTTTCTTTCACGCTGGGCGGCTCTCCTTATGGGGCGCTCTCCTTGCGCGTGGGGCTCCCTTACATGGGGGACACCCCTGCGTAGCACGGCACTCCTTGCGTGCATCAGCACTGCGCGTGGGCCAGCTCCACACGGGTCAAGGAGGCCCGGGGTTTGAACCGCGGACCTCCCATGTGGTAGACAGACGCCCTAACCACTGGGCCAAGTCCACTTCCCCCATACACTTCTTAAATAGTCTATTTTATCTATTTATCGCTCATGTGTGCATATATCATATTCTAAAGAAAAAACACTGGGGTCTTGGTCTATGCCGACTCGACCTTCAAGCCCTGACACAGTGCTGCCCACCCCCCTCAGGAACCTCCAGAATCTGCTGATCCTGACAGCCATCAAGGCAGACCGTACACGTGTCATGGAATATATCAGCCGTTTGGACAACTATGACGCCCCCGATATCGCAAGCATCACTGTCAAAAATGGGCTGTACGAGGAGGCCTTTGCCATCTACTGCAAGTTTGCCATGAACGCCTCAGCAGTCCAGGTAGGTGCAGCTGTGTCAGGCCCAAGGGCACACATTCCCTCCAGTACTCATCTTCGCTGAGTTTGTCAGGCCCTCTGGGCATCTATGCACCTCTCGGATTTGCATGCTGCCTTCCACTCCTCACCAGCAGCTGTCTTCCCAGACAGTCTCTGCTGGTTGCTTCTTCCATCTGGTCGTCACCCCACCCTTCCTTCTCCCTCCCCAGCTCACTCCTGGATTTGGGTACCTGATGAATGTCCGCAATCAGCCCTGGGGCCATAGACGTCGTATTTGTGGAACTCTGGTACCCTAGGCCACACGGTGCTTGTTCTGCCCTTCACACGACTCTACTCAGCTCGATGCCACCACAGCTGCCCCAGCTTGTGGCAGGAGCTGTTTGGTACTGGAAACCAAGCTCCCAGAGCAATCCTCCCTACCTGCCCTTCAACCTCACCAAGAACTAAGAATTCTGCTCCCTTCACCCCTTTCCTCCTCCCAGTCTGGCAGCCTTTTCTGGTTTATTTCCAGGTCAACTGTAAACCATGTGATCCATCACTGTAAATGCTTTCCTACCAATATCCAGACTTCTTTGCCCCTCCCTTTACCCTTTTTCTTCAACTGCCTGTGAAACCTCCAACAGAAACCCGTCTTATCTGCTTAAATGCAGGCTGTAGCCTGGTTCTGAACCAGAGCCAGAGTAATGACATGTGGGACTGCTGTGTCAACTCATTACCACATGGAGGTGATCCCTGCAGCCCCCAGGCTGCACTGGGAGCCTGCTTCTGCCTTGTGAGCAATCTTAAGCCCCACAACAACTACTTTGAGCCTGTCGTACTGTCTCCCTTCCAAGATCAGGTGGCAAACCACATGTCCTACTACTGGACCAAAACACTTGGCCTCTCTGTCTCCACTTTCTTCATGCCTCTTTTTGCAGTGTCTCTCTTCTCTGTCAGTCTCCTTCCCCATACAGAGGCTCTCCTTCTGCTCCCTTCATTCATCCAAGAAATATTAAGGGGAGCAGATGTAGCTCAGTGGTTGAGTGACTGCCTCCCATGTACGAGGAGTTCAATCCCTGGTACTTCCTTAAAAAAATAAGAAAAAGAAGTATTAAGTGCTAAATTGCTTTTGACTGAATTAAAATGGTCATGCAACTTTAGGCAGAATATGGAACTCTTGTCACTCGTAGGTCCTGATCGAGCACATTGGAAACCTAGACCGAGCGTATGAGTTTGCAGAGAAGTGCAATGAGCCTGCTGTGTGGAGTCAGCTGGCCCAAGCGCAGCTCCAGGAAGACTTGGTGAAGGAAGCCATGGACTCCTACATCAGAGCTGACGACCCTTCTGACTGCCTGGCAGTTGTTCGGGCAGCTCACAGGAGCAGTAAGTGAATTCTTCTCCCTGGGGTTCTCTTTGTCACTGGTGGGAAGCCTGACCAAGGCAGGAAGGTAGCTTTCTCAGGAATCTGTATGAATTATGCATCCAGAGATATCATAGACACAGTGTCTTTGTTTGCCTGCACAGCTGTCACAAACTCCATGGACTGGTTTGGCTTAAACAATAGGAATTTATTGGCTTACGGAGGTGAGGCTAGCAGTCCAAAATCAAAGCATCAGCAAGGTGATGCTTTCTCCCCAAAGTCGGTAGCATTGCCAGTTGCTGGCAATCCTTGGGGTGTCTTGAGTTTTATCTTTGCGTCCTGTCACGTGATGATGTCCCCTCCTTTCTGGCTTCTGTAACTTCTGGATTCTGTTTATAAATCCTCCAGTAATCTAAGTTAAGGCCCTCCCTCATTCAATCGGCCACACCTTAACTAAAAACAACATCATCAAGAGATTCTGTTTACTATGGATTCATATCCATAGGAATGCAGATTCAGATATAGAACATGCTTTTTCTGGGGTACAGTACTCAATCTATCACACAAAACTAAATTAAAGTTTTCAGAAATAGTCTGAGATAAAGATGCCCCCTTTCTAAATATTATTCTGTTAACGACACTAGCTCTTCAGTTGACTGTTGCCCTCTTTTACAAGACCAGGCAGGTTAAGCAAAATAGTTACCAATGTTGCAGTCATTTTAAGGTCAGAGTCTTAGACGCAGAGTTTCTTGGGATCTTCATCGGGCATTCCTAGTTGGTTGTGTCGCTGATCTCTCCAGTGGCTAGAATAAACTTTCAGTGCCCTGGAGATAGGGAGCTTTCAGTTCCAGGGCAGCTGGCTTGAGGTTCCCTCCCCTCCCCCCAGCTGGGACAGGAACTCTGCTTGGCTGCTTATAATCCAAGAGCTTCTAGATGTTGTCTGGAGCATGAACTCTCAGTGAAGCATAAGGGAAAGATAAAAGCATCTCAGCTGGGGACAGAATGAGAGGAATTGAACCCTTTTGTTGCAAATTATCAGTTGCTCGTTCACTTATTTGTGTTTTCTCTCTCCAGACAATTGGGAAGATCTAGTTAAATTCCTGCAGATGGCCAGGAAAAAGGGCCGAGAATCCCATATAGAGACTGAACTTATCTTTGCCCTGGCTAAAACCAACCGTCTGTCTGAACTAGAAGATTGTGTTAATGGGCCCAACAGTGCTCTCATCCAGCAGGTAGGCGGTATCCGCTGGGGCTGCACCTACAGCACTCGGGCTCAGGTCAGGGATTGTGCCTTAGAGTGGAGCAGATTGGTGACGCTGAAATCCAAGCCACCCACTGATCCAGTAATTTACCCTTCTAAGATTGCTTTCACTCAGTTCATGCCTAATTACCTCCTACGACAGATACACCAGCATAATCATTCCCATTTTGTTAAGGCCCATGTAATTTTGACTTGCCCTTGGTTATACATATCAGAATGATTCTCCTAGAAAAAGAGATGTCAGTTCTTATGTGGAGGTGTTCTGTTTCCCATGAGAAAAAAAACACTTGATGAACTTAGAATTAATTATCTAGTTAGATGAAAGCTACATATTGAAAATCAATAGCCTTTGCATATGTCAGCAATAATCAAAAAACATAATTGAAAAAGCATTCCTTTTTAGTAAGAAGAAAACCAAAATGTTCAAATAAACCTTACCAAAACAAAAAAACAAAAAAAACCCACATTAAATAAGAGAAAGGACTTAAATAATTATAAAGTTGTATGGGTAAATGTTAACCCTGGAAAAAGTGATAGAGAGAGAGATGAAGGGTAATGAAGTAGTATAACTATTTAGTTAATTACAGAAAAAATGCACATACTTCATTGAATTAAATAACTCAAAAGTTGACTTTGGATTATTTCAAAATAAGTTCCAATAAATTGCTGGAAATTAGGTTAGTGTTCTGAGAGGAATTAAATACTCATAATGTAATTCTGTAACCAAAATCAAATTCCAGTAAGGTAAAAGAATTAAAGATAAAAGTTGAGATTTTTATTAAAATAAGTTTTTCAATATTTATTTGAATTTGTGTGAGGAAGGAGTTTTTAGTATTTAAACAGAAGAAAGCATGAAGATAAATATCATAAAACATAAAACTTTAAATGTATGTATAGGGTTTTTATAATCTTAATGTTTGACCTACTAAATTGAGATGTAAAAATATATCCCAAGAAAGTACAAAAGATCCAGACAGCTTTACATAGAAATAGTTGATCATTGCGGCAAAAATTTCAGCTAAAACTAAAGGCCAGTGTCCAGCAAAGGGAAATATTAAATAACAATATCTATCAATGGGCTATAATACAGCCCTTACAAATATTTAGAGCCTTGCTTGTGATAGAAAAACCTTTCAAAGTAATTTAAGCAGAATGAAAAACTGTACACACCATATAGTAAACATATATGCCTATAGAAAACACCAAAAATGTGGGCAGTGAGCAGCTCTAGATTATGGAATTGGATAATATTATTTTCCTTTCACCTACCTGTGTTTTCACAATTCTTTTTTTAATCAAGAACCATATAACTATAAAACTTGCCTTTATAATCAGAAAATTAATAAAGGATTTAGCAAACAAAACCTTGCCAAAAATCACCCTCTGAATTAGTAACAGAATTCTCCTGGATAGAGATTCTGTTAAATAAGGTAACCAAAGGAACTGCAGATACAAGTAAAGCCTGAGTGAAATTCCATACAACAACTGCAGTGGAGCAGAGTGATCTAATCTTGTTCTTTGAGTTTCTTCATTCATGGTGGCCCTGTGGCGGGCACGCTCTCTGCCTTCCACAAGGGTCCAGAAATTTCAGCCTGTGGGCCAGATCTAGCCTACTACTTGTTTCTATGTGGCCTAAAGCTAAGAATGGTTTTCACATTTGTAAATGGTTGAATAAAATCAAAAGGAGAGTGGATGTGGCTTGAGTGGTTGAGCGTCTGCTTTCCACATGGGAGGTCCTGGGTTCAGACCCTGGTGCCTTCTAAAAAACAACAACAACAACAACAAAAACAAGCAAACAAATGAAAACATCAACTACTCAGGGGAGCTATTGTGGCTCGGTGGTTGAGCACCAGCCTCCAACATACAAGGTCCTGGGTCAATTCCTGGCTCTGGTACATTAAAAAAAAAAAAGAAAAGAAAAATAATGTGACATGCAAAAATTATATGAAATTCACATTTCAAGGGAGTGGCAGACAGTTCTCTAACTGTCTAGAGTATGACCACAGTGGTGACTGGCTGTTATCACGAGGACAAAGTCCCCAGAGTAGATAAAGTCAGAGAAAGCAGAAGTTGTCAAGGAATGGAGAAGACCTGTAAATGACAGCAAGAGTGAGAGCTGATGGGTGAGACAGGCTCACACTATCAGTGTTTAGTAGTCAGGAAGGGAATGTGACCTGGATATAGCAAGGAGCACCTTTCCCTGACCTCAAGCCCAGTGGTGTATGGGCGTGGAGGACAGCAGCCAGGGCCACAAGGGCTCAGGGACTTGATATCAGGGCAGTTGTAGGCGGGTAGAAGAGGAGCAGGGACCAGGGAGCATGCTGGCATCCTCCAGGTTCTCAGCGGTGACCTGTGCTGCATGCAATCAGACAGATGAAGGAAAAAATTGTCTGCTGTCAGGAACTTATGGCCAATTCTGAGAATTTTCCACTTAAGGGTGTCTAAGTAGAGCTGCCCAATTCTTTGTAGGTTGGAGACCGCTGTTATGAGGAGGGGATGTACGATGCTGCCAAGCTGCTGTACAGCAATGTTTCTAACTTTGCCTGCCTGGCTTCCACCCTGGTGCACCTTGGTGAGTATCAGGCAGCGGTGGACAGCAGCCGCAAGGCCAACAGCACCCGGACGTGGAAGGAGGTAAGCTGAAGACTCTCCAGAGGCGTGCCCTTCCTGCATGCTCCACACTCTTATGCCAGATGTCATGAGACTGGATGTCTGCCTCTTGTCCAGGAAGAGTTCTTAATCTTTATATTCCATTATATTATAAGTATTATCATAACTTAAAAATATTATTAACTCATAGCATAATCAGGGTAAATAGATGGTATTATTGGTAAATAGCAAATTGGTAGGGCAAGTTGTCCCGAGGCTCTCTCTGGTAATATCAGCATCATCTATCAAGTGGAAAAAAGTTTGTAGAGATGTGTAAAAGATTTCGTTTCAGTGACTTTCTGAAGGATTGTTTAATAGAAGACTAGAATCATCTTAAATGTATAATATCAGGGCCTTGGTTAAATAGTGTACATGTTGCAGCTGTGCCCTGATGTTCAAAATGAATGAAGTTGCAGCTGTGCCCTGATGTTCAAAATGAATGTGGAAGTGTTTTCCACATTATGTGAGAAACCTTGTAAAGTAGAATATACAATGTGATTCCATTGTGTGCCTGTGAGTGTGTCAGAGAGAGATTTGGTGGGGGGAGCTAGTATATATATCAAACAAAGAAAATACTGGGCAAAGATCATGTCTCAATTTAACAATGATTAGTGATCTCTGGGTTATATGATAAACAGATGCCTTTTATTGTATTATTTTTATTTATCTGCATTTTCTGCCTTTTTTATCATAAAAATATGAATTGTATATAAAAGGTAGGAACAAAAGGGGAAAAAAGCACATGCTGGGAGGGAGAGGGGGAAGGACAGAGTATATGGGAATCTCCCTATATTTCTAGGGTTTTTCGTCTTTTTTTTTTGAGGTACCAGGGCCAGGGATTAAATCCTGGACCTTGTATGTGGCAAACCGGCGCTCAACTGCTAAGCCACATCAGCTCTCCGCCTCTACATTTTTATTATTTTTTTAAATTGAAGTATATCGTTCATACATGACCCCTCTACATTTTTTTTGTAACATTTATGTAATCTAAAGCTTCTTTTAAAAAAAAATTTTTTTTAAAGCACATGCATCACCTGTGTTTGTGGTGCATGTTGGTTCAGTGCAATCCGTGTAAGAGTTCTGCTCAAGGATGCCTCCTTAGTCTGTTTAATCAGAAAGATTATTCTGTACACAGGAGTTCTTCACTTCTTAAGCACTTTTTTAAAAAATTAAGTTTTATTGAAATAGATCAGTGATACATAAACATACATAAACAATAAATGTAGAGTAAAAGTTGTGAACTTACAAAACAAACATGCATGTCCTCATACAAAGCTCCCATACAACTTCCCATTATTAACATCTTGCATTGTTTTGAAACTTTGATTATAAACTACAAAAGAGCATCGCCAAAATATCACTACTAATTATAGACCATATCTTACATTTGATGTATTTTTCCTCCAACCCACCCAATTATTAATACTCTATATTAGTATAATATATTTATCATTCCGGAAAAAATGTTCTCATATTTGTCCTGTTGACCACAGCCATCATCCACCACAAGATTCCCATGTTATAAAGTCCCATGCTTTGTGCAATCCATTCACTGTATATACTAAGTGTTTCTCATTTTCGTCAGAGTTCTGCTGTCATCACCTCAATTTGAAAACATTTTCATTACTCCAAAAGGAAAAATTCAGTACTCCCTTATAAGCTCCTATTCTTGTCCCTTAGTATTGAAAATATATCTTCTTGCCATTGCTGAAAAAATTACAATATTACTGTTAACTGTCGTCCACAATTTGTATTAGTTGTAATTTTCCCAAGTATCATCATATTCTTAGCACTTTGTAAAAGAACATTCTTAAATTTATACTGTTAACCACAATCTTCATCCGCCACCAAAATCACTACGTTATACATTCCCTAGAGTTTTCTTTACTTTCCTTTTAACTGACATTTATGTCCACAGACTACCCCTTTTAGCAACAATCACATTTGTGAGCCAGCAGTGTTATACTCACTCCAATGTGTTATTCTCAACTCTATTCATTTCCACTTTTACAATTAAGCTTATTAATAATGCTGCATACATTAAGCATCATCTCCCATTCTCAACCCACTTTCTCTTTCCTAGTAACCTATAATCTAGAGTTTACCTGTGAGTTTATTCAATGTATTTAGTTCATATTAATGAGACCATACAATATTTGTCCTTTTGTGTCTGGCTTATTTCAGTCAACATATCTTCTAGGTTCATCCATGTTGTCATATGCATTCTGATTTCATTTCTTCTTAAACTTAAGCACTTTTTATCATTAAATACACATACAGTACAGCATAAAACAAAAGCATCTTATAAAAAATAATTTTAAAAAATGCATGTGGGTTGGGTATATAGGAACTTCCTACATGATTTTTATCTAAACATACAACTGCTATAATAAAAATAAAATTAAAAAATTTTTCTTATTAAAGCACACTTCTCCCATGTAAACAGTATTCGATGAAATATACTCCACTTGTTTTCTCTCCAATAATAATGATTCCTGAGTTTTATTAAATTCTTTTCAAACCCTAAAATCTGAAATTCAGAATGACTTTTCTATCACCTAAACAAACCTCCACATCATTGGACTTAGGAGTAATTCATGAGCCTTCTTTCCATTGTTTCAAATGCCCCCTTGGCCTGCTGATTATATATATATATTTTTTTCCAAAATCTCGTGAAGTTCATTTTACAGTTACCTACTTAAAGTGTTCAGGGAATTTCTGCGTCTCCAGTTGCTTCCCTGGTAAGCAACTGTGGTGGTACTTGTGTCTGGGTCTTAGGGTAACTCTGACCTTACCAGACCCCTTCCTTCCCCCGCCCCCCCCAGGTATGCTTTGCCTGTATAGATGGGCAGGAGTTCCGCCTTGCACAATTGTGTGGTCTTCACATAGTCATCCACGCAGATGAACTGGAGGAGCTGATACTCTATTACCAGGTAACTAATCTCGAGCTGGAGAAAGCCTCTCAGAAATTAAGATTGTGAGTGACCTTTAAACACTCCTCCCCCAGGGGCAGTCATTCCCTTAGCATGTGGCAGTCCCAGTCCCAGTACCTGCAGATAAGTGTGAAAAACACAAAGCTTTGGTCTCTGTGGAAGGAAATCCCTTTCATGTGCTAGACAACCAGTTACAAATTAAATTCAGATTGCCTTGTTAGAGACCCAGGACCTCTTGGCAGGCTGGTATCTTGTGTTTTTAAAAGTTTCTCACTTCCCTTGAGTCATTGTCTCTTCAGAAACCCTGTCAATGACTTGCTTCAGGTAACCTGCTGAGACTCCTAAGCAGGTCACAGCATAGCCAAGGTTCCCCACTTTGTGCAAGGGTTAAAGGCTAAGAAGAGGCAGAGAGAGGGAACCCAAGGTAGACCCTCTGGAAGGGTGGGCTGTCCGAATTCCTACTGTCATTATACTGTGCTGCTGAGTGGTTGATGGACAGACGTAATGTGTTCAGGGGCCTGGCCTCCACCAGTGAGCTTCCTGGAGCGCTGTGGTCAGACCACCTGCAGCCAGTCAGAGCAGCCAGTTGCCTCTAAACTCCAGACCCAGCCCCACTCCTTGAGGGAAAAGTGGCCTGAAGGGGCTTAGTGAATCACAGGGCCCTGGGGCCAGGTCTGGGGGGAGTGTACCTGGGCGGATGAGTTGGTGGGATTTTTTTTAAAGAGGTAGTTAGAATTAATTAATAGGGTGACCTATGAGCAAAGACTTAAAGAAAGAGAGGGACTTGGCAATGTGTGTATTTGAGGGAAGAGTATTCCAGCAAGAATTAGCAGCCAGACAAAGGTCCCAAGACAAGAGTGGACCTTTGTGTTCATGGAGGGACCCATGAGGCAGGAGCCGGCATGGGTTGAGTGGCAAAGGAGGGCCAGATCCCAGCTGCTCGAAGGATTTGGGCTTTATTGGGAGTGGAGTGTGGAACCCTAAGCAGGTAACAAAGTGGCTCTAGCTGATGTGCTAGGAATAGACTGTTGGGGTAGGGACAGATTGGAAGCCTGGGAGTGGCCAGGACCTGTGGCAGCAGTGGGAGAAGGCAAGGGCTCAGGCCAGGGTGCTGGAGCCGTCAGGTTTGGAATGTGTATTTTGTTTTTTGTTTGTTTTTAAAATTTTATTTTTATTTATTTCTCTCCCCTTCCCTCCCCCGCCCAAGTTATCTGCTCTCTGTGTCCATTTGGTGTATGTTCTTCTGTGTCCACTTGTATTCTTGTCAGCGGCATCAGAATCTGTGTCTCTTTTTGTCGCATCAGTTCTCCGTGTGTACGGCACCACTCCTGGGCAGGCTGGACTTTTTTTCGTGTGGGGCGGCTCTCCTTACGGGGCGCACTCCTTGCACATGGGGCTCCCCTATGTGGGGGACACCCGGGCATGGCACGGCACTCCTTGTGCACATCAGCACTGCACGTGGGCCAGCTCACCACACAGGTCAGGAGGCCCTGGGTTTGAACCCTGGACCTCCCATGTGGTAGGCAGACGCTCTATCTATTGAGCCAAGTCCGCTTCCCTGGAATGTGTATTTTGAACATGTGGCCATCTTGATTTGCTAATGGATTGGATGTGGGATGAGAAGGGAAAGTCAGAGGTGTCTCCATTTATTTTTGGCCCTGACAACTGGAAGCATGGAGTTATCAGTGGCAATGGGGAAGCCTGTGGGTGGAGGCTGCTTGGACAGAGAGAACAAGAATTCAGGTTTGGATATGACAGAGTTTGATCTGCCCACCGGCTGTTCAAGGAGAAGAATCAGGTAGGCTGTTGGAAATAAAGAGTCTTGTGTTCAGGGCAGAAACCCAGCTGGTGGCACAATGTGGGGTCATCGTGGCACATAGTGGGTAAGTGAAGAGAGAGGAGACCAAAGACTGAGCCCGGGGCCTCCACCATGAAGAAGGGAGAACCCACACAGTGGGAAGAAAGTTGAGAGGGTGTGAGGTCCAGCTATCTCAAGGAGGGGTGGTCAGCTGTGGGTGCTGTGGTGGGCAGATGCCAGGGGCAGAATTGAGGGTGCAGGGTGCTGGTGACCTTGAGTCCTGAGACAGAACCAAGCCTGACTGCAGGGCTTGAGAGAACAGGGAACAGGGTGGGCACAGCTCTTTGGAGGAGTCTTTGCTGCAAAGGCAAGGAATGGGACGAGCACTGATCAGAGTCTTGGAATCAAGAGGACAGGAGCATCGGCAGGAGGCTTGCTGGTGACTCAGTGAGAGGCGCACGGGTGCAGGAGAGAGAAGTGCCTGTGGGGCCCAGTGCAGTGGCCTGAGAAGGTGAGAGGTGCCAGGACCAAGTGCTCCAGGGCTGGGAAGCGATGTCAGGCAGGAGCACCTAGTGTACCTGCAGATGGGACGTTTGGGTGCAGGGGCTGGCAGCCAGCGTGATGTGGACATTTTCTTCTGATGGCTTTCCCCTCCCTGTTTTCTCAGTGCCCCAGAAAGGTGGTTGGCTGCCTGTAAAAATGGAGAAGGTTGCCCTGAGGGCCATAGGAGCAGGAAAGTGTGTAAGCTGCCCTCTCGGGGAGCGGGTGCTGCCTGGAGCAAAATGAGCCCTGCCAAGGCTTGTGGTCACTAACACGTGGCTGGCACTTCCCCCAGGGTCAGGCCTGAGGGGTGGGCTGTGACAGGCACACAGCAGGGGGCATGAGGACAGGAAGCTGCAGTAGGGACCAGTGTTGAAGTCGGGATCGCAGGAGGGGTGTACTGGGACAGAGAGAAAATGAATAATCCTCAGACTCCATTTGCTCCCATTTCTTGTTTTAATTTTTTCATGTTTCTTTTTTTTTATCCCCCCTCCCCTTTGTGACTTTTTTGCATGCTGTATGTTTTCTATGTCCATTTGCTGTGCATTCTTCTGTGTCTGTATTTTATTTTCCCTCCCCCCAGCAGCTTGCTTGCTGTCTGCTCTCTGTGTCCATTTGCTGTGCACTCTTCTGTGTTTTTGCTTGTCTCCCTTTTTTGTTGCATCACCTTGCTGAGTCGGCTCTCCATGGGGCTTGTGGGCCGGGCAGCGCTTGTGGGCTGTCAGCTCTCCGCAGCATGCGGCGAGCCTGCCTTCACAAGGAGGCCCCAGGACGCGAACCCAGGGCCTCGCATATGGTAGACGGGAGCCCAACTGATTGAGCCACAGCCGCTTCCCTTCATGTTTCTTTTTTTAAAAATGGCAATACTAATTAATACTTAGGTAAACTCAAAAACTGCAGTGACATGGGCAACTTTCCAAAGAATGGTAATTGTCAAAAATCCCACAAGACACTAAGGAAAATGTTTTTTAAAAATTATTATTCATTTTGATTTACAAAGGCTCTATATCCTCAAAGCAAAAACTCCCCAAACTGAGCACCTGCTTGAAATCACATCCAGCCACAGCTGGCTGCCGTGTGCTCCCACCCCACCCCAGCCCACAATGGGCTGGGTGCTGCCTTTCCCTCAGCCCTGAGCATTACTGTTGATTCCAGGACCGCGGCTACTTTGAGGAGCTGATCGCCCTGCTGGAGGCAGCCATGGGCCTGGAGCAGGCCCACATGGGCATGTTCACAGAGCTGGCCGTCCTCTACTCCAAGTTCAAGCCACAGAAGATGCCAGAACACCTGGAGCTCTTCTGGTCCCGAGTCAACATCCCGAAGGTAACCAAGCCGTCCCCGAAGTCCTGGCTGCCGAGGGAGTGGCCCAGGCCCGAGCGCCCGGCCTCCCTTCCAGGTGCTGAGAGCGGCAGAGCAGGCACACCTGTGGGCCGAGCTGGTGTTCCTCTACGACAAGTATGAGGAGTACGACCACGCGGTCCTCACCATGATGCACCACCCCACTGAAGCCTGGAGAGAAGGTCATTTCAAGGACACCATCACCAAGGTGAGAGGGGATGTGGGGACATGGGACAGCAACAGCAGTTTGCCTTTGTCTCCTGAGATCCCCACACCCCAGGAAGGTGGTGTTCCATCTACACCAGGGGAGCTGACCCATTGAGAGAGCCAGTGAGTGGACTGGGGCTGCACGGCCAGGCTGCGTGAAGGCTTGGGGCTCAGTGACAGCCAAGCTTGTGTATAGGCTGCTGCCCGTGTGGTCAGCTTGCCCCTCCAGCCTCGCCAGGACCAGCCTCCCTCCCCCAGCCCTTCTGCAACCCCAGGAACCCCCTCACAGCTGGACCTTTGCTGTGGCTCTTCCTTCTGCCATATAAGCTCCACCTGGATATCTTCGTTGTTCACCTCTCAGCTCAGGGGTCCCAACGCCAGACCTTGTGTACCAACACTTCCTGTTTTGTTTTTTTCATATTTCTTTTCATTATCTGACATTTTCTTCCTTCAGTGACACAAACCCCAGATGAGTGCAGGCACCTGACTGTGGACCATAAACACCTGCTGGGTGGGTGTCACCTCAGGCCCAGGGGTGCCTGGCCTCGGAAGCCCCTCCCTTCCCAGGAAGGGCTTCCCCCTCCTCTAGTCCATTTGAGCCAAATCAGGATCCTGAACTGTTCTAATAGCAGACGAAAGTGTTAAGTGGAGAGGAGCTGCCGTAGCTCAGTGGTTGAGCGCCTGCTTCCCACCTACAAGGTCCTAATCTCAATCCCTGCTACCACCTAAAAAAAATAAAACGTGTGAAGTGGTGCTGGGCCTTGGTTTAAGCATCAGGCAAGATGCTGTTATTTTGCTTTTGTGCCCTCTGAGTGGGGTACAACCTCAGATCCCCTCTTCTCTGGTTCAGCTTTGCAGTAAAGTGGAAGGTAGGGGAGATGAAAGTCCTATCATTCATTCTTGGTCCATTTTGATTGAGTAGCCTCATTTTGTCCAGGGGCCTTAGGTAAATAATTTGCCCATAGACTTCTCCCCTTTGAAGTCTGCTGGTGAAAAGTATACCCCAGTTATATTTCTATCCTGCCTTCTCCAAGGGGGTAGATTAGACTTTGACTCATGACCAGGGAGGTGGAGGACACGGAAGCCCCAGCCAGCAGTGAGCTGTGGCCTCTCTGCTGCAGCTTTTGTTCTAGATGCAGCTCTGAGGGGCCAATGTGGGAGGCAGAGTGGGAGTCCCAGCTGAGGACTCTGGCCTCTCCTTTACTGGGTACTGTTTGAAAGAACAGTTGGTCCCCAGGTGGAGCATCTTCTCGGAGGACCTGCTCGGCCAGATTAGGGCCTGCAGGTTACCAATGGAAGGGCAGGCTGGTGGCACGCTCGCCTTGGCCTTGCTTGCACAGCACACCCCAAGAGACATGTCTGCGCGCTGTGAAGCCCATGCTCGGTGGATTCTACATGTGCTTTTCACACGTCTTAACTTCACTGGTATCTGGGTGCATTTAAAAATGGATGACACATCATGATTTAATCAGTAGTACTTTTGTTCCTTAGTGGCACATAAAATAACAGTACCGTACAGTCAGTGGTATCTCACACCTGACACAACAGGGAGCCTTGTGCTGTGGGAATAACGGTGCTGGCGTCTGGGCGCCATGGGCCTGGAGCAGGTGGTGCTCTATTCTGACTGGGGAGTCTGTGGGATGTGGTTGTGCTTCTGCTCCCCTCCACCTGTCCCCTGGCCACCCCTCGTCCATGAAGGCCACAGCAGGAAGGTACTAGCTGGGGTGTGGCCCAGGTGGGGCAGTGACCTTTGTCTACATTCTGTGCACATGAGAGGAAGAGTTTTGGGTTCACTTGGCCTTGAGGTGGGTGACTGGGGGCCGGGCAGTAGCCTTGCTGACACAGTCGGGTCACATCCCAGCCCAGCCACGTGTGGTCTTGGTAACTTCAGGTGAGGGTTTTCGTTGCTGTGAGCCTCATCTTCCCCATCTGTAAAGTGGATATAACGTGGTCTGTGGCAGGGCCTGGCATACCTAAGGGGCTACTACCAGGCAGTGCAGCAGCAGCAGCAGAGCCATTGGCTGGTTGGCCCAGGTTTATCTCAGAGCCTCCATTTTCTCTCAGATGGAACAGGGAGAATATCCTGTCCCCACACCCACATCTGGGCCTTAAAAGTTATGTCATACCCAGGTTTGACACAGGTGCATTGGGGAGTCCTTACTAACTGCAGCTGGGAGGTGTGGCCTTCTGGTGGTGCCTCCAGGAGAGGGTGCCACACAGCTGGACAGAAACAATGGGATGGCCCCAAGAGCCCAGAAACCCCTTCCCATCCTTGAGGGTAGACACAGCTCCAGACTTCAGCATCTTAGCCCAGAGTGGGACACGCTCATTGAAGGCTCTTGGCACCAAACTGGCCTAGCCAAGGCCTGTCCAGGCTACACAGTCACTGCAACAGGTGAAGGGGGCATGGCCAGCTGTGCTCAGACTTTTAGACCTCCCAGTTGGAGGGACACATGACACCCTGGCCATGTGCACTGAAAGCCACCTGGACTTGAGAAGGGGTGGGGAAGCACTTCCTCACATGTGCCAGAAGAGGCTGCTTGGTGCACAGCTCTGACAACTGCCACAGTCAACTCTCCATCTCTTTTATCATCCAGAAGGGACCCCGGGTCCAGGCAGGGAACGGGGCCTTTCCAGAGTCACACATAAGCAAGGAGAGCCTTGTAAAGCTGGTGTTTTCTTCTGTCCATTCTCACCCCACTCCCACAGCAGTCCTGGGAAGTCACAGGTACAGCAGGTAGAGTCTAGAGAAGGCTTGTTATCCCAGGTAGCACTGCTTGTGGGTGAACTAGTTGCACCAAAGCTCTGTGCCCATCTCTTGGCACTACATGACATCCTGAAAGCCTTCCAGGCAGGTGGTTGCTACCTCTGCTTGTTCATTGACTGGCTTGGGGGCCCAGCACCAGAAGGATCTCTATTTTACTGAGGAAGGGGGCCAGCCTTGAAAGATAAAAGTCCCAGAGTTCTGGTGTGAGCATGCCCAGAGGGCCGGCCCAGAGCAGGTGGAGCTCCATAGCCTGGTCAAGTTACCGTTCTGCTCTACATCAACAAGGGCCAGTTCTGGGGACCATGCCCTGTGTGAGTCAGGATCTGGGGATGGTGAGGCCTCTGGTTTCAGAGGGAAAGGATGTCGAGGGACATGTCTTGGTCAGGCAGTGAAGAAGGAGAACCCAAAGAGGTTCAAGTTCTCAGTACACAAAGTGGGGCTGCAGGTGACCTTGTTCCTCTACCTTCTGGTCTGCAGATGATACCTGGCCAGCGTTGCTGGGGCTTCACGTGCGCTCTCCCCACCCGCTGTGGCTCTGGTAGGCATGCCACACAGCCCCATGTGCCCACAGACACACTGTCATGGGTGACCTGGTTTCTTGAGGGCTGCACTCTCTCGGTCAGCACATCACCAAGCAGTATACAATGCAGAGGATGATGAAAGGTCCACTGGGAGAGTGCCAGGACACAGACACTAGCCACCTGGCCATACTTCGAAGACTGGGATGACAGGCTTTCCCATAGGCCCAGGGCCATTGGGCTATATGGGCCCATCCCCCCTACCGTCCAAGCCAGCTGCTGAGCTGGCCCTTGGGCATTCGCAGAACTGAGGCACCCACGTCAGCATGGGTTAAACACAGTGGGGCCAGAGAGAATGAGTTAAGGGTCTGCTGACAGAGCCTTCTGAGGCAGACTGGGGGCTTTTGCTTGGATAGAAACGGTTTTTTGGTGTCCAGCATCACTGGGTTTATTCTGTCTGGTCGCACTTCATTGATTCACTCAGCAGGTGTTCTCTGAGTGTTGACCCTGGTCAGACCCTGTGTCAGTGGGGGTGAGGCAGAAGCCAAGTCTGGCCTCTTGGTACTCCTGTCAGGCCGGGTCAGTGAGTCAGACTGCTCGTGCTGAGGGGGACGATGGCGCAGAGCTGAGGGCAGTGGCAGCAGGCCTCACTGGAAAGTGGCATTGGAGCAGAAACCAGAAGGAGGCAGGAGTGGGCCATGTGGACCCTTGGCTTTGACCCCTAGGTTGCCAACACAGAGCTCTGCTACAAAGCCCTACAGTTCTACTTGGACTACCAGCCTCTCCTCATCAACGACCTGCTGCTGGTGCTGTCGCCCCGGCTGGATCCCACCCGGGCCGTGGGCTTCTTTTCTAAGGTGCGTTGGCCCAAGTTCTCCTTCCCAGAGAACAGGGTGTTGGTTTAGCCAGCTGCTTGTCCAGGACGTCTGAATTGTTTTACTCTAATAGACGTTATGGAGCAGATCCCTGGCCAATTTAAAGACTTAATTTACCAAACTGCCTTAGGTTTCAGATATAGATAGGTTTGCATTCTAGCCAGGATGTCCATAGTTGAAACTGGCATCTGTGGAGCAGCCCAGGCAGCCCTTTTTGTGTAACCACCTGGGGCCTATAGGCTCTAGGTGTCCAGAAGGTGTCTCCTGTGGGGTGGGGCCAGAAGTCAGCTCCCAGCTGGGTCCACCCTTGGTGGCCAGCACTATGGCAGATGGACAGCATCCACATGTCCCCTACAGCCCCTTCGGTTGTGCACACGTCACAAGGAGCCAGACTGAGGGTCTTGCCCCTCTCCCTGACCCCAGGCAGGCCAGCTGGCCCTGGTGAAGCCATATCTCCGGTCCGTCCAGAGCCTCAACAACAAGAGCATAAATGAGGCCCTCAACCATCTGCTGACTGAAGAGGAGGATTATCAGGTGAGTATGGAGGAAGGAGCCCCAGCCACGGCAGCCCCAGCCCAGGAGCAGGGGCTTCTTCTCCTCTTTGCCCCAGGGACAGCAGCTTAGGTGGGAGCCGTTGTCACCCAGAGTAGGGTCCTCAGACCTTGAGGAGCCCCTCTGCACTAGGCTGCCCTTGCACGGGAAGATGGGAGGCCCCTGGGCTCACTGTGGATGATGGACAGGGACATTTCGGAGGCCATGGTGTGGCAAGTGCTGAGTAGTTCCTGGGTGCCTGCTCCGTTGTGCGGGGGGCTGTGGCACAGTGTCCCCGCTCACGGGAAGGCGGTATCTCCCTAGGGTTTGAGGGCATCCATCGATGCCTATGACAACTTTGACCACCTTGGCCTGGCACAGCAGTTGGAGAAGCACCAGCTGGTGGAGTTCAGGCGCATAGCCGCCTGCCTGTACAAGGGGAGCTACCGGTGGGCCCAGAGTGTGGAACTCTGCAAGAAGGACCACCTCTACAAGGTTGGAGATCCCCTCCCCACTTCCATGGGCTTCCTGGGCCTTGGGCAGCTGGGAGAGTCATTCAAACCCCTTCCCTTTTCCCCTGGGACCCATCGCTGAGCTTCACTAAGAGGTTCTCAGGGAGGCAAGAGAGAGAAATGAAGGTAAGGGGGTCCCGGGGAATGTTTTCAGGACCCGGGAGCAATCTAGATATCATCATCTCTCCTTATCAATGCACCCCTTGAAATCACTGGGGTGGGAATCCTCGCTTTTGTGAGCTGACTCTTCCTGTCAGTTATTTGTGGGCATAGTTCTACCTAAACAGTATAGCAGCTTTCACTTCTTGGCACCTACTTTGCTTTGTATCAAGATTTTGGGAATAAAAGACTAAGTTAAAGTCTTCTTCAAACTATCTATCTGCCAGAGAGTCAGTCTAGCCCCTCTCACGCATCTCAGCTCTGGCATCTGCTTGGCATGCTTGGCTGCCTTGGGAAATCAGCACGATCCTGAAGGCATTGCCATCATTGGCTTGGCCCAGACATGACCCCAGTGGGTTAAAGCTGAGCTGTATAGAAGGGCATTTTTGTCACCATTCGGCAGCTGCACTGGTCTCTGGTGTGATGCATCCCCAGCAGAGCTGTCCTCAGGGCATAGGCTTGGTCTGAGGGTAAACTCCTGGACATTGTCCTCACACATCCCCTGGAGCTCCCCAGGACACATGGACGCCTGCACCCACTTGCCTAGCACCAGCACCTGCTCTGCACAGCATGTGGCTGTGGCCACCCTCGAACCCCAGTGAGGCCAGTCAACTTTGCCCAGGCTGCCACCCCCAACTTGGGGACTGGTCCTGGTCATCTTCCAGTCCTCAGTGACAGGGCCCTCGGTCCCGCCTGAAGTGCCAGTGGGGCCCTGAGGAGGGAACTGAGAAGACATGCTGCAGAAGCTCCAATACCTCACCTCCAGGCTCTCAGGCGGAACCCAACAGGCCTTTTAGACCAAGGGCTCTGGGGTCCCACTTGGTTTCCACATGGCAGTGCCCAAGTGACCAGTAGTTTCAGGATGGCCAGAGGGTGTTGTCCTCTGAACCAGTGATCCCACTTATGGCAAGCAGGGATTTTAGCTGGGGCAACTGTGCCCACCAGAGATCGAGTGGTGATGTTGGGAGACATTGACTGTCACTACTGGGGGATGGTGCAACATCCTGTGAGTGAGGGCCAGGGGTATTGCTGAACACCCACAGTGCCCCGGATGCCCCACCATGGAGGACACCCATGGCACCTGGGACACCCCACCAGAGAATGGTCCAGGTGTCAGTATCCCGCAATAGGGAGACCCTGCCTTGGAGCCAGGACTGAAGCCACCTGAACATCCTCCCAAATGAGCAGGGCACTGAGTAGCCATGGTGGCCTGAGGATAGGCATGGAGACACAGGGATAAGTCAAGTCTGAGATCTTATACAACAGCGCTAGCTCTTGAGATTAGAGCTCAGAGTCCACTGGGCCACTCAGGGCCCCCAGCAAGATGATGAACAGAGGGGATTGTAGCTGCATGTGGGGAGCTCAGGGTGCTAAGGAACCCTGGGCCAGCTGTTCCTGGGGTGGTGGTCTCTGGGTGGAGTGTTGGGAGGTGCCAGGACAAAGGCAGTTGGGGGCCAGGAGGTGTAGTGAGGACTAAGAGACCCCCCAGGTGTGTAGGCAAGGTGAAAGGAGCACAGGCACTTCTGCTGAGAGGTGTGGGCAAGTCACTGGGCTGTGGGCCCAGGCACTAGTCAACAGGCCAACAGGAAGAGGGGCTCAGAGCTCATACTGGAGCATGGGCGCTGGAGCAAAGTGGCAGAAGTTCAAGAGAAAAGGGCAATGATAGAGGTCTCCTGATGGTAAACAGGCCTGGTGTGCTGGCGAGACGTGTTGGGAAATCTCAGGTTCGAGCTTAGTGCCAGGCTGCAGACAGAGGGGCCTGCTGGAGAGCTACCTGTGGGAGTGCATTGTATGTGTGAGTCCTCTGGGAACTGGCCAGCAGGCAGGTAGACTCATGGGTCTGAATGCAAGGGTTCAGGAAAGAGCCACTTTCTAACAGTTGAAGCTGCAAGACCTTGTGAGCGAGTCCAGGAGGGTCATGGAGAGCAGGAGGCAGGGAGGTCACCCTGGGTGGGGCGGGGGGTGGTGCCCTCATGTAGGCACAGGTTGAAGAGGGGCCACTGAAGAAGGACACAGCAGGGACAGTGGGAGCCATGGCCGCATTGGTCTTGGGCCCAGTGAGGTTGGACTGGAGGGCATCCTGGAGCTTTCACTGTAGTTTCCCCTGACTTTGGCCAAAAAAAAAAAAGAAACTGTATTAGGCAGGGTTCTCTAAGGAAACAACTAACAGGAGAGAGCTGTAAAAAATACACGATTTTATAAAATTGTCCTACACAACCTTGGGGATGCACGAGTCCATAGGGCAGGCTGTAGGCTGAGAATTCTGATGAAGGTTTTCAATGAATTCTCCAGAAGCCAGCTGGCTCAAGTAGAGATGAGAATTATCTTTTCTGACTGCTGAAATCATTGCTTCTCCTTTTAGGGCCTGCAGCTGATTGCTGAAGGCAATCTCCTCAGTTGATTGTAGATGTCATCAGCCATCTATACAATCACCTCACTGATAATTTAAGTCCACAAAATGTCCTCATAGTAACAATCAAGCTAGTGCTTGCTTGACCAGATAACTGGGCACCACGACCTGGCCAAGATGACATGTGAGCCTCACCATCACAGAGGCCTTTGTATTAATAGCAATACTGTGGCGTGAGGCAAAACTCAGTGAATTGAGCTGCAAGCAGGTGGGCAAGAGAATTCCTTCAGGAAGGAGGTCAGGAGCAGGACAGATGGAGGTGGCTGATGGGTGTATTGTCGGGTTGTGGGGTTGACGGCTGAGTGCAGGCTTGAGGGGACAGGTGCATGGTGCCCCTCAATGGCAGGAGGGGGTGGTGATAACAGCAGCAGGCCTAGCCAGTGGTTGACAGATTGGGTGTCTGAGGCTAGCTTTGCCTCCTCTTAGCTGTGTGACTTTGAGCTAGAGAGTTCCTCCACATATCTGTTTTCTCAGCTCCCAGGGCTGCTATGGAGACTGGGCAGGCTGGGACACAGTTAACCACTTTGATCCTTTCATTCTTACCATGTGACTAGGAAATAGAGACTGGGTATAGAAAGAACTCGTTTACTAATGACTACTAACAACAAGGGTATACTTTTTAAAATTATGCTATTATAGACTGTATTAGTCAGCCAAAGGGGTGCTGATGTAAAATACCAGAAATCGGTTGGGTTTTTTGTTTGTTTTTAATTTTTTTATTGTCTTTTTTTTTAAAGATAAATAGATCACACAAAAATGGTTGGTTTTTATAAAGGGTATTTATTTGGGGTAGAAGCTTACAATTACCAAGCAATAAAGCATTAATTTACTTTCCTCACCAAAGTGTTTTGCCACATGTAGGAGCAAAATGGTTGCCAACGCCTGCCAGGGTTTAGGCTTCTTGGGTTCCTCTCTTCCTGGGCCTTGCTTCTGTCTGGGCTCAGGATCCCTCTCTTCCCACAGCTAGCTTCTCTTTCCTCACAGCCAAGCTCCTCTGTGTGCTTACTTCCTGGGGCTCCAGCATCAAAACTCCAGCATCAAAACTCCAACATCAAAACTTCAACTCTGTCCTTTGCCATGTCTTTCATCTGTGAGTCCCCATCCACCAAGGGGCGGGGACTCAATGGGCTCAATCAAAGCCCTAATCATAATTTAATCATGCCCAGGTACAGAACAGTTTACAAACAATCCAATATCTATTTTTGGGATTCATAACTATATCAAACTGCTACATAGACAATGAAATTTGTAAGTGTAAAAATGGTGATGAGGAGTTTTTGAGGGACATTTTCATGTCAGGAAGCAAAGGCAGATGGCTGTTTCTGGAGGACGAGCTGTGTCCCAATAGCTTCTGTGCATGGACTATGGAAGGGCAGCTCTGGCTGTGACTTAAGCATGGTGATGCTGCTCCTGTCCCTTCAATACCACCACTCCCAACCCCCAGCAGCTCGTGCTTGCATGTACCAAGCTCCCAATGTGCCTATAGCCGGTGCACCCCCTCAGGCAGTTCAGCAGGGTCTGCAGGAGAAGCTGCCAGGCCCCCCACTCTTCTCTGCCTCAGGTAGTGTGGGGGGAGGTGTTTCAACTTATCAGAGGGCAGCAAGTCACAAGGAGGGCTCTGCAGTATGTCCAGACTCACCCTCCTGGCACAGGGCCTCCATCTAGAGCCTGGCCCTGTTCCCTTGCCCTGCCGGCCAGCTGCCTGCAGGGCTCCTCCTGCTTATTGCCTGCCAAGCAAGACAGAGCCAAGTGGTATATTTGCCTTGCATGCAGGATGCCATGCAATATGCCGCTGAGTCCCGGGACACCGAGCTGGCTGAGAGGTTGCTGCAGTGGTTCCTGGAGGAGGGCAAGAAGGAGTGCTTCGCAGCTTCCCTCTTCACGTGCTACGACCTGCTTCACCCAGACGTGGTGCTGGAGCTGGCCTGGAGACACGGCCTCATGGACTTCGCCGTGCCCTATTTCATCCAGGTGATGCGGGAGTACCTCAGCAAGGCAAGTGCCATCCCATTTCCCTGGCTCCCAACTGTTCTTCTTGTCTTGCCTCAGAAGGCACTGCTCCCAGGCAGTGACCTTGGCCCAGGCCTGCTCCAAGGCCCTGGCGGTGGGCCCAGCTGCAGCAGCCCAAATTGCCTAGCTAGCAATGGCCTCTTCCCTTCGTACTCAGGTGGTATTTGCCCAAAATCTAACCTTCTCTAGAAAATCTCCGTGAGAGGCATTGCACTCCCCAGCCTTTCCCAGATTGTGCCTTGGGAGCTGTGGCAAGAGCACAATCTCCTGGGTGCTGGCTGACAGCCTTGGGGTAGTGAGAGCTAGAGAGGTGAGCCAGGCAGTACAGCTCCCAGGTGGAGCCTCAGGTGCCTATACATCCCTCGTCAGAGGTGGGACCCTCTGTGCGGACCCCAGCTGTCTCCCTTCAGAGAGAGGCCCAAAGGGTGCGCTGTGAACCTGTTGGTGGGAACCTCATTCGCTGAGCACTTAGTGAAAATGTTAATGCGCGTGTTCATCCTTTCACCATCTTGACTTTGATCCTTTTACCACTTAATGAGGTGGGAGTGTCAGATTTTTTTTGGAGGGGGTGGATCCTGGGGTCAGGGATTGAACCCTGGACCTCACATGTGGGAAGCCAGTGCTCAACCACTGAGCTACACTGGCTCCCCCAAGTTGCTTTTTTTCATTTGTTTGCTTATTTTGTTTTTTTGGGTTTTTTTAGGAGGTACTGGGGATCAAACCCAGAACCTATTCATATGGTGCTCAACCATTTAAGCTACATCTGCTCCTGGCAGTGTCAGATTTTAAAGCCCTCCCTGAGAGGTGAAGCCCTAGGAGTCCCTGTCTGGGCCTAGTGTTAGCTACTGCCCATAGCCCTGAGTCATCTGTTGTACTCGAGTCCCATGTCATGATTTCTAACCCGGTGAGAAAGCCACCTCACAGTGCCCACTTTGAACTGGGCAGAGACCCAGACCATACCAGGGAGTCCCTGGTGCCTCCAAGGGTTCCTTTAAGGGTGTGAGGGGAGGGCAGGGCTGCCCAGAGTTGGAATGGGCATTAGGAAAGAAACAGGAAGTAGTAGTGGCAGGTTCTCATGCTGCCAGCCTTTGGTCTAGAGAGGCTTGCTGTGCCTGTCGGCTGCAGAGCCTCCTGGGAGCTCACTACAGTACCTGGCACAGGCCATACCCAGGCCACTGCACTGGCTGCAGGAGAGGGGGGAGCACCAGAGTGTGTCCTGGGTCCCGTCCACACAGCAAATGTAAGGGCAGTGTGTCCTGGCAGGTCTGGCATGTGCTCGATGGCTGGGGCAGGCTGCTATAGGACACTGGTGGATGGGATGGTGAAGTCCCCTGGTTCCCAGACTGCAGAGCAGGTCATCTCCTGGGAGGGAACACAAGCACACTGGGGGGTCTCTTCCAGGAAGCTGTCCTTCCTGCCCCAGGCCACTTTGCCCACCCCTAAAAGGCTTAGTCAAGGGCAGCCTGCCTCTTCTGAGCACTGCATAAAGATGACTGTGGCTCCAGGCTTCTTCGGAAGTAGAGGCCGGGGCTCTCAGCCCTAGAGGAACTCAGGCCCACCCAGGCCTCCAAGATGCCATGGCCACAGAGGGCTTCAGGATTCTGCTGCCCTCTACTGTAGGTGATGAGTTCAAAGTGCAGCCAGGTTGGACATTCTGTGTGGGCACAGCTGCCATGGTGTTCGAAGAACCCTGCTCCCTGGCCTGGGGTCCTGGGGCACCTCCACTAGTCCTGGAAGTCCATGACTGCCACACATCTGCCCATGCTGCCACCCCCTGTCTCTGCTGAGGACCCAGACAAGATGCCTGTTCTGATGCGGGGGTGGGGGGGAAAGGGTGGGGTGGGGGGCTTCCCATCAGTGGTGTAGAGTGTGGGCCCAGGCACTTGGCTTGTTCACAACTTGGGCTGGGATCCAGCAGACTTGACCCAGCAGTTCTGGGAGGATGGGGGCCCAGGTGGGCTCTTGAGTGCCTGTTGGAGTGCTCAAGGGCTCCCACCTCTTGCAGGTGGACAAACTGGACACCTTGGAAAGTCTGTGTAAGCAGGAGGAGCACATGATGGAGCCACCCCTTTCTCATGTTTGGTAGTGGCACCCCCAGAGACACTTACCCATGGAGAGGTGAGGGGAAGGCAATTTGAATCTCCCTTCCCAGGCCAGGCCTCAGATTGGGGTAGGAATGCCAGAGCAGGGGCAAGAAGCCATGTAGAGGCATGTGTGTGTGTGTGTGTGGGGGGGGGGGGTGCTGGAGGAGGCTGGCTTGTTCTGGGAGGGGGCTTTGCACTGAAGAGCCCACCTGGGCTGGGCCAGCTTTTGAGCAGACTGACCTGGTGGTGACTTTGCACAGAAATGCCGGGCCTGGTGGCACTGAGGGTGTGGTGTGAGCAGGCTCCCCAGGGTCTGTGGGCCACCCCCCATTAATGTCCCTTTGGTGTTTTTTAGATGTGGATGGGCATGGATGAGACTCAGCTGACTTAAGTGTGACACCTCAAGACTGGTGTATCCTCCTGCCTGGCCGGCCTCTCTGGCTTCTCCCATACCCCTGGCCTCCAAACATCTGCTCTCCCAATGCCCCAGCCCCGGGAATCCCGGCTGATCCCAGACCTTGGGTCCTTGGGCCCCACCCCCGCTACTCCTGGGCAGCCGGAGAGGGCCCCGGCCCACCATGCTCCTCCCTCTCAGGCCCTCAGCTGATAGTGACGCCCTGCTGCTGCCCCCCTGCCGGCTTCCCCTAGCGCTTCCCTAGACTACGTTGCTACCACCGCCGTCTCCGCCTCCAGCGCCTAGAGAGCCGCCAGTCACCAAACGCCCTCCTCAACTGACCCGAGGAGTGTGTCTACCCCAGAAGCACAGAGGACCCCACGGCGGGTGGGGATACCTGGACTGTTACGTATTTTTGCCGGGATCCAGTGATTGCAGCCTCTGAGCCCTGCCGAGCCTGGCGTTCCTGGGGAGGTCCCTGTCTGCAAGGATTCCGGGGGAAGGAAGGGGAGGGCCGCTGGCAGACTCCCACGACCTCGTCCTGTTGGAGACACCAGGCTGTGTAACGTGGCTGTGAACCTCGCCTAATGGTGATATTAAAGTCGGTGTTTCCCAGCAGAGATGTGCTGTTTGCTGCCGGGGACTGGAGGGGCGAGAGCCGGTCTGGGCCGGCAGCGTAGGGGAGAGGTGCTAGGAGCTCTTTTGGGGTGGAGGCCTGCCTCTGCCCCCGGGAGGTGCCGCGGAGCACAGCCAAGCCCTACCCGAGGCGTTTCGGCCGGAGCTCCCAAGGCCCGCCCTCCTGGGGGCGGAGCCCCACCCGGGCTGCCCCAGACTCTCGGATCCGCGGGGGCGCGGCGCGTCCCACGTGTGCGGGGCACTGCCGGGTCTCCGCCCCTCCGGGGTCTGACCAGGGGCTCCACTCCCTCAGGACAGAGCTGCCGACCCCAGGGCCGCGCCGCTCCTCCCCCCAGCGCCCCAGCGGTTGGAAGAAAGTGCCCCCTTGACCCGCAGCTCCAGGCTCCCGGCCCCCGGCGCCGCCCCGCCCGGCCGCGCCGCGCCCCGCTCCGGGCCCGGCTCCCCATTGGCTGCGCACCCCGCCCCGCCTGGCGCCGGCCTCGGGCGCCCCGCCTGGCCTCAGTTTCCCGACCTGCGCGAGGCGGGCCGGGGGCGGGGCCGGGCTCCACCGCGCGGGGCGGGCCGTGGGGTGACGCGGCGCCCCGCCTCCGGGCCATAACCGCCGCCCGCCGCGCACGGAGAGGCTCGGACCCGAGGCCGACCGGCGCCCGCCCCCAGCCATGGCCGCCCCCCGCGACCCTCGCGCACTGGCGGCTGCCGCGGGCCGCCCCCGGGAAGGCCAAGCTGACACACCCGGGCAAGGCGATCCTGGCAGGTGGGTCCCGCCGACCCCCGCCCCGGCTCCGCGCCCCCCGCGCCGGCCCGCGGCGCTTCCGGGTGGCCCGGGCCGCCGAGGCCCCCGCCCCACTTCCGGGTTGGGCGGGCGGGGGGGCGCGGCTCTGCGCGGGGTGCCGGGACCCCCGGTGGGGGCGGGGAGCAGGCCGGGTGCAGGCCAGGGCGGGGGGCTCAGGGCCCGGTCCCCGCAGGTGGCCTGGCGGGCGGCATCGAGATCTGCATCACGTTCCCCACCGAGTACGTGAAGACGCAGCTGCAGCTGGACGAGCGCTCAAACCCGCCGCGGTACCGGGGCATCGGTGAGGAGGGGGCGGGGCGCCGACGGTGGCGGGACTCGCGGGGAAGACCAGACCTTGCAGAAAGGGGGGCCGGGAGCGGGGTGCAGGGCGAGCCAGGGGGAGGGGGCGGCGCGGGGGGCGGCGGGGTCCCTGACCGCCCCTTCCCCCAGTGGACTGCGTGCGGCAGACGGTCCGCAGCCATGGCGTCCTGGGCCTGTACCGCGGCCTCAGCTCCCTGCTCTACGGCTCCATCCCCAAGGCGGCCGTCAGGTGAGGCCCGGCCTGAGGGCAGCGAGGGGACGGTCAGGAGGGGGGTCCCGGGCGGGCGGCGGCCGTCGCCCCCTCACCCGCCTCCCTCCCTAGGTTCGGGACCTTCGAGTTCCTCAGCAACCAAAATGCGGGACGCCCAGGGAAAGCTGGACAGCACGCGCGGGCTGGTGTGCGGCCTGGGGGCCGGGGTGGCCGAGGCCGTGGTGGTCGTGTGCCCCATGGAGACCGTCAAGGTACGGGGCTCCCAAGGCAAGGATAGGCGGAGAGGGGGCCGGGAAGGTGAGGCCGTGGTGGTGGGTGCCCCGTGGAGACCATCAAGGGGCGGCGGACGGGGGTTAGGCGAGGTGAGGGGACGGCGGCCAGGGCAGACAAGGCCGAAAAGCAGAAGAGGGTGCTGCTGGGCGGGAGGTGTGGGAAGGGCCAACCACGTGCACCAGGGGAGCTGGACTCTACCCTGAAGGCAACCAGCAGACGTTACAGCTCTTAAAAGTGCTTTTATACACGAAGCGACATCACACGTGTTGGCTGCAGAAACCCCGGGAAGTGCCGGCCAACATATGCTCAGACCCGCGCCAAGTGAGCGGAGTCACCGCGCCCTGGTCTGCGTTTCGCATCCCTGGGCAGCCATTTTTAGGCTCCCGGTGAAAAGCCGCCGCCTGGGGGCAGCCACCTCCACTTCCCTGCCTGACCCGGGCTCAGGCGGTGGCCAGCGCCTCTGCTCTTTCCTCTCAGGTGAAGTTCATCCATGACCAGACTTCCGCCAACCCCAAGTACAGAGGTTTCTTCCACGGGGTCAGGGAGATTGTGCGGGAACAAGGTGAGCCGCAAGCCCCGGCCTTCCTCCTGGTACCCCGCCCCTCCCCCAGCCCGGCCTGACTCTCCACCCTCTGCTCCCACCCCCAGGACTGAAGGGGACGTACCAGGGCCTCACGGCCACCGTGCTGAAGCAGGGCTCCAACCAGGCCATCCGCTTCTTCGTCATGACCTCCCTGCGCAACTGGTACCGAGGTGCGCCTGCCCCGCCCCCCACCGCGTGGGCTCCTCCCGCTTGCGCTCCTCCCAGCCTTCTCGCCCTGACCGCCACCCCTACCCCCTTCCAGGGGACAACCCCAACAAGCCCATGAACCCGCTGGTCACCGGGGCCTTCGGCGCCATTGCCGGTGCAGCCAGCGTGTTCGGGAACACTCCGCTGGATGTGGTCAAGACCCGGATGCAGGTGGGGTGGGGTTGAAGAGGGGAGGGGGAGCTGGGGGAGAGGCTGGCGCCCTTGAGCCTGAGCACTCTCCTGGATTTGTGTCCCGCAGGGCCTGGAGGCCCACAAATACCGGAACACCCTGGACTGCGCTCTGCAGATTCTGAGGAATGAGGGGCTCAAGGCGTGAGTGGGGGAGGGGAAGGCTGGTGTCCCTAGCGCCTCCCTGGCCCCCCCTACCTGGACTTGATCCCTCACCCTGCGCCACCCGTCTACCCCCTGGAAGCCTGTACCTTTGGCATCTGTCCCTTCCCCCTACCCACCAGGAGCTCCCTTCCAAATTCCGCAGAGGCACCTCCTTAGCCTTTTTCTCCTGCCTCTCACCTCCATCTTGCTCATCTCATGCCCCTCTCCCCAGGTTCTACAAGGGCACTGTCCCGCGCCTGGGCCGGGTCTGCCTGGACGTGGCCATCGTGTTTGTCATTTATGATGAGGTGGTAAAGCTGCTCAACAAAGTGTGGAAGACGGACTGAGCAGGAGGGTCTGCGTGGGGACCCCCGTGCCTCCACACCAGCCGCCCCTCCCATCTCCCATGAGTCTGTGATTCCAGTGCAGTTGTGCCAAAAGGCCCCTTTTGCCCCCTGTGGCCTGTGTCTGTCCCTGTGGCTGTTGGGACCGTGTGTCCATGTGGTCTGTGTACAACTCTGCCACGGTGTTCCTTTGTTTGGCCAGCTGTGTCCCTGTGGGTCCATGTTTCCCATGTGAGCCGTGTGTCGGTGTTCCATGTTATGTGACCCCGTGCCCCACCTCCCGGGGTGCCCGTGGGGCCTGGGTCCATGGCCCAGTCCCAGCCCGGTGCCTTCCACCCTGGGTGGCGGGGGCACCCTGTCCTGGCCTACCACAGCTGCCTCCGGGCCTCGGCCTTGCCTCACGCATTCCAGGGCACCTGTGCCCTCTGCTTCTCCTGCCACTGGCCTTAAGTGGCCCTCGGGCCCTCCCTCCGCCCGGGACGGGGTGGCACCCGCCACTCTCAGGACCACCCTCCCAAGGCAGAATAAACCGGATCCTGTCATAGCGTCCTGCCTGTGTAGGCCCATCTGCAGTTGGAGGGAGTGGGGAGGGCAGCCAGCCTCAGTTTCCCAGCTGGGCTCCGTCTACCCTGTGGCCTGGTGGGCTGGAAGGAGGCACCGCTGTGTGATCAGTACAGGGTGGGCCAAGGGGTCAGGGGAGGAGTGGGTTGCCTCTGCCCCTGGCCCGCAGTGTTGCCCACCACCTCAGCTCCCTCAGTCCCCTCTCTGCAATGGGCTGCTTTGGAAGGAACAGTGGGAAAATGCTGCAGGCCCTGGACTCTGTGGGGGGCATCTGGCTTCCCATTCCCTGAGGCTCTGGGCCGGGAGCTGTCCTCATGCCTTCACCCAGCCTGGGAGGCAGCTGTCCTGGGGCAGAAGGACAGAAGGTGGCCCTCCGTGGGGAGCCTCTGGCACCCAGGCACAAGTGGGAAACCAGCCCTCCCTACCCCCACCTTCAGGAGGGGGCCTGTGGGGGAACAGCATCAGCAGTACTCCTAGTTGTGCTGGGGAGAAAGCATCTTCCTGCCAAGTGACCCCTCTGGGGGAAAAGAGACCCCAAGTCTGGCTCCGAATGAGGGATAGCCCCTTGGCAGCTGAAGCCTCCTCTAGGCGGGGCCCTGGCTGCTCTAATAGACACAACAGACTGGGTGGCTTCAACAGGAATTTATCAGCTCACACTTTGTGAATCCAAAATTAAGGTGTCGGCAGGCCACGCCTTTTCCGAAGTTTGCCTCTCTTTTCCTGGCTTCTCTGGCTTCTACTTCCTTGTCCAATTTTCTATCCTTGTCCAGTCATATCAAATTAGGGCCCCACCCCCAATTCAATTTGCCATCATCTCAATAGAATCTTTAGAGATCCTATTTACGAATGAGTTCAGGCCCCCCCTTCCCCAGCAGAACAGGGCTTAGCACTTGAGCATGTTGTGGGGGGCCGTGATTCTTGACTGCTAGGAGAGCTCCTCTGGTGACCTCCAGCAACACCCAATAATGTCACCGTGGTCTCTGCCCACAGCAGGGGAAAGAGGAGTGCAGGGTGCCCAGGGCACATCTGAGGGGCCACGTGGGTTCGGGGATGTAAGGGGAGCAGCCTTTGGCCTGGTAGGAGAGCCCAGGAGTAGGGAGCAGGTGTTAGCTCAAGACATTAAGGCTGGAGAGGCCCAAGAACCCAAACCCCTGGCCCTGCCATTATTTGCATCATTTGCAGGCTATTGGTGGGGGAGGGGGGTGGACCTGGGCAGAGTGGGAGGCTCAGGATCCCACCTCTCCCCATTTGCTGACTGAGTAACTGGGCAAGTCACCTGATCTCAGTTTCCTCACTGTAAAGGGGGATAATACAAGATGCCACCTCATTGGGTTCTAAGGATGAAATAATTTAGCCCCTGTACGGGTTTAGAACCATGCCTAAGGAAGCCCCCATGGGTGTTTGGTTTCTCTCAGGGCTGCTGGAGGTTGTTTGCAGTGTCCCCGAGTTCTAGGTCATTCCTGGAGTAGATGAAGGCCCAGCTGCTGGGCCTTAAGGCAACACAACCTGCTTCTCTCTCCTGCATTAGTGACCCTCAAGGATACCAGCCACTCGAGCCCCACACCAGGGCCCCCAGTCCTGTATCCACCCGCCTTCATAGGGAGGAGGTAGCTGAGAGCAGGGCCCTGCAGTAGCTCCAGGGTGTCCTCGCTGGTGCCACACAGCACAATGTGGCCTCAGATGTGAATTAATGGAGCTGGAGCCCCAAGTATGGGAGAGCCGGCATTTGTTTCCCACGTTACAGAAGGCAGGTGCAATCCTTGGAGCTGAAACCTGAGGGAAGGGGGTGAGAGGCCAGGGCAGGAAGGGAAGGGTGTCCTGTGTGCAGGCAAGAGCCTGAGGGAAAGGTCAACAACGCAGAAGGAAGTGAACACGTGGGCAGCACCTGGAGAGCCAGGCATGTGCAGTAATGGGGCCAAGGGGCAGAGAGGTGGGTGGATCCACAAGCCAACCAGGAGGCAGAGCAGACTCCTGGTGCCCCAGTTCCCCTAGCAACCCAGCTGGCACGGTTGCATATCAGAGAGGAGCACCTGAGGACTCCAAGTCACCCGTCCCCAGAAGGGGGCCACCAGAGCCAGCCTCCATCCTCTGGCACAGCCTCGAGCCTGCGATCATCATGGGCAGGGCTCTGCCCAAGAAGGACAATGGCCTCAGAGGGCACAGGAGCAGTTGGGCTGACCTCTGCCCTGCCCTCCCCATTGTGCAGCTGAGGGAATGCTCTGCTTTCTCTGGTTGAAGGCCCCTCACGTAGCTGCCCTCCAGCGTTGCCCAGCCTGGGACTTCTTTGAACCCTCCCCTTAAGATATGGCTGCAGAGATGACCCCCGGGCTTTTCCATATCCTATGTGTAGATGAAGAACTGCAGTCAGGCCTTAGTATCCAGAAGAATGCCTCTCACTCCTGACAAATAGGTCTTCTGTCTCCTTTCAGCCAGCAAAGAGAATTGGGTTTTTTTAGGGGTTGTGTCCTTTTCAGCCCTCTGAGAACAACTGAGGGTGCTAGAGTACCTTCTTTTTTATTTCCTAAATATTTTCACTGATTCCTTGGACAGGGGTCTTAGGTCAGGGGCAAAGCCAGGAAGTCTAAGGTTTCCTGGGGACCTGGGAACAAGGATGAGCACCCAGCACAGTGGAGGACAGGAAAGATGAGGCTTGAAAGAATGATCGGGGAATAGAGCAGAAACATTGGAACTGTTGCTATGTGGCTTGGTGCCAACAATGTAGGCTGACAATGTGGTGACCCAGGGAAAATATTGTGGCCCTTGGTGTGGCCCTGTAGCTCCCCTCTTGAAACTGAGCAAACGCGAATTCCTTATACCCAACGCACTCTAAAGGCCGATTTCTGAGACACCAGGGTTCCAAAGAGAAAAAACATTTGCACAAAGGTCAGTCACCTTAGACGGCCCAAAACTGCCTCCACAATTTACAGGAATTCTAATATTTTATAACATCAGGATGCTAATGAGTAATTGGTGGAGTTTGCACAGGTTCTTAATAAACATTAAGGGGCTTAATAGGATGGAAGTGGGTACCAGACCAGGGTGAGTCACAAAGTTACAATTAGGAGAGATCAAGGCATCAGGAAGAGGGGGATACGGAAAACAAAGGTCAGTTATTAGGCTTTTCATACGGATATCAGAGGAAGGTGGAGTGGTCACCCTTACAACAGAACTGTTCATATGCAAAGGTAAGCTCCATCTGGAATAACTATAATAGCAGGTACAAGGGGATATATGTAAGGGTAAGATCCGCCTGGAATAATTATTACAATTATTAGTCAGAAATGGCCACATACAAAGGGTGAAGTCAGCCTAGCCATTCAGGAATTTCACATATCTACTTATTTTATAATTTAATGGAAGTAAAAAAGCATTTATATAATGATTTAGGAATCATTAACTACTTATTCATTCTTAACCCTGGGTTATTTTCCCACCTAATCCTCTATTGGCTCTAACCTGACCCCACTTGGCTCCAGGTTGTAACCTCCCAAAGTGACCTGAGAGAGTGTATCTTGTCACCCCTCTCCACCAGCAAGCTCTGAACAAACGACTCCGGTAACCCGTGGCTCACTAGCTCGCAAAGCAGCCCAATCCCTAGCTGAGAAGCCCAGCGAAGCTAGGGCGCCCTGGGCGGTTTTCCCGGCTGACGCGGTGGGTCGCTGAGGCTCCCTAGCCAGCCGGCTTATCTGCCCGGCAGAAACCTAACACAGGCTGAGAGCACACCCGACTGCCTCCCCCACCGCCGCCGCCGACTACCCAGGCGAGCCCCCTCCTCTCGGTGCCCACGAATCGCCCCAAGTCTGGGGCGGAGAAATAAAATGCCCGCGACTATGATCCTGCGGTCAGACCGGTTACGCCTGCAAGGCTGTGCCCACCAGGCCCGGGGCGAGGGTCGCCTCCGGTAAGCGGCAGGGGCCCGTGGTCACTCGTCGGCGCCCCGGGCCCGGGTGCTGAAGGCCGCGGGGCCCAGAGCAGCGAAGCCTCTCTCGGCACCGCCGTGGAAGGGCGGCATGGGGGTGCGTGGGCCAGGGGACTCCCGGAGGCCCTTTTCTGAAGGAGGACTCAGAAGGCTTCGAGGACACGGAGCGCAAGCACAACTGCAGGGCCGCCCCGCCGGACAGCAGATTTCCCGGCCAAAACCGCTAGCGCCCCGAAGTCGGGGGCGGCGCGCCCTGATGGCGTCACGAGGCCGCGCCCCCGGCTGGGTGCGCATGCTCAGCCCGGGACCTGGGGACCCCGAGTTGTGCTGTTTCCGCACGAGTCTTGGTTTCCGTGCCTCTGTGGCCCCCTCTTTCTGTTTTAGTAGGTGGGTGTCGGGGACGGGGCTTCTCGCCGTCACGGCCACTAGCCCCTGGCCCTCGATTCCACCGCGAGCCCTCCGACCTCGTCCGCAGCCCCCCGCACGGCACTAGCAGGCTCAGCCACCGTCGTACCTGATGGAGTCACCCCCGCCGAGCTTGCCCCACTCTTGATGCACCAGCTGAGGGGGGTCACTTTCGGCCCCCCGCCACTAACACACACACACACCTGGAGATGCCTCAGTTTCCCAGGGCAGCCTTCTGCCGATCAGCACGCTGTTCCCCCTTCCTGGAACACTCTTCCCACCCTCCATCTTTCCCCTGTCTTTCTCACTGTCCTTGGGGCCTTGCTGGTCAGGGACCTGTTCCTGTTTCCCCTCACAAACCCCTCATCTGGTTATTCTTCCTGTGTCCTCAGGTCCCAGCTCCCCGAGGGCAGAGTCTAGGCCTGTGTCACCTGAGTCCACTCCACAGGGTGGGAGAGATGTTCGGTGTCACCCTGCTCAAGGAGGGAAGGAAGGACTCCTGACTGGCTTGTCCTCCCCCTGTCCCTTTCTGCCCCAGTATCTCCAGTCTCAGCCATGGGAAGGGAGGGGGAGCCAGTTCCATTTATCAGATGGGAAAAGCCCAGGAAGACAAAGGACCTCTCTGGGACCCAGGAGATCCTCCATGCCTCACTTAGTGAGAGGGGACTAAAGATGGCAGCAGGTGGCATCACACCAGCCCCATCTGAGTCATTCAACAAACATACCCCACAATGGCTGGGTGTGTACCCTGGCATGGGACCCCAAGGGAAAGATGGAGAATCTGCAGTAGCCCCAATCTGGTCTGTCAGATCTGTGATGGGGAAGGGTGTGTGTCTGTCTGAGGAACCCAAGCCCAAAAGGTGGGAAGGGTACTCCAGGCGAGGGAACAAGAGAGGGTGGTGGATCTGAGGATGTCTGCTGGGGGCAGAGGGGCTGTCTTCCCTGATGTCCAGCAAAGGGGGCAGAAGTGGTGGGTGAAGCCCAGGACTCTGTCTTGGGGATGGGGTGGGGTGCCTTAGGGCTTGGTCTGGTGACAGCAGGGGAAACTGAGACCAGAGCCCTGGCCAGCGGGGGCGGCCTCTCGCACCCGCCCTCTGATCCACAGCGATCCACAGCGCGCTCCCTTCTGACAATTGAGCGGCCAAAGCAGATTAACCCGGGTGTTAATCCCCCCTAATGGCTTCAGAATCCCCGCTCCGAGGCGCTAAGCCGGCCTTTCTCCGCGGCCTAGCACGAGCCCTCCCGGCGGCTTCATCCCCTGGCTGCACCGATGCTATCTGGACCCAGCCCTGCCGCGGGCCCGGCTAATCCCCGGCGCGCGCTTTCTTCCCGGTCCCGCCCGAGATTCGGCCGATTGGCGTTTGATTATGGCTGCTATCGAGGGCCCCTTTGTGCGATCGGCCCTAAATCCCCTAATTCTGTGATAAAGGAGGCATTAGCGGGCGTTTTTTGCAGTGAAAGGCACCGGGATGAAAGAAAGCAATCAGGGGATTCCTGATGGCCTCGCCCTACCGGCAGCGGAAGGAGGAGATGAGGGGAGGAAGGGGCGGAAAGGGTGAGGGTGTGGGGAGAAGAGCAGGGGGGCAGCATCCACTGAGCCGAGGGTACCCTGGGCACTGGCTCACCCCTTCCCCCTGGAGTTCTCCTACCTGACTCAGAGCTGCATCAGCCACCTCCTCACCTGGGCCTGGGAACCCTGCCCCACTGGTGCACAGGATACCCCCGCTGCTCCTGGTACCCCCTACCCACCTGCACCCAGTACCCCTCCCCATCCTCACCGTGGCTGCTGTTTTAGCAGTGGATACCCCCAGCCTCATCAGGTCTCAGGCAGCAGCGCCCCTGGGTGAGGGCCCCACCTCCAGTCTCCCCACTACCCCCCTATCTGTCCAGCCACTTGCAGGGCCCTAACCCTCAATCTCCATCCTGCCTTGGCCAGCCCAGGCTGCCTTCCACTGGGAATGTTGCACTGGGGCCTCCAGTGGCCCCAAACCAATGGTTTGTCAGGATCCATCTGTAGGTCAGTTTCTCTGTGCCCTCCCCATTCACACCCCACCCGCTCCAGGCACCCTGCCCCCACTTGTTCATCCCCTCTCTTTGGGCACTGGCCAGCTTTGTCCTGTCCTGGAAGCAGCTGGGACTGCTCAGAAACAGAAATGAGAGCTGCCAGGAGGACAGGATGGTCCAGGACCTGAGATGACTGGGAGAGGGCAGATGGGGTGGCCAGGGAAGGGCCCCTGGAGGAGGGCGGCAACACTGTGATGAGGCTGGGGTGAGAGGAGCTGGACTTGGGAGGAAAGGACGGAAGCTCCCGGGTGAGGGGCCTGGACCAAGCAATCTCAGTGCCTCCAAGGCCCGATGGGGCAGCCAGAGGGAGGGGGGTGGCAGTAATGTCCTGTCCTCCAGGGCTGGAAGGGCTGCAGAGTTTGCTTCCTACCCTGAGAGGAAGGAGAATACTTGGAGAGTTCGAAGAAAGGGAGAGCCCGTGATTATTCCATTTGTGTTTTTGAGGATCATTCTGGCTTGGGGTGAGGGGACTCCCTTGGGGAAGGGGTTGATCCAGGTGAGAAAAGTGACCAGGGATGGGTTAGAAATGCACAGTGGGGGCCCAGACGAGAGACATCTATGGTTGGCACTAAGTTGGTGGCAGTGCAGAGGGACACATGGGCAATTCCAGATGGCATTGGAGGTAGCATCCCTGAGATTTAGATATGGGGAGCAAAGGGGATACTGTCACGTGGCCTGCAGGTTTAAGGCTCAGGCAGCTGTGAGCATTTATGGAGGCAAACAGGTAGGCATTTACCCAGGTGGACAGGAGTGCATTTACCAAGATGAATGGGAGTCCAGGTGTGTGCTTACCCAGGTGAGCAGATGGAAAGGTGGGTGGCAAGTGGAGAGGTGTATCTCCGAGGTGGAATGGAGGCCACTGGGGCTGAGTGTAGACAAACACCACTGCACCATCCCCTTGCTGTGAGTGGTGGCTGCTAATGGCACACAACTGCCTTGTCTTGGAGAATTTCCCCTAGGTAATGCAAACCCCTCCAAGCCTGGGGCAGGTCTCTAACATTGAGTAGCATGGGGTGCAAAAGGCCAGCTCCTGCCTTGCCTCCAAGTGGTCCAACTCTGAAATGTCATCTGTCTGCCCAGCGCCACCACATATGAACACACTAACTGACCTCTACCTGGGACCACCTCCTTGCTTAGCATTCCCCTACCCCACCCGAGCCATGACCTGCTTCTAGAGGAACCAACCAGCTCAGTTTTTCTGGGACTAAGGAATTTTCTGGAAGGCAAAACTTCCAGAGTCCCAGGAAAACCAGAAGGGTGGTTGCCCTATGCTTCTTTCACAGTTCTTTTTAGAGCACACCCCCAAAAAATCATTTGAAAAAGTTTCTGTTTGGGGTGATGAAAAATATTCAATAAGAAATGATAGTGAATGAACTCCCCTCATTTGTACACTTGATTTTTTTGTCTTTATTCATTTTTTTAATATTACATTCAAAAAATATGAGGTCCCTATATACCCCCCACTCCCCTTCATTTGTACACTTGAAAGTGGATTCAGGGAAGCAGATTTGGCTCCACTGATAGAGCATCCGCCTACCACATGGGAGGTCCAGGGTTCAAACCCAGGGCCTCCTGGCCCATGTGGTGAGCTGGCCCACGTGCAATGCTGATGTGTGCAAGGAGTGCCATGCCACGCAGGGGTGTCCCCTGTGTAGGGAAGCCCCACATGCAAGGAGTGCACCCTGTAAGGAGAGATGCCCCGTGTGAAAAAAGCACAGCATGCTCAGGAGTGGCGCCACACACAGAGAGAGCTGACATAGCAAGATGACACAACAAAAGAGACACAGATTCCCAGTGCTGCTGACAAGAATGCAAGCGGACACAAAAGAACACACAGTGAATGGACAAAGAGAGCAGACAACAGGGGGTAGGAGGGAGAGCAATAAATTTTTAAAATCTTAAAAAAAAAAAGTGGATTCAAAGTGGTAATGTTGAGATGTCCATATGTGACCATAATAAAAGTTCAAATATATTTTTTATAGACATTGAGTACCTAGTTTAGGTAAGACATAGTTCAGTAGGTAGACACATCATCAAGATATAATAAAAATTGAAAGATGAAAATATCGACATATAGCTCATGAAGTTGCTTATCGACAGAAGTTCCTTAAACATTCTTTTTTTCACATTGGGAGAGAAAGCAAGCAACCAGTTTCTGTGCCTTTTTACATTTGTCCAGTTTTTCCTTTTCCTACTGGACTATCTTAGGTCTGGGACATTGTTTTTAGCAACTCAACTGTTCATTCTCTCTCTCTCCCCCCCCCCCCCCATCTCCCATCTCTGGCTTTTCCTGGTTTTTGGCTTCTGGCTCTATGTCCAAGATCCTTGGTCTCTAAGACTTCAGCCTCTGGATGAGGAGGTGGATGATGAAGAGGAGGGAGAGGCGCTCAAGCCATTGGACAGGAATGAGATCGAGATGGACGTGGAGATGCTTGATTCTGTGGACTGAAGGCTGGGGCTGCTGCAACCAGCAGAAGCTTGTGCCCAGGTCAAATGAAGAGCTCAGGACAAGCCTTGCACCCTGCTGTAGGCGCAATAGCCAGAAAAGCCCTGGCAGGGCCCTCTCCGAGAGCTGGGATCTCAACACTGGGAGCAACTCGGTCTGGCCCTGACTGTGACGTGATGCTTGATGCCGTCCTCCAAGCCCTGGGTGGAGGGGACGTTCCTTGAAGGAAGGACGTCCTGGTTCGGTGCACCACAAACCAGGCTGCTGTCCAGCGGGCAGAGCCAGTTGTCACCATCGCTCGCTGGCTGAGACAGGAAGAGCTTGAGTTGAAGATGCTGCAGCTAGGAAAGGGGCTGCTCTTGGTCTGCATCTCCTTACGCATGGGGCAGGGACACCCTGAGTGGCCTGGTCCATGACCACTGATGGCCGAAGACTGACCTTTGTTTGAATAACGCCTCTTTGGGCTTGCTTTGGCAAACACCAGTGCTCAGCTGGAATTGTCCTTCTTCAGTCCATTTTGCCAAAAGAGTCTTGAGGTCTCGGTGGGGGACGGAGCCAGGGGAGAGTGTCCTGTTGCCTTGGGGTCAAGGGATCTTGTGGCACCGTCCTTTCACTGTCCACTCATTCATTCTGTGCTCCTCACTGGAAATGCTGGCGTGGTTGTGAGCAGCCTGATGCACTCGCCTTCTGTCGAGTGGGTGAGAGCACCAACTGGCCCAAAGCAGTGATCCCAAGGAAACTGCAGCCCTGGAGTTCATCCTTCTCTTTTCAAATAGAGAAGTTCCTGAAGGTCCCTTGGGACCTGGAGCAGGAAGGGGAGGAACAGAAGCTCCTGCTTCTAGGAGAAGCCCTGGCCCAGGAATCTTCCCACACTGCGCTCCACTGGGGAAGTGGTCCGAGGCTGCCCTTGGCTCCTGGCCCTGGGACAAGCCCTGGAGGTTTCTGCCTGGGTAGGAAACCCTGTTGTGGGGGGAGCTGTGGAGCCCTGGCTTGGAGGCTGCAACCCTTCCTTACACTTGGGACTTTGCCCAGCTCTGTGCCCCAGGCCAATCGCTCCCTCTCTCTCCATGTCAGTTTCCCAATTTTATACGGAAGAGCTGGCATAAAGTGTGTGAGCCTGCGCTCAGAGAGCATGCGCCAGCTCACCTCCTGTGGATGGGGTGTGGGTGTATGGCTGGCACGCCTAGCGCCCACACCCTGGGAGAGGACAGGACAGGCACTCATCTGGGAAACTGCCCTCAGCCTCCGGCTTGGCCACTCCTCTCCTGCCCGCGGCTCTCCAGGTGGCTCCCGACTGCTGGCCTGCTGCTGGGCTCCAGGCAGGGACGTCCTCCCCCAGCCGCCCGGGGTTCGGGGCTCGTCGCACCAGCCGCTGCCTGGCAGCCTCCCCGGCTGACGCAGCTCCCGTCGACAGGGCATTACCACACTGCTGAATGTTCCCTCCTTGCTGCCCGGTTCCACTTCTGTTCTGGTGCTCAGGTAGGAGTGGGTGGGGAGAGTCTCTGGCAAGACCAAGCTCCACCCAGGGACCCACAGGTGTGAGCGGTGGGCTCCAGAGCTCTGCTCCCGCCGCAGGATCAGGGAGCACGTGCGCCCGCAGGCCCTGGCTGGCTCGGTCGACCAGGGGGACTCCGCGCGCAGGGCAGTGATGCCCGCTGGTCGCTGCAGGGCACATGTGGGTGATGCATCCACGGCTCTGCTCGCAGGCACCGGCCAACGCCGTGTGCCACCAGCCCTCCCCGTGATTCCCTGGTCCCATGAACCTTGGGGGCACCTGGAACACTGCCGGGTGGGGGGGCCATGCTGCTGATGGGCTTGGTGGGCTTGGAGAGCCTGGAGGAGCTGGGGGTGAAGGGGGGGGGCTACCTGATATCTGACCACCGCCCCACGGTCAAGGTGCCCCGGTGCTTCCCACAGAGGACAGCCAGGAGCAGGGCACCTGGAGGCAGGCAGGGGAGTGTGGCCGATGATAAGGCCAGGCGGCCCCCTCCTCTTCCTCTTTGGCCTCCCGGCCCCTGTGTTTGCAGACGGGATCCCTGAACTGGATGTCCAGCCTGTCCCCAGCTGGGGTAGGAGAGGATGTGAGGGAGTCCAGGGAACCGGGCCCCACTACCAGGGTGGAACGAGTGTTGGGGGACTATGACTGGTATCACAGCAACCCTCCGACAATCAGTGAATCTTTCCCTTTTAGAGGTGAGCATCCAGCACCAACAGCTCACGGTGACCGCTGGAGCCAGAGACTGTGATTGACAGAGAAAGTGCGTTTGAGACCAATATTTCCTCATGAAAGTGTACGATGAGAGTGTTGGACTTCCCTGATCACCCAGAGGGAAGGGGCCTCTCGGCCCTCACCTGGGGCAGGCGGGAGGCTGGTGCAGGCTCCTGGGCTCTGTGCTGAGCTAGGGCTTCACCCTTTAGCTCCCAGTCATGGGGAAGCCAGGCTAGAGCCCACGGGGAGCTCAGGACAGGGCCTGTCACCCCCCAGACAGGGAGCCGCTCAGCGACTGAACGTGCCATGAGGGGAATCGGGGGAAGACTGTGGTTGTCGGTCCCAGCAGGCCGTGACTTGCACCCCCTCCCAACAGGACCTGTCCACATCCCCGTAACATCAGCAAAGTCTGAGTTGTGGACCGATGGACGCAGCCCTCCCAGGTCCCGCCAGCTCAAAGCGCTCAGAGCCAAACTCCTCCTGAGGCCAGTCAGCAGCCACACGGCGGGGAGTATGGACCTCAGACTGCACGGCCCAACTTCCCCTCGACCCGCAGAAAAGGGCGCGTGGGGTCACTGGCCGCCAGGAAGGAGTGCTCTTGTCTTGGCATCGAGAGCTCCTGCGTGCTGCCGCTGGCCCCGGCCAGCAAGGAGAGCCCACCAGGGAGCCCGCGCAGAGGCGGGGCCTGCGGGGATTTTCCGGGGGAAGGACTTGCACAGGGAGTGGCACGGCAGTGGGAAGCGCTCGCTCACAGGGAGCAGTGGTGTGGACACAAAGGAGGCCCTGCTGGAGTCCGGGACACTGCAGCTCAAACCCCGTCTCCACCTGAGGAAAAGGAATTCTGGTGCCAGGGATGAGGATCGCAAAGCAGGAAATCCAAGGTCAAGCTTGGACCATGGGGCCCTGAGGGCCACTGAGGAGGTCTGGTCTGCCTGCCCTTGGACTGGTGCCAAGAACCCTCCTCGTTTGCTCCTCTGTCCCTTTCCATTCCACATTCTCAGCTATGTTCTCATTCTTGCCCTACCTACTGCTGCTGTCACCCTATCATTTGCCCTCGAAAACAACAAGTTCTTATTTGGTGTGCAATCAAAGCCTCAGGCAAGAAGCGGGAAAGGTTCCTTCTTCCTCCAAAGTGGTAGAAATGCGGCCGCTGCCCTGCCCGGGCTCAGGAAGCGGTCTTTGGGAATGGTCTAAGCCTGACAATCCTCCTGGGTACTCTCGGCTCCCGCTGGGTAGAACACCGAAATGCTCTCTGGTGTGGATCCCCGTGTTTGCTTCAGGAACCCGGGGAGGGGCAGCTGGCTCTTTTCGCTTCTCCCTTCTAAAATAAACAAACGCTCTGCAGGATTTCTCCTTTGAGCACTGCGAGAGCCTGTATCTCATTTCGATTAACACAGGATATGCAAGAACCAAACTCAACTCCCAGGCTATAGTGGAAACAAGAATTTAATAATAAAACCTTCACATCGAACATCTACTAAGGACAAAGGTAGATATTGCCCCTCCCCTTTAGATAGATAGTCTTTGTTGCTGTTGATTCTCAGTTTAGCTCTTTGACAATCTCGCGCAGATCCTCCCTCTGACTAGCCGTGTTTCGAGGGGCAGGAGAGGCCCACAGGTGTAAGTGGCATCTGGAGGTGGCCCAGACTGGCTGCTGGAGGGAAGCACCTGCCTGGCCTGGCCCACGGTGGTTGGGGTCAGCAGAATGACTTGGCCAGGCGGATCCGGAAGGGAAGGGGGCCCTGAGGCTGGGGGGTGGGGGGCAGCTGGGGCCAGTTACAGTTTCCCCTTTCTGAACCTGGGTCCCTTCTGCCGACTTCCCCGAAAGGCTGAGAGAGCTCTCTCCTTGACCTCGGCATCCAGGGGCGTGCTCTTCCTCAGGAGAAGAAACCGATAATCAGGCGAGGGTGCCATAGCGTAATAAACGTTGGCGCCGTCCGGGATCTGCAGCGCTGGGTGGGTGGGGCAGAGGGGTGGTCAGCCTTGCTCCGGGACACTGACGAACCCCACCCTCTGTGTCCCCATGAGAGCCGGCCTCGCCCGGGCACCCAACTTCCCCAGTCCAACTCCAGGACCACAGAGGAGCCGCCTGAACGACACCCTGAACGACCAGGGAAGACTCTGCAGAGGCACAGCTGAAAGCGGGGGACCCTTGTTCCAAAAGCGACTCTGACTCCCACTGCCAGCCTCAGAGTGGAATTGCCACGAGGTCATCTCATCCCCCAAGCACCCCTGCCGCCTTCCCTGCTGGGGATGGCAGTGCTGAAAATGGCCTTCTCCAGCCCAGCACACGCCCCTGAGCCCAGCGCTCCCCGGGACCAGACTGCCGAGCCTGCCGAGGGCAGCCCCACACCGGGCCTCGCACCGTCGGGCCGGGCCGTGCTGCCCCCGCCCACCCCTGTGCCCCCACCCTCTCCACTCGCCCCCGACTCACTGCCATCTCCTGAGATGATCTGCACCAGCTGGTAGTCCTCGGGCTGCTCCCCAGCCAGCTCGTGCTCTTCCAGGGCCTTGCGGATCACGGCTGGAGCCCTGTCTTGGTTGGTCACCTGCGTGGATCAATGACAGGCCTCAGGGCATGGGTCCTGGAGCCGGCTCCCCACAGTGCAGCTCCAGAGACCCCGAGGAGGCCCCTCTGCTCGGGGCTGGGTCTACAGGGGCCTCCCTGTCTTCTCTTGCTCCCCCGGCGACACTCCACGCAGTGCGGGCTCTTTTCCAGTCATTCCTCATCCCATCTCCTACAAGAACCGGCACCTCTGTCTTGAGGGTGTTTCCAAGGGAGGGTCCAAATCCCCTGCCCTGCAGGCTGAACCCCGTCCTCTGGCTCCGCGGCCTGCATGACTGCTAGGGGCTCCCAGAGCCCTGGGACACAGGGTGGCCTCGCAGCAGAGGGTGGGGACTGTGGATTGATCTTGGGGCCTCTCTCTGTTCCTCCTCCCACCCCATCACAGGAGATGGCTCGCCCTCGGGGAGGGCCCCTGCCCTGCCCCTGCCCCTCCAGGAGGCCTCCACATAGCACTGAACCCCCAGGCAGAACACACATGTCCAGTCCAAGCCTAGATGTCCGAGAGGAGGCTGGAAGACACCCTACGGCCCCGCAGGATGCCCTGGGCTCCAGGAGGCAGCTGTACTCAGCAAGGTCTAGATCGCAGCTGCCTTGAGCACGAGGGCCCGGGTGTAGGCAGGGCTCAGGCCAAGGCTCACTCAGTGACAGCTTAGAACCAGCATGCCTGCTCCTGGCCACAAGAGAAGTGCAGCCCGTTCGTCTGGGCACCACTGCAGCGCTGCAGCCTCTGGGCCGTGGGGCAGAGGTGGCTCCATCTGCACGTCCATCTGGGATCTGGGCCCTGCTCACGCCTTCATGGCCACCGACCTGGGGCAGACCCCATCTTCCTGTCTGAGTCACAGCAGCAGCCCCTCACTGGCCGGTGTCTCCACACAGCACCGCACCGTCCACTCTGAGGCCAAAGCTCTCCTGCTGGCCCTGCTCTGCTCTGACCCTTCAGGGGCTCCTGAGAAAATCATGCTCCATCTGGTAGCTCCAGGGCCTGATGGGACCTGGCTCCCAATGCCTCTCTGACCCCAGCCCTTCCCCTGACCCCTGCTCCTTCAGCCCTGGCCTCCCGGCTGCTCCTCACCCGCCAAGCACACGCCTCCTCGGGCCTGCCTGTGTCCACCGTCCTGAGCCCTGACTGCTGTCGCACACATGCTCTTCCTGCCCCTGGACATGGCCTTCTGTCCTTCCCCAGCCACTGGCAAGTCTGCCCCAGAGTGGCAGGCAGGGACCACGGCACCACTCAGGTGCCCATGGCCTGAGCCACCGTGGCCCGGGGGGCAGCCACTCGCCTGGCTCACCAGGATGCTCTGGACCTTGTGGCCGCTGTCCTTGGCCAGGGTGACATGGACAAAGCAGCGGTCGCCCACATGCCATTTGAAGTGCGGCCGTGAGTCATGGGGCTTTCAGCTGGCCCGGTGGCCCTGGCTTGGATGGAGGAGGAAGAGGACGTTTCTCCCAATGCTGATGTGACGGTGGAGCTGATCCGAGGTGATGCGCAGGTCGACTGCCCCGCCTGTGGGGGACGAGAGGTCAACAGAAGGCTGGGAGCCTCGGGGCACCCCGGACTGCTCGCGAAGCTCTGGGAGGCTCTAGAAGGTCTGGATGAGTCAACGGGGCTCCACCCCTTGTGGACACGGGGAGGGCCCAGCAGGCACAGGAGGGGTGGCGGGAGGGCGAGGGCCCCCAGGGAGCAGGGGTGGGCAGTCACCTTCGCTTCCTGACCGTCCTGGGCCTCCGGGACGTGGTCTAGGTGGATTTCCACTGCAGAGCCGGAGGAGCCAGCCACATGAGGGTGAGGAGAATCCACAGCATCACCGCAGCCCAGGTCAGGGCCACCCCGGAGCTGGATGCTGGGGAGGGCGGTGCTGCTGCAGCTGCCGCTGGACTCAGCATCGGGGCCCTGGCTGCTGGATGGAGGCTCGGCTTACCTTGGGGGCCTCCCCTAGCATGCCTGCCCACCTCTGCCCTGCTAAATCTGCACACGGCTAAGTCCTAGGTCCATCTAGAGGAGCCAGCGGGGTCTCCACTGCCCCAGAGCTCACACAGCACCACCCCGTTGCTCAGAGGAGGAAAGAGGCCTAGTGATGGGGTGACTTTCCCAGCCCCAGGGCTGGTTGGGCATGGAGCTGGGATCCCGGCGCTCAGTGGCAGGCAGGTCCCCCTCAGCCCACGCTCAGCCTGGAGCTCCCCTGAGCCCCGGCCAGCCCACCCTCGCCTGCCCCGCAAGGGGAACTCACTCTCCGCTCCAAGGCTCGCTGCCTTCCAGGGGGTGTTGGGCCTGGAGGCTCTCACTGGCCGACTCGGGTGCCGGCTCCCACTCACGAGACAGGAGGAGGCTACAGGACAGGGGGCAGCTGTCAGGCTCCCAGGAGCCCCAGCTCCCGGGGTCCACACAGCAGTTGGCATCCGTGTGCCCCGGCCTCCTCAGGCAGCAGGGCCTACGTGGGCCCAGGAGCCACCAGGGCGCTCCTGCCCCCACCGGGGCCTGATGCCCCCCTGGCCTCACCTGTCCTTCTGGCCGAGCTGCTCCACGGCCTCAAACCAGGCCCCGAAATGCCTGTCGGGCACAAGGCAGTCTTAGCAGCAGCGCGCCTGCAGCTTCTGCAGCTCGGCCACCAGCTGGTATTCCTGGGGTCAGATGAAGGAGGAGGCACTGTCGAGGCCCTGGTGGGCTTGCCCGGTGGGCCGGGGCCTGGGGGCTGATTTGGCCCCTGGGTTCCCCAGCTCTCCCCTGTCTTCCGGGCTCTACCTGCCCTCAGGGCTGAGTTCACACAGCTCCTCCTCCAGGAAGTTGACCTTCCTCCAGGTGAACCCCCACCCTCCTGAGGGAGGGATCGGCCCTGTCTTTTCTCCTCCAACTCCCCAGCAGTCTTCCAGGAAGCTGCCTGCAGCCCAGGGGTGCCCTGCCAGGAGGCTCTCTCTTTTCCAGCCCCCACCCCCAGCCCCACCCCCGCACTGCTGGCCTCCGCTGCTCACCTTCCTCCTTTTATCAAAATTCACCATGGTCCCCTGGAAGGCAGAGAGGTCACATCCACCACCAGGGGGTCCCCAGCCATTGCCCTGCCCATCGCCCCTGAGCCCTTGTTGCATGGCACTACTGTGGGTTCCACAGGCACAGGACAGCCCAGACCGGGCATGGACCCAGGCAGTCTTGTGGGCGCAGGAGTGGGGCCGCCAGGGGAGCCCAAGGGCATGCCTGGCCCAGCCTCTGACCACAGTGGAGAGACGCCCTGGGACCAGCCTGCGCTCCCTCTGCTGCCACAAGTCCACGGCACCCAGCTCCAGGGCACCCGGGAGGCTCTTGGAAGATGCAGTGTGCCCACTGCTCAGCGCTCGGGTCTCAGGAGGGTCTCTCCTCCCAAGCCTCAAGGACCCTTTCCCACGCGGCCCCAGCCCCCGGCTCACTCACATCCAGAAACTCCTGCATGGCAGAGTCCACAATCAAAAACTGAGTGAGGAATGTCCCCAGCCATGGGACAGTGGCCTGGATGGCACCCTGTGGTGTGGAGTGGGTGGAGATGAGCGCAGGCGCTCGGGGACCCCCAACACTCTGCCCTGACCACCCTGCAGGCTCAGACTCCTAGGACCACCCAGCATCACCCTGGCCTACGCTCGGGCACCCAGCTGTCACCCCAAAGTTCCCTGCCCGGCCTCCAAGGACCTCAAACTCCCCTGCAGTCACCTCCCAGCACCGGCGTTTCTTCCATCACAAGCCCACACCCCGCCCAACCCAGTCCCCCAGCTCGGCTCTTCCAGGCTCTTGCTCTGACTTGATGCCACTAGTCCCCGAGGATTCCCTCAGCTCCCGGCCCTCAAGCTTCCGGGGGAACAGACATGGAAGGGAGGCTCCCTGGGCTCAGAGGCCCAGGAGGGATGGCTGGGAGGAGGGCCCCACCCTGATTTGGAGGCCACCCACCCTGGCCCCCTGGCAGGAGCCATCCCCACTCCCTCCTGCTGCTGCTGCTGCTTCTGGACTCTGTTGGGGTTCGCGTCCAGGGTGGCAAACTTGGGGTTCCCCTCCTGTCAGGATTGAGCAGCTCGGGATCAGTGAGGCCCTCCGTCCTCCCCGTTGTCCCTGGGGCCTTGGACCCCTGGACCAAGTGGGCAGGTGTAAATCTGCTGCCACCATGTGCCGGAGGTGCTCTGGGGGCCTGGTGCAAGCGACCTGACCTCCCTGAGCCTGTTTGGACATCTGGGACATGACCACAAAGACCTGACCCCTTCTCAGGAGTCCAGAGGCCTCGGGGGTGCACGCCAGTGGCACGGACGCTCTGGCCATCCCGCTCTCCCACGCTGAGTCCCAGGAACGCTCGGCCACGTTCCTTTTCTCCCATCAACCCCGCCAGCTGGCCATGAGGGCGGCACAACTGGATGCTCGTGCTTCCATTCCAACGGAGGCCCAAGGAAGGATGTGCTCGGGGCGCGAAGGACGGGAGGCTCCCTCTGGCCGGAGGCCTCGTCTGTGCTGATGTCGCCCCACAGCCCACCACTGCCAACAGCTGTCCGCTTCTCCCGGCCTCTGCGCGTGGATGTGCGAGGGGCCTCGTGTCGTCCCAGCCGGGGAGCTGGAGGATGGGGTGTCCTGGGAGGCCTAGTTGAGCAGATCCTGCCTTCCCCAGCCCACACGACTGAAAACCCAAAGGCTGCCTGAGGCCCGCACACAAGCGCCCCCTCCCATGGGTCCACTCGGAATGTTCTGCCTGCAGGGGCACCCCGTCCTCCAGCTGCACAGCTGGACCTTGCAGTACTGGACATCGAAGTTGTGCTGCATCTTCTAGGTGGAAGCATCTAGTTTCAGTCAGAAAGGACATGCCGTGGTTTCCCATCTCCCAAAGACTTCTCCTACCTCTCTGACACAAGCCATTCATAACGAGGCGCAGGTCTGAGACCCCCACGTGGATGGAGACTTCTCATCCTGCCGGTTCATCATCTCCTCCTGGAACATCCTAGCCCCTCCCACCGCGTCCGAGCACCAACCCCGGCCTATGGCCCGGCAGCTGCCCCCCACCTGCCCACGAACCAGGCAGATCCCTCTTCATCTTCCTCCAGAAGAGACCTGACTGGATGTTTGCAAAGAAACAACCAGGGAAACACTCACAACACTCACAAGCCCCCCCTCCTGAGCCCTGCCCCCCCCCCCCCGCTCTTCACCTGGGAGATCAGCTCACTGCCCAGGGAGGCGTTGATCTCAGTGGAGACAATCCCAGACAGTGTCTGAAAGAGGCGGAAGCTGGCCCTGGGGGAGGGCAAGAAGGAGAAAGGTGGGAGCAGGTAGGAGCGTCCAGGGGACAACCCACTGCATTGTAGCCGGGTCCTGGGACCCAGACTGCCTGGGTGGGTGGTGCTGAAACTGGGCAGCTCTGAGCACTGCAGGACAGTGTGGGCTTGGGAGCTGAGCTCTCAGGCGGGCACAGCAGGGACCCCCACTCCTCGTTCATGAGCGGCTGGTGTTGACACGGGGAGCTGTCCCCTGGACAGAGCGGGCTGCTGACCAGCACACCCTGGACGTGCTCTCATCTGGCTCGACTCTGTGCCTGACCACGAACGGCACCAGTGTTGACGCACAACAGCTGACCTCAGGTCCTGGCGAGACCTGGAGCCCCAGCCCACCCGGCCCTTGCCTGGATCCCGCTGCCTCCAGGCGCCCTGCAGGGCAATGCCCAGCCTCCCGCGGGGCCCCTGGTCCCCCCCTGGCATCCCCTGGAGAGAAGCCCGCCCACCTGGAAACTTCCGCCCATGTCTCCCTCTGACCGCCAATCGCGTGACTTTCGAGAGCAGAGAGGATGGCGTGGCCTGAGGAGAAGTTGCGGGGGGTTCGGCACTCCTGGGGAGGGAGAAAGAATGGGCCATGAGGGGTGGTCTGAGTGTGCCCTGCTCCCGCTCCAGCCCCCTCGGCTGACCTCCCCCTCTGGATGAGAGACCCCCACGGAGCCCCTGAGGGCGAGCTGGGGCCCCAGAGCGGGACCCCCATGCTCCACCTGAGGGAAGAGCCTGGGGGGACGTGAGGAGGGAGGAGGGCTGTGCTCCAGGCAGGCCACGGCCCTGAGGCTGAGAGCCCACCAGCACGCAGGGGTGTCCAAGAGTCCAGAGAGGGCCCCGGCATGCACCCTGGCCACCTCGATCCAGCGCTCCACCACCCTGGCCTCATCTGCGGCCTTCATGCTGGGGTCCCCGAGGCAGGTGGCCGTGACGCAGTCAGCCACGCGGTTGAACTGGCTGATGACGGCACGCACAGTGGGCGCCACGTGCTCCTTGCCCTTCTGGTGGCGCTGGGACCAGATGGAGCCCAGGCAGTGGTGGGGCACCACCTTCTTGAACAGCTCCTGGGGAGGAGGGCAAGTCAGCCAGCCACACACCCCCAGCTCAGATCCCACGGGCCCTCGGGACCCTGGTCCGGGTCATCGTCACAGCAGTGCGTGTGGCAGGGACAGCTAGTGTCCTAGGTCTCCTCTCCAGAGGCCCAAGTGCGGGCTTGGGCTCAAGAAACTCGCCCAGGGAACAAGGCTGGCAGGGGACCAGGGTTTGGACCCAGATCCCAGGATTCAGGATCAGGGTGGGGAAGGCTGGGGCGGCAGGTCCTGGGAGGAAGGTCCCTCCCAGCTCCACCCTGCCGAGCCCAGCTGCTCACCGCATCCATGAGCGACAGCTGCTCTGCCACCAGCTCGGGAGGGAAAGCCAGGAGCTCAGGCTTCTGCTCACACAGACCGTCCCCGCAGGTCCCGGGCCAGGGGCAGGAAGGCTGTGGGGGGGCAGCCCGTCCTGCTGCTGAGCTGAGCTCTGGCCGTGGCTCAGGGGCTGCTGTCAGCCTTGCCTCCCCCTCGAGAGCCATTGCTCCTGAAGGTGCCTGAACCAGCTGGAGCTCCAGAGTGGGCACTGGAGTGACCAGTGCAGGCGGCACTGGAGGTGGCGGTGGGACTGCCTCCCCCTCGCCAACTGCTGGTGCGGATGGGGCAGCACGGGCTGCCCCTGCAGACGGGGCCAGCTCTGCCTCCATAGGGGGCACTGGCGCTAGCCCCACAGGTGGCAGTCGAGGTGGCCCTGAGGCATCTTCCAGCTCAAAAGCTGGCTCTTCTTCTGCTGGAGGAGCAGGCTCTCCCTCGAGAGCGGGCAGTGCCGATCCGTGGAGCGGCGGCGAGGCAGGTGGAGCTGGACGTGTCTCCGGCTCTGCAGCTGGTGCTCCTGACGGTGCTGCAGCTGCCTGCGGCTCCTGAGCAGGTGCTCCAGCTGACCAGATCGGAAGGTCTAGCTCCAGGGAGGGCATGGGCCCCATCTCTGTGGGGGGCAGGTGTGGTGGGGCTGGAGCCCCCTGCAGCTCAGGAGCTGGCGCCACGGCGCGGAATGCGTCAGGCTCTATTTGCACGGCAGGCGCTGGCGCCACCTCGCTAGCTGGCAGTCCGGGTGGTGATGGAGCCGACTCTGGCTCTGGACCTGTGTCGGCCGCAGGGGCTGGAAGTGGCGCTGGCAGGTGCACTGGAGGCATCGGTGGCTCTGGAGCTGACAAAGGAGCTAGACAAGAGACAGTTTCCCCACCATGAATGGCTCCGAGTGTCATTCCGAAACAGAGAAGATCCCGCTACCTCTAGGGGAAGATCCTGCCCAGAAAAGTGCTCCCCACCTGCAGGCTCCCAGGGGACATGTCTGGGGCTCCGCCTTGCTCACAGCCCGAGGGCAGCCTCTGCTGGCTCCTGCCTCTGCGGTGCAATCCCGGCCCCCGGCCCACAAGCTCACGTGCCCCACCCCGAGTCCCCCTCACCCTCCAGTTCTGCCTCCATGGGCTCCGGGTGTCTCATCTGTGCAAGTAGAAGCGCGACACGGCACTGCGGGCCAGAGCCCGGCAGGTGCTCCTGGGCATGGGCCGTCAGCAGCTGGAGGCAGGGAGAGTCGGGAGGCTGCAGGAAGTCCTCCCAGTACTGGTCCATCCAGGTGCCCAGCAGGGAGCAGAGGGTGCTGAGGGCAGGTGGGGCCACACGGTCAGACGCTGGCCTTGCCCTCCACGCTGCCCCCAGGGACCCTCCCACTGCACAGAAAGTCCACAAGGACAGCAAGGGCTCTGACTGGCCTGGCCACAGCCCGGTGCTGACACACAGTAGGAGCTTCAGCACCGGGTGAGTGTGGAGGGGCAGGGCCCGTCCTCCCGCCCCAGGCCCTCGCGGCCCCCACCCAGGAGCGTCTGCCCGAGGAGCTGCCTCACCTTCCGCCTGGTGTCGTGTGTGTCTCCCCTTCCCACGGGCACTGACCCCCCCCCCCCGCCCCGACGGGGACGCAGCCGTCCCCGCCACCCCTGCAGGAGGCAGACAGGACTGAGGCCCCCGGCAGATTGGCAGCAGGCCACTGACCACCTCCCATCGGGGGTCTGCGTGAGGTGGTGTTTGGGGGCCTGGGGGCTGGGAGGGGGCGGAGGATGGGTGGGCTTCTCTCAGGAATGAGCCCCTGGGCCTCCTGTGCAGACAATGCCCCAGGACCCCACCTCAGCTTCCTTATTCCTTGGCAAGGGGAGGGGGAAGCCCTCTGGACTCAGCCTTCCAGGGGACGGAGGATGCGTGGCCCCAGACCCTGCCCAGTCCTACCCAGCCACCCACCACCCGACCCCCCACAATGGGGTCTGGGCACGAGAGCCCCTCGCCCTCACCCGAAGTGCACCTACGTTTTCATGTCAAGGCGTCCACGAGGCTCGCCCCTCCCACCGAGGTCACCTCCATACCTAGGGGAAACCGTGAGGCTGTCACAGCTGCTGGCTGAGTGGCCCTCTTGCTGAAGGTGGCTCGGCCTATTGCCGGCTGCCCCCCTCCAAAGGAACCCAGAAGGCAGGATCTTTGGTCTGCCGTGTCCGCTGCATGAAGCCAGGTGCCAAAGTGAGCGCGTGCACCGAGTAGACCTGTGCCATATACCAGGGGAAGGGTGAGCCCTCAGCGGCACCTCCTCAGACCTGGGATGGGCCTGGAGACCTCTGGCAGCCCACAGGGATGCCTGCTTTGACCACACCGAGGTCGGAGGCCCAAAAGCACTTGCAGACCTCCCTGAGAAATGGGAAAACTGGGTCCAAAGGGGGCGAGGCCGAGAGCCTCTTCCCTGGGCAGAGGGAAGTCCTGCCCAGGAGCAGCCCTGCACCTCCAGCCGCCCTGTCTGGGAGCCAGGCTCGGGACAGTCCTTCCCATGGACCCTCCCGGTCTCTCCTACAATCAACCCTCAGGGCTGGTCCTCAGGGTGCCCCCTTCCCAAGGAGGAAACTGAGGCCAGCGGGTGCAGTGGCGTTTCTGAGACGTCCAGCGCATGGGGGGCGCAGCAGCCCAGAAGGCGGGTGGGGGCAGGCGCTTACCGGTGGAACAGCCGGTCCAGGACCTGCTCAGTGGAGGCAAACACACGGTAGGTCCCCAGGAAGGTGCAGACGTAGCCAAGGTCGCCCTCCTGCAAGGCGGGCACAAGGTGCTCCTCCAGGTCCTCCCAGCGGCCGGCCTTGACCGTGCGCATGGTGCGGCTCTCCCCCCTCGTGAGGGCCCCCTCGATCTTCCTCTGGGGTGGGACAGAGGGGGCAGGGTGGTCAGACAGTGCCTGGAGCCAGCTGGGCGGGGCCAGGGCCCACCTGCTGCCCCGAGCCCTGAGCGACATCTGGCCAAGGAGCCGTGTGGGCCCCTAGTGGAGAAAGGTCCTCGGCCTTCACACAGAACTGCAGGGGAGCCAACACCTGAAAGGCAAGGCCCCTGACCTGAAAGGGCGGGTGCCTGGAGGGTCCTTGGGGGAGAAAGGCCCCTGCAGGGCCGAGGGGACCCTGGGGAACTGAGCAGACCCTGGGCAACTGCAGACCCTCCTGGTCAGGAGACGACCTTCTGGACTGCACTGTCCCAGGGCCAGAGGAACAAGGGGATGCCATTGGCCACCCTGACCCCACATCAGGACAAGGAAGGGAAACACCAGGGCCAGGGCCAGGGGCTGCAGGGATGCTCTCCACAAAGACAGCCAGTGGTCACCCGCTGCTGGCCCTCTGTGGGGTCAACTGGCCCCCGCTGGAGAAAGAGAGGTCTGCATGTTCTCTGCCCAGCCGGCCCTTCCCTGGAGCCTCTGCCAGGGCTGGGAGGACCACTGCCTGGGGGCCTGCGGGCGGTGTCCAGGGCAGCAGAGCCAGCAGGGTCCTGGGACAGGACCTTCAGCTCCAGCAGGCCCAAAGGCTGAAAGGCTGCTCTGAGCCGCCACCCTCCTGGAATCCTGGGCAGCTGAGGCAGGCCCCAGCTCCTACCCGGGAAGGTCAAGGGGGTACTTATGGGAGATGGCAAGAACCCTCCTCAGCAGGAGAGCTGGACAGCTCGGACCAGATGGGCAGGGACAGTCACGGAGATGCTGCTGGGGACATGGAGCCAAGGAGGGGACTCGCAAACACAGCAGGACCACGTGCACGTGTCTGCGGCGCGCCCACCCTCCAGCTGGCCCTGATGGGAATCCTGCACTAAAGACCCTCTCCCGCCCCTCTCCACGAGTGCAGTGACCTTCCCCCGTCTGTGGCGTGGCCGTGTGGTGGGCGACTGGTGGGGCCCCAGGTTCCTCGGGAAGCAGGATATGGGGCCACTCGGGTGGGAAAGCCCTGAAGAGCGCGCGGGCAGCAGTCAGGGTGGAACATGGCCGCGGGGTGCTCCCTGGCTACCTCAGACGCCCCCCCCCTTGGCACCTGCTCTCACCTGGAACCAGCGCCAGCCCTGGCCAGGGCCCTGATGGACCATCACCTTCCTTAGAGAGACGGTGTAGACGAGCCCCTCCTCCAGCTCCTCGCCGACCACCCTCGTGGAGCTCTGCGAACACAGTGCCCGGTGGCCGGGCCGAGGGGCGTCAGCAAAGGGCCTGTCCTCCCCTGCAGGGGAAGCTGGCCCCCCATCGGGCGGGGACTCAGGGCAGGCCCAGGTGGGCTCTGCCTTCCCCCAAGCCCGGAGAGAACAGGGGAGCTTGAGGCTCAGGAAAGACACGGTCCACATGGATGTCCCCAAGCTGCCTCTTCCCACCCAGACCTGTGACCTGGCAGGGGTCAGGGAAGGCCCTCTGGGTCCCCAAACATGATGGCCGCTCCTGCCTGCGGTGGTCCCCCTGTCCACGCCCCCACACCCTGGGAAGAGGATGGACGTGGGGCTGCCCAGGAGGAGCACAGCGGTGGCCTGTGCTCAACCGGCTCCCCTGGGCCACCCCGTGTCACCTTTGGGTGCCTCCTGGGTGCCGATGGCCAGCGGCTTCGCGGCTGAGGCCTGAGCCAATGTCGGAAGCAATGGCAAGGGGATTCATTCCCAGTTTGGTTGAGGCTGGAGCCTCGGGGTCGCGCAACGCAGCAGGAGAACATGTTGCTCTCTCGAGCGTCTCCTGCCAAGTGAGCTGGGAAGGGGCTGCCTGTGGAATCTGGGTGCCTGGTTACCAGGGTTCCAAGTTCTATCACTGAGGAAGTGAGGTCACCTCCTTAGGTCATTTCCCCTGGGCCCTTCAACTGTCAGAACCCCGCCAAAGTCCCTCTGCATGGCTGTCTGTCCATCCTCTCTCCTGGATCACCTTGTTCCCTGGACGCCATTCTGCCAACATGTCCCCCCCACAGCTCTCTGGGAAGGCTGCGGGTGGCTCAGGCCCCAGCTCAGGGGAGACCCAGCTGGGTTCAGAGCCCGCTGCTCCGTCCTTTCCATTTTGGGGAGCCCAGGCTAGTCACTGGGGCCCACTCCCAGTCTCCTCGCCACACAGCGGGATCCATTATAGCATCGACTTCCCGGGACAGCGTCACGTCCATGGGGGGCGGACACTGTGAGCCCTGGAGTCTGGTTTCACACGGAGTGAATGCACACACTCAGACACGGGAGAAGCAGGACGGGAACGGACAGAACCCAGAGCCCAACTCCACACAGGGCTGGGGGAGGGCCGTGTGGTCTGAGGAGACCCACTTGCACTCCTGGGTTGCTGTCTCCTGGGTTGCTGTCTCCATCTGTCCCATGACGAGGTGCAAATGAGACCAAAGTCAGACATGGCGGCTGTGCCACCAATCCTGCCCAGAGGCTTCCCATTGCCTTGATTATTTCTTTTTTTTTTTTTTTTTTTTAAAGATTTATTTTTATTTATTTAATTCCCCTCCCTCCCCCAGTTGTCTGTTTTTCTGTGTCTTTTTGCTGCGTCTTGTTTCTTTGTCCGCTTCTGTTGTCGTCAGCGGCACAGGAAGTGTGGGCGGCGCCATTCCTCGGCAGGCTGCTCCCTCCTTCGCGCTGGGCGGCTCTCCTTATGGGTGCACTCCTTGCGCGTGGGGCTCCCCTACGCGGGGGACACCCCTGTGTAGCACGGCACTCCTTGCGCGCATCAGCACTGCGCATGGGCCAGCTCCACACGGGTCAAGGAGGCCTGGGGCTTGAACCGCGGGCCTCCCATGTGGTAGACGGACGCCCTAACCACTGGGCCAAAGTCCGTTTCCCTGCCTTGATTATTTCTAACTCTATCTTGTCCACTTAAGAATTGGAGATAGAAGCAATCATTTAAAAGAAAAAGCAAGCACAATCGAATAAAACTGTACAACTCTCAATTAAATGGACTGGCTACGTAGAAATTGTTTTTTATCGTACAGTATGTTACACAGTCTATTTGGTTCATCATAACACAATCCTGTGGCATTGGCCCTTTTGTGTCTGGCCGGCTTCACTTAAAAGAATCTCCTCCAGGGTTATTCATGTTGTCTTCTTTACAATTCATTTCTTCTTACTGCTGTCTAACTTTTCCTCGGGTGAATTCACCAGCTTGTTTTTCCACTCATCCATCGATGGACACCTGGGTTGTTTCCAACTTCTGGCAATCATGAAGAATGCCACTGTGAAAGTGGACGTTCAGATGTCTGTTCGTGTCACTGCTCTCAGTTCTTCTGGCTATAGACCCAGTGGTGGTACTGCAGGGTCACATGGCGAGTCTATTTTCAACTTCTTGAGGGACTGCCAAACAGTCCTCCACAGTGGCTGGGCCATCCTGCATTGCCACCAACCAACCAGGAAGAAGTGTTCCTATCTCTCCACAGCCTCTCCAGCACTTGGAGTTCTCTGTCTTTTGGAATAGTGGCCATTCTGATAGGTGTGAAATGATAAGTCCTTGTGGGTTTTGATTTGCATTGCCCTAATCAGAAGAGATCTTGAGCATTTTTTCCATGTGTTTTTTTGCCATTTGTATTTCTTCTTTGGATAAATGTCTATGCAAGTCTGTTGTTCATTTTTAAATTGGATTGTTTCTCCTTTTATTGTTGAGATGTAAATGTCTCATTATAGATCCTGGATATGAGACCCTTAGCAGACATGTGATTTCCAGATATCTTCCCCTATTGAGTCACCTGCCTTTTCACCCTTTTGACAAAGTCCTGTGAGGTGCAAAAGTGTTTAATTTTGCAGAGGTCCCTTTTATCTTTTTTTTTTTTTTTCTCTTGTGGCCTGCACTTTGGGCGTAAGGTCACAGAAACCACCACTTATTACAAGGTCTTGAAGATGCTTCCCTGTGTTTTCTTCTAGGTCTTTTGTATCTGCTTTTATATCTAGGTCTTTGATCCATTTTCAGTTGATTCTTGTGTAGGGAGTGAGATAGGGTCCTCTTTCATTCTTTTGTTCATAGATATCCAGTTCCCCCAGCACCATTCATCGAAGAACCCGTTAACACAGCCTTGGTAGGTTTGTCAAAGACCAGTTGACAGTAGAGGTGAGGGTGTTTTTTCTGGATTCTCAATTCTATTCCACTGATAGATGTGCCTATCTTTATGCCACTACCCTCCTGTTTTGACCACTGTAGCTTTGTAATTCTTTGAAGGCCAGGCAGTGAAATTGCTCACACATCGCTCTTCTTTTTCAGAATGCTTTTGGCTATGTGGATGCACTTTCCCTTCCAAATGAATTTAGTAATGGCCTTTTCTGATTCTGTAAAACGGCTGTTGGAATTTTGGTTGGTACTGCATTGAATCTATAAATCAGTTTGGGAAAGATTGACATCTTTGTGATATTTATTCTTCCAGCCCATGAGCACATCATGGCTGTGGGTTTTCCACCTATGCCCCTTATCATATTCAGGAATTTTCCTTCTCTTCCTATTGTTTGAAGTTTGTATCTGAAAAAGGATGCTGGATTTTGTCAAATGCCTTTTCCGCATCGATTGAGATGATGATGTGTTTTTCCTCTTGGATTGATTTCCTTATGTTGAACCAGACTTTTGTTACAGGAATAAATCCCACTTGGCCATGATGTATAAGTCTTTTGATACGCTCTTGGATTCTATTGGCAAGTATTTTGTTGAGAGTTTTTGCATTGATGTTCATTCGAGAGATTGGTCTCTAATTTTCTTTCCTTGTGGTATCTTTACCTGGCTTTGGTATTAGGCTTATGTTGGCTTCATCAACTGTCTTGGGTCATTTTCCCTCCTCTTCAATTGTTGAGAAGAGTCTAAACAGGATTGGTGTTCATTCTTTTCTAAATGCTTGGTATAATTCACCTGTGAAGCCATCTGGCCCCAGACTCTTCTTGGCTGGGAGACTTGGGATGATGGATTCAATCTCTTTCACTGTGATGGTCTATTAAGATATTCGGTTTCTCATAGCGTCAGTGTAGGTTGTCAGTGCGTTGCTAGGAATTTGTCTGTTTCATCCAGGTTGTCTACTTTGTTGGCATGCAGCTTCTCATAATATCCTCTTGGGATCCTTTTCATTTCTGTGGAGTCAATCACAACGTCCCCTCTTTCATTCATTTCTGATTCCAATGATTTGCATCTTCTCTCTTTTGTTTTTGGTTAGTCTGGCTAGGGGTTTGTCTCAAAGAACCAGCTTTAGGTTTTGTTGATTTGCTCTATTGTTTGTGGTGGTTGTTCTCAGTTTCATTTATTTCTGCTCTCATCTTTATTTCTTTCTTTCCTCCTGCTTGTTTTGGGATTGGCTTGCTCTTCTTATTCTAGTTTTTCTAGTCATTTTCAGTTCAATCTTTGCATTTACCTCTTTCTTTGTTTTTCATGTTGGCACTGAAGGCTCTAATTTTCCCTCCCAAGATTGCTTTTGCTGTATCCCCTACATTTTGATAAGTTGTGTTCTCATATTTCTTTGTCTCAAAAGATCGACTGACTTCACTGGTGATTTCTTCTTGGACGCACTGATTATGTAAGGATGTGTTCTTCGGCCTCCACACCTTGGCAAATTTACTTTGGTCCTGTTTGTGACTGATTTCCACTTTCATTCCATTTTGATCTCAGAAGATGCTTTGATTCATTTCAATCTTCCTCCATTGATCGAGAGCTGCATTGTGCCCTAATGTGGTCTCTCCTGGAAAAAGATCCATGGGCACTTGAGAAGCATGCAGAACCCACTGAGTTGGGATGCAGCCTTCTGTAGATGTCTGTTAGGTCTCAGTTGTTGATCATGCCGTTCAACTTCTCCCATTCCTTGTTGCTCTTCAGTCTAATTGTTCTATCTCATGATATGAGTGGGGCGTTGAAGTCTCCAGTGATCCTTGTAGAGATGTCTATTTCTCCCTTGAGTTTGGCCAGAGTTTGTCCCATGTATTTTGGGCTACACTGGTTAGCTACATAGATATTTACGACTGATTGCTTCCTGGTGGATGGCCCCTTTTATTCATACATTCTCTATCTCTCATAACTTTTTGCATTAAAGTCTGTTTTGCCTGAGAGCAGTCTAGCTCCCCCTGCTCTTTTTCATGATTGTTTGCATGGAGTATCTTTTTCCAACCTTTTGCTTTCAGCCATTTTGCAGCCCTGGATGACTCATGTTTTTTTTATCCATTCCGTCATCCTGTACCTTTTGATTGGGGAGTTTAATCCACTCACCTTCAATGATATTGCTTTAAATGACTTATTTACGTCCACCGTTTTACTCTTGGGTTTTCTTAGGTCGTATGCTATTTTTGCCTGTTTTCTTACTCTTTGGGTAGTCATTCTGCTAGTCTTTCTTCTCTGCTCTTCTCCAGGCCTCTCTCTCTCTCTCCTGTCTTTTGATCTCAGCTTCTAAGGCTTCCTTTACTATTTCCTGCAAAGGTCGATTCTCTTCTTGGCAAAGTCTCTTAGTTTCTGTTTCTTTGTGAGTGGTTTATACTTGCCCTCGTATCGGAAGGACAATTTTGCGGGATAAAGAATTCTAGGCTGGCGGATTTGCTCCTTCACTATCCTAATTGTATCATGCCTCTGTCTTCTCGCCTTCATGGTTTCCAAAGAGAAACCTGCATGGAGTCTTACTGGGCATCCTTGTAGATGATGGTCTGCTTCTCCCTTGCTGCTCTGAGAATTTTCTCTTTGTCTTTGACATTTGACCTTCTGAGGAGTATGTGTCCTAGAGGAGGTCTCTTTGGATTGATTCTGATTCGGGTATGGTGCACTTCTTGGCCTCATGACTTCGTTTCTCCCACGAGAGTGGGGAAATTTTTCCACTCATCTTTCCTCAAAGACTCTTTCTGCCCCTTTTCCTTCTCTTCTCCTTCTGGAATGACTATGACGTGTACGTGGCTGTGTCCTGTGCTGTCATTCAACTCTCTAAGCTCCTGCTAAGTCCTTTCCCATTCTTTTCACTCTCTGTTCTTTGCTCCCTTCCATTTCACTTGTTCTGTCTTTGGTGTCACTTATTCTTTCATCTGTCATTTCGAGGCTGCTGTTGCATGCCTCCAATGGGTTATGGATCACACCTCTTTGTCTTTCATTCCCATGAGCTCTGTCACTTTGCTGGTCAAGATTTCTAACATGTCTTTGCACTCTCTCGATGTCTTCTTCTTTTTTTTTTTTTTTTAAAGATTTATTTATTTATTTAACTCACCCCCCCCCCCCCGGTTGTCTGTTCTCTGTGTCTATTTGCTGCGTCTTGTTTCTTTGTCTGCTTCTGTTGTCGTCAGTGGCACGGGAAGTGTGGGTGGTGCCATTCCTGGGCAGGCTGCACTTTCTTTCGAGCTGGGCAGCTCTCCTTATGGGTGCACTCCTTGCATGTGGGGCTCCCCTACGCGGGGGACACCCCTGTGTGGCAGGGCACTCCTTGCGTGCATCAGCACTGCGCATGGGCCAACTCCACACAGGTCAAGGAGGCCCGGGGTTTGAACCGCGGACCTCCCATGTGGTAGACAGACGCCCTAACCACTGGGCCATTTACCTCTCAATGTCTTCTTGTTGTCATTTATCTCCTTAGCCACATTGTCCCTCAGCTCATTATTGCGATTTTGGAAATTTGTGCGCATCTCACCAATAAGGCCTCTCGAATCCTGCATCTCTTCTGGGGCTTTGGTCTGTTCCTTTTCTTGGGCCATGCCTTCCATTTTCTTAGGAGGGTCCATAATTTGTTGCTGATGTCTGGGCATCTGATGAGATTGTGATCTACTCAGGTGGTCCCTTTTTTTCTTTGGTAGGGTTGTAGTGGTGGGAGGCTGCGTGTTACCACTGCTCTTTGATTCTTGCCTCGACCTGGACATGGATTGTTAGGATAGGCCCTGCTCCTTGCTCAAAACTGGGCTCTGGACTCAGGAATTGGTGGCAGACCTGCTTCTTAGGGCCGTGGGGAGGGAATCTCTGAAGGCTGGAAAAGCCTCTCTTACTGATTTTTCATTTTCTCACGTGCCAGCGGACGGTGCACCTGGAGTGGACCTGGAGGTGGACACAGCCTTGGGAGTCTGAGCAGGGGGGAAGGCAGGTCAGCCTGGTGCTCCTGCCCCTCTGCCTCCTCCTGTCCTCCCTGAGAAGACCCGGGGCACCTGAACCCACCCCGTCTCTAGCAGAGCCCAGGGGGATATGAGAGGGGCAGGGGAGCCCAGGGTGGAGGCAGGGCGGACCCCCAGCGCTGAGGGTCGGGGCCCTCGCTGCTGCTAAAGAGCCCTCCTGGGCCACCTGCCCCTGCCCCTGTGGACGGCGAGCAGGCAGCTCCGGCACTCAAGTCCTGCAGCTCTGAGAGAGCGAGCCCGGCCTCCGAGGTGGGCTCACGGTCCCTGCTCTCGCCCGCCCCTCTTCCTGAGTGGGGCTTTGCCCCTGGTGTGCTCGCTGGGCCAAGGGACCTCCTGAGTCAAAGCTCTTTCGAGACTTCAGACCACCTCTTCAACCCAACACACCCGCCTGAGCTGGCCATCACTGGCTTCCTTTGGCCTTCGAGAAGATGCAGGGTCCGCGATCCCGACACAGGGCCATGACCTGCTCCAGCTGTGTGTTTTCCACCCTGGGCACTCTGACTCCAAAGGATGTGCTTTGCAGAAGAGCCCAAGCAGGTGGTGGGTTACAGGGAATAGCCGTGCGGGCAGGGGGCTTGGGGTGGACAAGGCCTCGCCTGCTTAAGCCTGAATGCGGCTCCCGTGGAGCTGGAATGCACGGCGGGGGGCACCCCGGGAGGGCTCCTGGCCGTGGCACACAGAACGGCAGAGCTGAGGGCTGCCGAAGGGGCATGAGCTCTCCCCACACCCAGGCCTGGGTCCCTGAGCACCTCCACGGTAAGGAGGCCGGCCTTGGCGTCCTGCTCTGAACACGGTGGGTGTGTGGTCACCTCCCAGTTGACCGTGCTGCCTGCACGCCCAGTGTAAGAGTCAAGCAGCTGGTCGGGAGGTCAGTGCCCAGACGACTTCTGGCCTGGAGGTCCTATCCTCCTCCTCGGGGCTCCAAGGCCTGCGGGCACCAGCCTGATGGTCTCCAGCTCAGAGGGAATGCCGGAAAGCTTCCAAAGCTCTTTTCCTCCCACTGCCTCCCAGTCATGCAGTCACTCCACAAACCTTTATGGGGTGCCTTCTGGGGGCTTGGCACTGGGGACAGGGAGTCGGGCACTGTCCGGGCCCTGCTAGAGATGACAGCTGTGGAGGGGTAGATTTGGGCATAAGAATATGGTCACTGCTGACACAAAGATGAGGAGAAGGTGCTGTGGGCACACAGAAAGTCACCCACTCCAGAGGGGACACATCAAGGCAGGCTACCTGGGGCCGTGAACAGCACGGGGAGCCCCTGGACTTTGCAGGTGTGGGGGGGGCGGGCATGGTGGGAAGAGCAGGCTGACTGGTGGGCAGGGTGAGCACGGCTGTGCTGGGCCAGGCCCCCACAGGCCGAGTGTTTTCCTTGGCCCAAGGGCAGCTGTTGCAAAGTACCAGCAGTGGGTTGGCTTGGGTTAGGGAATTTCTTTGGGGTCACAGCTCTAAGAACGTGAAAAGTCCAACTCTTGGCATGGTGACAGGTGCTTTCCCACCAAAGTCAGCCGCCACGAGGTAAAGCGAGATGGCCGTGGGTCTCTGCCGAGGCCTCTGCTCTTCTGCAGCTCTCAGCAAAGCTGGCACGGGGCTGCTCTCTTCTGGGACTCCTGGCTCAGGCTCGGCGCGGCAGGATCACACATGGCGGCGTGCTTTCCCTGCCTCTGTCTGTTTCTCTCTCTGTGCTTCTGCTTGTATCAGTGCCAGCGAGGGCCGTTGGGGGAGACCCGACCTGAGTCAGGCCTCACTGACATAGTCCAATTGAGACCCTCGAGTGGTCTTATTAAGTCATCTAATCAAAGACCTCTCTACTGACGGTCATGCTTTCAACTTCTCTACTCAAGTTCAAAGTGGATCACACCCACAGCAAGAGATGGCTGTAAAAACATCATCTTTCTCTTCTTCGGTATTTATCTAATAATTTCAAACGGCCACACTGTGGGCGATGTGGGAGTGGAACGTCAGGGAGGGAGACCTTGACCATGAAGAACTGCACCTGAACGTTCAGATGCAGGAGCCCGTGGCAAGCGGGGCTGCAGGCATCTAGGCATGTGGTTCCTGAAGGTGGTACCTCCCCAATGGGAAAGCTCCAGTGCCCTCGAAGCGTTGACCTCTTCTGACATCTGTCCTTAGAGAAACTTCAGACCTGATGTTCTGGGGGCAGGGCTGAGGAGTTCCGCTGGAATTAGGCCCCAAGCGTGCTGGTTTGCTTAAATTACAGAACTTTACTGGCTCAGGGGTTTAGAGGCTAGGAGTCCTAAATCAAGGTCTTGGCAGTCTCTCTCTCTCTCTCTCTCTCGCTCTCTCTCATCTTCTTCTGACAGGACTTTTTTTTAATGGATGCTGAATTTTTTTCTCCTTAGCATAATGGGCTTTGTATTCTCCGGGGCTTGCCATAGCGACAATTCCAGGCAAGTGGGAGAGAAATATGGGTGGCAGAGAACTTCCTTCAAGAGAATTTTCTTTGTTGTTTCTATAAACGACAGTGTTTACAAGGGGAAAAAAAAAACTAGTTACATTTGCTCACTTTCTCTAACATTTTGTAAATGTTATGTTTCAGCATGTCAGAATGTTTTGGACACTTTTCTTTTACTTTATCACCAGGTTTTACCGGAAATCTCCCTAAGGTGTGGTTGTTAGACTTCAAAGAAATCCTCACAATCACCAACTCATCATTACTTTTTTACGGTATGAAAGTGAATATTTATTTACAATGAAAAAAATCCCAACAAATTTCAAATTTTTCAAAGCTGACATGGTGGTTCAGAACTATGTGTACCCCAGAAAGACATGTTCTTAAATTTATTCCATTACTGTATGTCTGAACCCATTGAAAGTAGGACCTTTTGATGGGGTGTCTTCAGTTAAGGTGTGACCCACCTCCATCAGGATGGGTCTATTACTGGAGTCCTTTAAAGGGGGAATGAAATTCAGACAGATGGAGAGAAAGCCACAGGAAACAAAAACACCAGTTTTTGGGGACCAAGTGCCACCTTGATAATGCCATGATTAGGACTTTCCCTTAGCCTCAAAACCATAAGCAATTATCCTTGCTTCATTTATTAAAAAATAATAATAATGAGCAAATAAATCCCCATTGTGTAAGTCGAACTATGGCATGGCATTTCCTTGAGCTGGCCAGGAAAGTAAGCACTGACAATTATCCCAAACATCACAACCCAGTTCTGAGTGTTCAAAAAAAAGTCATTTGAACAGGAATTTCCATCTCAGACTTTGCTTCTAAGGAACGTGAGCTGAAATGGTTGGTACCAGGAGCGGGTAGGTTCTAGGAAGCAGGTCGAAGGACCTATGATGATTAGGCTAATGTGTCAACTCGGCCAGGTAATAGTTCCCAGTTGTCTGGTCAAGCAAGTACTGGGTTAATTGTAATACAAGGGCATTTCATGGACTTTAATCATCAGGGAGTTGATTGCATAGATAGCTGGTTACATCTATAAACAATTAGGGCGATTGTCATCAGCAATGTGTGATATCTCATGAAATCAGTTGAAGGTCTTTAAAGGGGAAGTGGTTTCAGTATTCAGAGAGAGAACCCCCATTTCTACTTTAGACAGCCAGCGTCTCCTGGGGAATTCAAGGAGGACCTTCATCGGAGCCCCTGGCTTGCAGCTTGCTCAACAGAATTTGGACTTGTACATCCCCATGGTTGCATGAGATAATTTTATAAAATCTCATACTATTTACAGATTTCTTCACTGACTAATACAGGACCCAACTCTTGGATGGCAACAAGGGGCCACCACAGGGGTAGGGTGAAAAACGAGGGCTTCTGGCATATGTAGCAGTGAGATATCAAAGATTGTCACCTGGGACACCTGGGATGGGATGCAGGCAGAAGGGGATGCTGTAGCCAGTGCAACATCCTTGGCACTTGGGAGGAAATAATACCTCTATGGGCTGTGGAATGGAGTGGCTATCATCAAGCACCCTTGACTCCTTGAAGGGAGAAAATGATGGACTCCGATATTATTTGACAATTTAAAGCATAATGTGAACATCAGAGGTCACTTTGGTACAGGGAAAGAAACCCCCCTCTCCTATAGCCAGAAAGCTGGACAGAAATGAATATCAGGCAAGGGACTTAGTGTAACCATGGCAGAATCTCAGACAAGTTAAGTTTTCAACCTAGACTTTTCTCTTCTTTTTTAGGAGTTACCAGGGATTGAACCCAGAATCCTGTACATGCAAAACAGGCACTCAGCCACCATGCTACACCCACTCCACATCAACCTAGACTCTTTTTAAAAAATTTTTATTTATTTCTCTCCCCCGCCCCTCCCCCTGTCATTTATACTCGCTGTCTGCTCTCTGTGTCTGTTCACTGTGTGCTCATCTTTTTTTTAGGAGGCACTGGGAACCTAACCCGGGACCTCCCATGTGGGATGGAGGCACCCAATGGCTTGAGCCACCTCTGCTCCCATCAACCTACATCAAAGTTGGAGCCCCAATGGCAAAGGAAGGGCACCTGAAGACATGGGATGGAATATTATTCAGACATGAAAAGGGAATGAAGTACTAATACTTGCTACCATATGGACAAACCTTGAAGACATTATGCTGAGTGAAATAAGCCAGATGCCAAAGGACAGACATTGTATGATTCCATTTAAATGAGAAGAAAAGGCAAATTATAGCAATAGAGAGTAGATTAGAGGTTAACAGGGACTGGGGGATTTGAGAGAGGGGGTTCTACAATTGATCGCGATGATGGTTGCACAACTCTGTGAACATACTAAAAAGTTTTGAAAGGTGTGCTTTAAGTGGGTGAATTATACGTTATATGAATTATAATTCATAAAGCTGTTACCAAAAACAAAACTAAAAACCCCAACATACTGGATGGACTATGGTAGGGGATCTTGGTGCTACCACAAACTTAAGCAAGAAATAGCCTCAATTTTCAGCCAATGAGCCAGAGGTGTTATTTTAACTAAAACAGTTTAATACAGATATGGGTGTGTAGTATGCAAGCTATTGATCTGGCTGCACATTCATTTCCATATCCATAAGGAAAGAGGATTAGTGGCAGTTTGCCATCATATGGGATGGACAAGAGTATACATTCAAGACCTTTTCCCCAGATTAGGTCACCTCTCTGTCCTAACACAGTCCAAACTTTTCCTAGACCATCTGCAGACTCCACAGAACATAACAATTTGGCCCAAATATTGTTTTTGTTTGTTTGTTTTAAAATATTTATTTTTTAAATTTATTTCTCTCCCTTCCTCACCCCCCACCAGCTGTCTTCTCTCTGTGTCCATTCGCTGTGTGTTCTTCTGTGACCGCTTCTATCCTTATCAGCGGCACCGGGAATCTGTGTTTCTTTTTTTGTTGTGTCATCTTGTTGTCAGCTCTCGGTGTGTGCGGCGCCATTCTTGGGCAGGCTGCACTTTCTTTCGCGCTGGGCGGCTCTCCTTACAGGGCACACTCCTTGTGCGTGGGGCTCCTCTATGCAGGGGACACCCCTGCATGGCATGGCACTCCTTGTGCGCATCAGCACTGCACATGGGCCAGCTCCACACAGGTCAAGGAGACCCGGGGTTTGAACCGCGGACCTCCCATGTGGTAGACGGATGCCCTATCCATTGGACCAAGTCCGCTTCCCCCAATTATTGTTGATATCCTCTTAATCAGAGCGGCAAGTTCTCTGGGTGCCTGGGAAGACACATGTTTGTCCCGAGTGTGGGGGAAGACCTACACAGATCCAAGGGCCAGCCACAGAAGTGAAGTGTCTAGGCGTCCCATGGCCTCAGGCATGCTGGGTGTCTCAGTTTGCCAGGGCTGCTATGACAAATACTGCACACTGGTTGGCTTCATGACAAGAATTTATTGCCTCAAGGTTTCCAAGGCCAGAAATATAAAATCAAGGCATGGGTAGGGTCAGGCTTTCTCCCTGAATTCTGCGGCATTCTGGAGCTGGCTTGCTACCAACCTCAGAGTCTGGTTTGCATGTCTGCCTCCTGTCACATAGTCATCTTTCTTTCCTTGTGCTGCTGAGATGCTGACTGGTCACCCAAATGGAGCAATGGAACAGCCTTCAGGAAACACAAACCTGGAGCAGAGGGAGAGGTCAGGTTGGAAGTACTGATTTGGGAGTCATTGTCACAAAGTTGTACACAACATCTGGAGGAGGTCAGCAAGGGTGAGGAAGGAGAGGGATGATGGAACAGCTGGAGCTGGGAGGAGGGCCTAGCAGATTGTGGTGACCTTCCTGACCATTTTCACTGCTTCCTAGCAAAACTCTGACTTGGGTGGATGATTGTGCCCATACACCTCCCTCATCTGATGGTTAAGTGATTCTGGGCATCATGGTTGATTTAGGCACGCATGTGTGTAGTTCTGTGCAGGAGGGTGAGGTTTCCACAGTCCTCTAAAGGGACATACAGGAAGAGATAGGAGGTTTTGGGCTGCTGCAGCCATTCTGCCACCATGAGGCAAGTGGATGGGAGAAGGAGGGCCAATCCCAGAGGAGACAGGTTCCATCTCTAAGCTGCTGGGTTAACAAACCTGGGGCACCTGCTATTGTGACCTCTTGGGACAAGAGTTGACTAAATATGTTCTGTCACTTGCAACGCAACGTGTCCTTACCAGTACTGGAGTGGGGTCAACCAAGCAGCCTAAAGAAGGGCAAGCAAGGTTCAACAAGAATGGTGGGAAGGTGACTGTGTCATCCCACAACCGCAGCTACAATTCTCAGTGCCCGTTCTGTGTCTGGCAGGGTTCTAAACTTCTTACAGGTAGGGACTAAAGAGTAATGTCACTATTATCCTGGCTTGGAGAGCAGGAGACCCAGACACAGAAGGGTAGAGGGACCTATGGAAGGTCACACAGCCAGGAAATGACAGCTGGAACACCGGACAGTCTCTTATGTCTGTCCTGTGGACCACACAATCGATTTCCTGGCGAGGAGGACATTAAGTGGAAGTGCCACACCTGCTTGCTTGAGGATGAAATCGTTTTCAGGGAACTTGGCACAATGGAGATCCTGCCTCAAGGTGGGACAGGATGAGCCGGGGATGGTGAGACCAGAGAATGACATGGGCTGGTCAGTGAGGAGGTGGAGACTCCACCAGAGACAACACTTGAGAACCGGGGCTAGGGGCCAGGAGGTGCAGGGACCTGGGGTAGAGAGTGGAGGGGGGTGGGAAGTTGGGGGGGCAGATGCTGGGACAAATGGAAAAGCAAATGGGATGGGTTGGGAAGGTTTTCTTGTACCAGGAAAGAAGGCAGAGGAGTGAAGGCAGGGCGGTGGGCTTGTAGGTGTGTGATGCGCAGGTGCACTTGCCGCCCACCCCGGATGCCGGCCCGCCCAGCTCCTCCGAGCACCAGTGCCTCCCGGCCTGACCCCTGCACACAAGCCTCCCATGAGGGGAGGTGGAAGGTCTTTAGTCAAAATGTGGTGGGACTGCGGGGATGGGGGGCCCATCTGAGGTTGGAAGCCAAGAGTTTGGGGGCCAGGAAACTGCGAAGCTGGGTGGGTTTCCCCAGACTCGCTCTCCCCCCTCGGTTGGGCCACGAAGGGGAAGGGCCCCGATTGCGGAGGCCGCTGGACCAGGGGCACTACCTTTCCCCGTGGGGTTCCCCGTGAGGCTTCTGCCTGCCGCTGGTCGGACAGAAGGACGGACGCGGGCGCCGAGGATCCTCTCCAGACCCTCTTGCACCCCACCCGCACCCCTCCTCCGCCGCGGCGAGGTCGGCGCGCCCGGATGCGTTGCGGGCTCTCCCGGCCCGGTGGCGGCCGGGGATTAGCGCGCTCCTCTAGGGCGCGGGGATTAGCCCGCGTGGACTCGGCGCCGGCCCGGGGATTACGGCGCGCTCCCCCCGACGTATATATGCCCGCGGCGGCTGCGGGCGGGCTGGAGGGCGGGCATGGCAACCGCGGCGGGGGGCGCGGCGAGCCGCCGGGGCCCCGGGCGGCCCTGCCCCTTCTCCATCGAGCACATCCTCTCCAGCCCGCCCGAGCACAAGCCCGCAGCCCGCCCCGCCCGTCCCCCGCAACCCGCCGGCCGCCGGAGTCCCGCGCCGCGCGGGGAGCCCGGGAGGCTCGCGGCGCCCGAGGCCGCGCCTTGCGCCTGCTGCTGCTGCTGCGGCGCCCGCGGGCCCCCGGAGCCCGCCGTCAGGCCGGGTGAGAGGGCAGCGCCCCCGGCGGGCGGGCGGGCTCCGGGGGCGACGCGCTGGGCACCCCCCACCCCCCGGACTCGCCGGCACTCACCGCGCTCCCCTGCCCGCAGGCGCGCGGCTGCCGTGGCCGCTGAGGCTGGGGCCCGCGGTGGCCCTGCCCGCGCCGTCCGGAGGCCCCGGGGCCCTGCCCGGCGTGGCGGTGGCGCTGGCCGTGGGCGGCCCGGGCCCGCAGCGGCGCACGCGGCGCCACCGCACCATCTTCAGCGAGGAGCAGCTGCAGGCCCTGGAGGCGCTCTTCGTGCAGAACCAGTACCCGGACGTGGGCACCCGCGAGCGCCTGGCCGGCCGCATCCGCCTGCGGGAGGAGCGCGTGGAGGTGGGTGCCCGGCCCCGCGTCCTCCAAGAGGGGGACCGGAGGCCGGCTTGCCTTCCTCCGTCCGTCCCTCCCGTCGGTCCCATCCCTCCCGCGCCTTCCTCTCTTTAAAGAAGCCCAGCCTTGGCACGCTGGAGGGGGCCCACCCGGGACGCGGGGCGGGAAGTTATCGCTGGAACCGGCGGGGAGAGATGAGGCTAGTTTTCTTTTTCTTTGATTTAAACTTTTTTTTTTTTCCTCGTGGTGATAAAAAAAGGTTCCCGGGAGCGGATGGGGCTCACGCAGTTGAGTGCCTGCTTCCCACATGGGAATTCCCAGTTAGGTCACCTCCAAAATAAAAACAAGCAAAACAAACGAAAAACCAACCCAGGGGAGCCGATGTGACTCAGTGGTTGAGCGCCACCTTCCCGCATAGGAGGTCTCGGGTTCAATCCCTGGCCCGGTACCTTAAAAAAAAAAAAAAAAAAAAAAAGATTCGCTTACTTGAGGATCTCAGAAGTAAGGGAAGCGATTGTAGGGGGGTGAAGGGAGGGGCGACCTGGGTGTTGCCGGGCGGAGGGAGGGGTTGGGGAAGGGTTCTCATCCCGCGACCCGAGCCTCCGTCCCTATCTGCCCCGACCCCGTCCGCCCGCGGACACCAGCGCAAGCCCGCTGGGACGTGGGTCCTGGGCCCGGCCTGAGCAGCCAGCCTTCCTCCTCCTCAGGTCTGGTTCAAGAACCGCCGAGCCAAGTGGCGACACCAGAAGCGCGCATCAGCGACCGCCAGGCTCTTGTCCGGAGCCAAGAAACCCCCCACGGAGAGCGGCTGATGACTTTGGGGGCCACTCCTGGGCTTGGCCGAATCCTTTTTTTTTTTTTTTTTTTTTTTGGTAGGGAGAGCTGGGAGAGAGGCCAGACTTACCTGAGGAGGAGCTGGGAGAAGTCACCAGTCCCTCTCCTCCCCCATAGCTTCCTGCAAACTGCAAGCTAGAGCCCCTCTGAGGGTGGGGAAGGCTGGGGGTGGCTCTGCAGCCCTGGTCAGGCCATCTGCCTTGTGAAAAGGGGCAAGTAGTCAGGGGGGCCAGAGAAGTTCCCTTTGGGGGAGGACAGGGAGGGCATAGCTTCCTCCAGCCCCCCCCCCCCCAAAGACACTAAGGAATGGAACCACCCCTTTTTCGATTTGGGGGAATCCAGAGTCTTTCCCAGTGGCATCTCCTTCCCATGCCTGGAAGTTGGTCTGTCCCCTCTCCTCAAGTAGGGACATGGACCCTCCCTTGGCCCCAGCCCAGCTGCCTTGGTCTGCCCCATCTCAGATACCAGAGTAGTGTCTGTGGTGGTCCTGGAATGGCTCATGGGTCCCTCCCTACATGGGACCTGGGTGTCTAGACTGGTAGAATCAAAAGGGTGGATGATGTCATCTCCAGAAGTTCCCTCTCCAGAAACTTCATCTGGTAGTTCCATGCAGACACCGAGAAATAAATAAGCAGTCCACAGTCCCAAAGCTGCCTCGTGGCTCAGCTTCCACAGCCAGCCATCCTGCTCATCCTCTTTCCTTCCCCTAGCCTGGGGGAGGGGGACGGCGGGGGGACGGTGGGGGTGTGTGTGTGTGGCTGGGCCAGCACAACCCAGTGAGTCCTGGGATAAGTGAGGTCCAGAGTTTCCGTTCTAGCCCCGGCACGGAGTGGGTGGTTGCCTGGACCCCTGGGTGCTCCTGGCCTGCCTTGTGGGTGGGGATCCTGGCTTGCACCCCACTGGGGGATTCCTATGGTATGGTGTGTGCTCTCTGCCATCCTAGGGTGGGGCCAGAGGAGGTTGGATTTAATCCATCATCCTGGTCCAGGGTGAAGGGCAGCATGAAACCAAGGCTTCAGTTCCCCCAAAAGGCATCTGAACAGCCCCCTCCTCTGGCTTGGGCATTTGGTTCTGTCTCCTGGAAGGAAAGGGAAGGATTGGGGTGGGGGTCAAGTTGTTTTCTGGCCAGACAGTCCATCCTTAAACCCTGTGGAAAACAAGGCTGCCAGGTCCCGGGACACTCTAGACCCGTGTGGTGGCCCCCGCCATGACTTCCCCAGCACTGGCTCTGGCCCCTGGTGTTTCCCTTCCTGACTCTCACGAAGCTCTTTCCTTAGAATCCTGACCTAGCCCTTGGAAACTGCATCCCTAATTTGCCCGGTTCCAGGCCTGTTGCCCTCCAGGGTGGAGTTGTCACTTGTCATGTGGAGATGGCCCGAGGTGTACAGTTCAGGGCTTTCTCTCCTTCCTCTCTACAGCTGCCCTTCCCCAGACTCACCTTCTCCACCTGACCATTAACAGAGAGTCCTCAGGCACTGCTTAGTCCCAGGCACAGTCCTCTCCTCTCCATTCTCTTCCCGCCTTTCTCTTTCCCTCTTGGGCTCTGATTTTCATTCTTTACCATACATACACCTTCAGCCCTGTCCTCATCCTGAGCTTAACATTTCTATCCAGCTGTCCCTTTTGACCATCCCTCCTGGAAACCCACAGACTTCTCCAAGAGGAGCTTTGTCCTGTCCAAAGCAGGCTCAGGTGCCTTTCTCTCCCTCACCCACTATCCCCAGGCCCACAGCAAGTCGATTTTACCTCTGAAAAAAATCCCAGAATAGATCTGCTATCCAGTTTTAACTGCACCAGCCTGATGTCAACCTCTGAAATCTCTCACATTGATAATGACAGCCACCTCCAGTCTTGTCTACCCACACCCACTCTCGCTCCTCTTTAATTCATTCTTCATAAAAGGCAGATCTGAACCTATCTCTCCCCTGCCTATAGCCCTCCAAGGGCTTCCCGTTGCTCTGACAATAAAGCCAAAACTCCTCACCATGGCCCCACCCCTCTGGGTTTATCTCACTCCTCCTTGCACTTTGTGCTTACCCAAAAGTCTTTGGAACTTGCCCTGCCCTCTGCCACCATTGAGCCTCTGCCCCAGCTCTTCCCTCTTCCTCTGAGCAATGCCTGTTTATCCTTTAGATCTGCAGTTGCTTCCAGCCCAGAGAAGCTTTCCCTGACTCCCCTCCTACAGCAGACTCCCCAAGTACAAACTCGTTCCTTGAATGTGGCACAGTTGCAATTTCACACCTGCTTGTGGGATGATCTAACTAACAGTGTCTGTCTCCCCCTATGAGAGCAGGAGCCATCAACAGGGGAGGCCCCTGCGCTTGAAGGGATGAAGCAGAATTAGACTAAGTTGTTCTGTTTGTTTGACATAATTCCCTACTTGTTTGGGGAAGAAATGATCATTCCTGTAAAAAAAAAAAAAAAAATGCTTAGGCAACTTTTTGGTCTACTTCAATGAGAAACGAATCTGTTCGGGGAAGCCCACTCTGCTGTTATTAGGCTTAATGCTGGTTAAGCCTAATCATCCTTAACCAAGCATTTCTTTATCAAACCACCATGATTTCCTTTCTCTTGCTTTTTTTTTTTTTGTTAGTTCAACAATCGTCTTAGGATTCTTTTTTTAATATAAAGTTTGAATTAAAACTTTGAAAATCATATATAATCAAATTTTCTTAAGAGTGTGTTTTGTTAACAATATCGAAGTATGCGCCGTGATTATTTGCGAGCCGCAGAGCTGGAATTTTTCTCTGTTATGATGTATGACCTGCTCCCCACTGCCACCACAGCGCCCCCTGGTGTCCTCAGCAGAGACGGCATGACCAGCACGGGAAAGGGCCAAGACCACAACTCCCCTAAGGCCCAGCGTTCGTAGTAACGTCATTACGGGATGCGGGCCGGCCTTCCAGGCGCGCAGTTCTCTCATTGGCCGCCTCTGGGAGGCGCCTGCGCACTTGGAGCCGTCCCGCCCCTCCCGAGTTTGCGATACGCCTGCGCTGCCCGTGCGGTCCTGGGATAGCGATGGAGTCTCCGGGCGCTTCGGCCGGGGCTTTGTTGCTCCCCGAGGCACCCGGGCCCGGGAGGAAGCGGGCGGCGGGGACTGCGAAGGCTGTGACAAGCAAGCAGCGGGTCCTGGACGAGGAAGAATACATCGAGGTAAGGCGCGGTACGGTCTCTGGCGACTTCCGGGTCCCCTTCCCGCCTCACGCTCCTCTCGCGGCTCGCCTCTCCAGTTCTTTCTCTCGGGTGGTGGTTCCCCTGTCTCCTCGCGGTGATGGAGCAGCCCTGGTCTCTGTCCTGGGGACGTGGAAAGTGCCGAGGGGCAAGTGAATACTGTGCAGAGAGGTGTCTTTGATGAGAGAGGCAATACCAGCGTTGGCAGGGGAGAAAAGGGGGAGGGTTTGTTTATACGTGGTAGGAGTCAGAAAAGGTAAGTTTCTTACTAAAGCGCGGATAGGAATTTTGACTGACACGAAAGCTGCTGGCAGAGATTTTCTAGACATCGATACGGAAAAGTGCAAAGTCTAGGCGTCGTGGAAATAGGCTACACAATGAGTGCGTGGGCCTCTCACTGCCTTTGACGTGGGCGTTGGTCCACTGTGAATATGCAGACGGAGAAGCTGACACAGGGTTGGGATGAAGCCAGTTGAGGTTTTAGATCTGTTAAATTTGGGATGCCCAAGCTGTTGACCTCCGTGGACAGCTGGGTGCAGGGGTGTGGTGCACAGGAGCCAGTTCTGGTGGGAGGTGCAGGCTTGAGAGTCTCACCTGGCGGTGGTGGTGTAAATTATGGGTTGACTGAAGTCCCATAGGAAAAGCATTTAGATAGGAAGGTTACTGGGGAATGAAGCTGACAACACCCACATTGATCCTTCTGGTGTGGAGGTGGAGCTGGCAGAGGAGATGGAGAACAATGAGTTAGAGAGGGGAGCGAGAAGGGTTTCATGGAAATTGGAGAATTCAGTAGTATTAGAGGTTGCAGCAAGGCCACATGGGATAGTCATCCTCAAACTCTGGAGTCTGGGGTCTGATGGTCGCTCAGGAAGGGCCTTAGTGTTGTCCATTGGTGAACTGAGGTGGGGGCACCCAGATGGCACCTCTGATTTTTTGTTCTGATCGCTCCTGACAGGGCCTCCAGACGGTCATCCAGAGGGATTTTTTTCCTGATGTGGAGAAGCTCCAGGCACAGAAAGAGTACCTGGAGGCTGAGGAGAATGGAGACCTGGAGCGCATGCGCCAGATTGCCATCAAGTTTGGCTCTGCCCTGGGCAAGATGTCTCGAGAGCCCCCACCACCCTGTAAGAGGGGTTGGCTGGTGGGTGGCAGAAAGGAAAGCCAGCTGAGCAGTGTGTCTGGGTACTCTCTAATCCTTGCCTCCCATCATCCCCCAGATGTGACTCCAGCCACATTTGAGACCCCTGAGGTGCACACAGGCCCTGGAATGGGGAGCAGCAAGTCCCGACCTCGGGGCCGAGGGCAGGAGGAAGGTGAGTAAGTGCTCACTTTCAGCACACAGTGGGCTTACCAGGGGTTCTCATTCTGTGAGGTTCTGAGGGGATCTTAGCGGGGGGTGGGGGGAAGGTGTCCTTGCCTAAATGACAACTTGTAGAGTCAGAGGGCACTGGTCCAGGAGGAAAGAGATCTGGGTTCAGCTGCCAAATGGAGGGCAGTTCCCTAAGCCTCTGGCCTTCCTCTGTAGGATGGAAATAACACTAGCTTCACACCGGGTTGCTCCCTGGGTGGGCAGATCGCTGTGTGTGCAGCTTGCTGTGTGGACCATTTGCTGCATGGAATGTTTACCACATGCCCTGCTCATTGTGTGCCAGCTGCTTCCCCAGGAGCCCTGTGGACCTTGGAGGCTCCTCTGCAGCAATCACATCTCCCAAGTAACTTCACTCTTGCTTCTTCTCCGTTAAATCTTGTCCTAGATGGTGTGCTCTCAGGGAAGCTTTTCTTGACCACCCTAAGTATAAAGTAACAGAACTCGTGGGGCTCTGGGCCTTCCTGCCTAACTTTTTTTTTTTCCCACCGTGGGAAACAACATGGAGAAAAATGTTTTTATCTGTTTATTGTCTCTGCCCGTAACATCTCCTCCAGAGGTAAGGGATTCTGCCATGCTCCCATCTGTATTCTTAGCATGTAGAACCATGGGTGGTATGTTGTAGGCGTTCAACAGATATGTGTGGAATAGACAGATCAGCTTATTTACTTGAGCCTGAGACATGCAGGCTTATGTGCTACGTCCCACTTTGACAAGGAAATTTTGTTAGGAAAGAGCATTTCGTCTTGTCCAACATCAGTATACTGAATGTGACGAGTTTCTTGGGGCTCAGAAGCATGCCATGGGGACTCTCTCACGTTCAGTGAGTCTTCTCACTGAAGACTACCGGGTTCCCATGGTAGTATGCCATGCCTATGTGGGTGCCCTGTGTGTTCACACGAATGCCGCTTTCTCTACTTCATGGCCTACCTCTTCCTGCCACTAGCACAGTCCATTGGATCATGTCCTTGGGGCTTGGTTCCCTATCTGAAATGTGGCACCCGCATCACAGGCAAGTTTGCAGATCCTTTTTCTTTTACTTACACTTCAACAATCTCAGTGGTGGTTGTCACCATTGTTCATGTTTACAGACAAGGAAATCGAGACTCAGAAAGGCAGTGATTTCTGAGATCTTAACAGTGGTAGGTGGCAAAATGGGAATTGAATCCTCATCCCCCTGACCCCAAGTCTTGAACCTTAACTCTCCTTGCTCTGCATAGTCTTGCACGAAGTAGGTGTTTGGAACTCCCTAGGATAGGAAGAAAAGGCTCACACGCTGTGTGCCATCTCAGCAGGGGACCACTTTTGGAGCTAGGGGCTGGAGTTGTGTCTCCATGCATGTGAAGCCCTATCTGGACCACTGGGTCATCTGGGATCCCTGCCTTTTGAGCTTGCTGACAGGTGGGGGACTTAGATGACAGACAGTGCTCAGTGGCACAGGTACCAGGAAGGAGGAGGGTCCTGCTTGGGGAGTTTTGGCAGCAGTCGGGTTTCTGGAGGCAGATCTTATGAGGCTGGGGCAGTTGTAGTGGAGAAGAACCTACTGTGATCACATCAACCCTGCTCAAAAGCCTGTTTCCACCCTCCTCCAATTCCACATCTGATCATTTGCTTCATTTATTCTGCAGACAAGCTGAGCTGGCCAGGGTACCTGTGGTCTGACCCAGGCAGGGTATCCTCTGGTGGCATGGGCTCCCTTGGATGAACCCAGGAACAGGGGTTGAGGTGGGCACACTGGCCCTCCTTGGAGGGTGGCATGATTCCTGGGATGGACAAGCTGGCTGTCCATGCCATTTACAGTACTGTGTCCCCTGCCTCCGACCCCTGAACAGGAGAGGCTGGAGAAGAGGAGGAGAAGGAGCCACTGCCCAGCCTAGACGTCTTCCTGAGCCGGTACACGAGTGAGGACAACGCCTCCTTCCAGGAGGTCATGGAAGTGGCCAAGGAGAAGAGCCGGGCCCGCCATGCCTGGCTTTACCAGGCTGAGGAGGAGTTTGAGAAGGTGTCCCTGGGTGCAGGGGTGCATGCTCCCTCTTTTGGGGAGACAGGGAGTCTTGGGGCCAGGGGTGCAGTGTCAGGTTGGGAGGAGCCCCTCTGACTCACTTCCCTCTGCAATTGTAGAGGCAGAAAGATAATCTCACCCTCCCGTCAGCAGAGCACCAAGCCATCGAGAGCAGTCAGGCCGGAGTGGAGACCTGGAAGTACAAGGCCAAAAACTCCCTCATGTACTACCCTGAGGGTGAGTGGGCACAGCTGAGCAGGGAGGCATGGGGCAGAGCCGGGCATGTCTGGTCTTCTGGGTGTGCGTGTGCTTGGGCCTTTGGCTTTCTGGGCCTCAGCAGCTTTGGTTCCTGGTCTCCCTTAGGCAGGGGGCAAGGTGGCTGCCTGCAGAGTCAGCCAGGGGGCAAGATTCACCTAGGGACCATGGATGTGGTACCTGATCTAATCTCGATGTTTCTGCTTGACCTGGGGGTGACTTGGCCGAGGGAAAGGGACTTTGCTCCTCTCCTTCAGGCTATTGAGCCACCAGCCTAGGCATAGCCTGCCCACCTCCCTGCCACCTGCCAGCGCCTTTGCTCGTTCCACCAGGTGTCCCTGACGAGGAGCAGCTGTTTAAGAAGCCCCGGCAGGTGGTGCACAGGAACACGCGCTTCCTCAAGGACCCCTTCAGCCAGGCCCTGAGCAGGTCCCAGCTCCAGCAGGCGGCCGCCCTCAATGCACAGGTGAGCAGCCTGGGGCTGGCGGGGTCCTGGGCTCAGATGGGGCAACTTCCTGAGCCCAGGACAGAACAAGTGGGTCCTCTCAGATGGAGGCTCTTGATGCCAGCGGTTAGAAAGGTAGGAAGCAGGTGGTAGGGAGAATGTTCTGGAAATTCTTTAGGTGCCTGGTGGGAAAGAGACCAGAGCATGGCCCCCTGCAGAGGGATGGGGGTTGCTGACCTGAAGTCAGAGTCCTCTGAAAGTGTCTGATGGTGGCTGTAGTACTGGATGTGATGAGGGGGAGCCTCCCTTGCTTGGAATGCCCACCATAGGCCTCCCCTGGGTTTGGTGGGAGTCTCCTTTCTCCTCCCTCACTGCCCCCAAGGAAGGAGAGGTACCTTCCAGTGTGTCCCCTGTCCGTCTGCCTGTGAACCTGCTTGCGTGATAGGGGGCAGGGTCTCTCTGGCCCGCAGGCACCCCTGGCCTCCAAATCCAGCTCTCTGCTTGTTCCAGCACAAACAGGGCAAGGTGGGCCCTGACGGCAAGGAGCTGATCCCACAGGAGCCCCCCAGAGTGGGTGGATTTGGATTTGTCGCCACTCCTTCTCCTGCACCTGGTGAGAAATGGCCTGTAAATGGCAAGCCAGTGGGGGAGGTAGGCTCCTTGGGGGTAGCCAGCCACTCCGTACCTGCTTAGTTTGGCCTACACCGCATAAATTAGGGACCTCATCTTCCCGTCTGTGTAAAGGCTGGGCCAGGCCACCGGCAGATGGGGCTCCTGGGCAGACCTGGCCTGCGACCCCTATCTCCACCCCTCCCCAACCTGCAGTGTGGACACTCCACCGCAACTGACCTGTGATGTGAGCCCTCTATTCCTGCCTAGACCTGCCACCCACATTACCTACCACCACCCACTCAGTTTCCATTTCCATGCCTTGTCTAAACTCAGCAGGCAAAATCTGGGTTGGTTGTAACCCAAAGGCCATGGAGCTCTTATGCCCGCACTGAGGGGCCCAGGTGTGGTCTGGCCCCACTGCTTAATCACAGTGAGAGTGGGTGCCCCGGAGGGCTTGCTAGTTGAGGCTCCTTACCTGTGCGAAATATGCATGAAAGCCAGGCTCTGGTCCACAGGAGGCTGGGCACACAGGGACACGGGTGCCATGCCCAGCCCCGGGCCAGTCTCCCCTCTGCCCAGACTCTTCTGGCACATCACCGACAGTCCTAGAGTGATGTGTCTTCGTTTGGGTGTTGTTGGCGGGTGGGGTACTTTGTATATGATACTTTTTTTTTTTTAATCACTCTTTAAAATTAAAGTTAATAGGTCACAGAGAATGTATGTAATACTTAAAAAGAGAAACTCGTGGAACCCTGTGGGGTGGGGTGGCCAGGGTACTGGGTTCTTGTCTCTCCTCATGCTGACTGTTCATGGGGGAAGCATCTAAGATTCTGGGATGGGTTCCCGGTTCCTGTGGCATCCTCTTCCTGCCCTAGGCTGGCCAGGGTCCTGGGAGTGGAGGGCCCTGAAGCACCCTATGTCCCCTCTTTTTCTGGGTGGGGCCTCATCACTGACCTCCAGGAGGCCACTGGGCCCTTCAGCTTCCTGGTTCTTTGCTTGGATGGAGCCTCATCGACCCAGGCACCCCAGGCTGAACCCCATGGCTTCAAGGATTTCGGGGTCCTGGGGAAGGCAAGAGGGTCCAAACAGCACCCCCGTCTGGGGTTCGCTGGCTTAAAGCAGCTGTGACGGGCTGTCCATCTACAGGTGTCAACGAGTCCCCCTTGATGACCTGGGGCGAGGTGGAGAACACTCCCTTGAGGGTAGAAGGATCAGAAACTCCATACGTGGACAGGACTCCAGGACCGGCCTTCAAGGTGGGTCATGGTGCGAGGGCTGCGGCAGTAGGTGTTGGGGCTGCGGTGGGGGGAGGGTCCTTCCCAAGGAGGAGATCCCAGTACTCCTTGTTCAAGCAAAGCTGTCTGACAGGCTGGCCATTGGTAAGGCTGCACACCGGGACAGCACCAGCACCCCTCCATGAGATTCAGGCCACTCTGCTGTGGGGCGATGGGTGGGGCTCTGAGGAGAGATTGCGGGGGATGTTCAGTGATGCAGCGGGGTCTTGGAGGCCCTGAGACTGTTTGGGAATTCCAAGTGCTGGAAGATCCCAGAACCCACGGTGCTCTCTGGGATGTAGTTTCCACTCCCCAAGGCCCATTTGCTTGCAAAGGAATCACCCTGCTCACTGGAGAGCACGATTAAGGACACACCAGATGGCTCACCTGCCTGCATTATCGGGCATATAAGAGTGGAGGCAGTGAGGCCTGGAGCGGGCAAGGGAGGTTGCATGGCAGGGCAAACCCGCCTGGGCGTAGGGCAGGAGGGTACGATGAGGGACCCCAACTGCCAGCAGCGCCGGGGGAGCTGGGCAACAGAATGGTACATAGAAGTGGCGGTTGCCCAGCACGCCATGGGCCAGTGGGCAGGTAGGTCTGGCCCTGGAGAGATGCTGGGTAGGCGAGTGCTCCAATCTGCAGTCAGTTGGTGGGGGAAACTGAGCACCTGGCATGGCTTGGAAGGAAAAGAGGTGCCCAGAAGTTGGGAAACCCTGGCCACGCTGACTGCAGACTGCCAAGAGATAGCAGGAGGTAGGAGTTTGCATTGTCACAGAGGCAAAGTGGTGGATGATGTCAATTATCTGCTTCATAAACCACAAGGAATCAAGTCTGAAAGCCTGGAATTAATAATCAAGTCTTGGGGCGGCAGACTTGTCCCAGTGGTTAGGGTGTCCGTCTACCACATGGGAGGTCCACGGTTCACACCCTGGGCCTCCTTGACCTGTGTGGAGCTGGTCCACGCGCAGTGCTGATGCATGCAAAGAGTGCCGTGCCACGCAGGGGTGTCCCCCACATAGGGGAGCCCCACGCTCAAGGAGTACGCCCCGAAAGGAGAGCCACCCAGCGTGAAAGAAAGTGCAGCCTGCCCAGGAATGGCACCACACACACAGAGAGCTGACACAACAAGATGACGCAACAAAAAGAAACAGATTCCCATGCTGCTGACAACAACAGAAGCGGACAAAGAACACGCAGCAAATAGACACAGAGAACAGACAACCGGGGCGGGGGGCGGAGGGGAGAGAAATAAATAAATAATCTTTAAAAAAAAAAAATAATCAAGTCTTAAGGTCTAGTTAGGTGACTGACTTGAGAGGCGATCTTGAACTGGCCCCACGAAAACACTAGCAGTGATTAATTAGAAATGCAGTGGAAGGAGAGATCCCACTCACTGTAGCGACAGAACATTTAGAACAACAAGGTGAAAGCCCTAACTTTTGTAAAGAAAACCACACAATTTCACCACAGACATTGGAAGAATGCCCTCCAGAGGGCAAGGCCCCAGGGCTGGCTCCTTGGGTGGAAAGACTTCTCCAGTGTGGCACCACCCGTCCTTTCCCAGAGCAAGTTCATAAAGACCATGCATGTTCAGACAGAATGGAGCAGATCATCAGCCGCAAAGGACATGCAGATTCTGAACCCCAACAAGATGCCACTTCACACCCACAAGGGTGACTCCTATTTAAAAAAAAAAGTAGGGAAACGGACTTTGGCCCAGTGGTTAGGGCGTCCGTCTACCACATGGGAGGTCCGCGGTTCAAGCCCCGGGCCTCCTTGACCCGTGTGGAGCTGGCCCATACGCACTGCTGATGCGCGCAAGGAGTGCCGTGCCACACAGGGGTGTCCCCCGCGTAGGGGAGCCCCACGTGCAAGGAGTGCACCCATAAGGAGAGCCGCCCAGCGCGAAGGAGGGAGCAGCCTGCCCAGGAATGGCGCCGCCCACACTTCCCGTGCCACTGACGACAACAGAAGCGGACAAAGAAACAAGACGCAGCAAAAAGACACAGAAAACAGACAACCAGGGGAGGGGAGGGGAATTAAATAAATAAAAATAAATCTTTAAAAAAAAAAATAAAAATAAAATAAAAATTTAAAAAAAAGTAGATATTAGCAAGGATGTGGAGAAATTGGAACTCAAGTGCCTCACTGGTGGGAATTTAAAATGGTTTAGCCACTGTGGAAATGAATATGGCAGTTTCTCAAAAAGTTAAATTATAGAATTACTGTCAGACCTGGCTGTTCCACTTCTAGGTAGGTATATACTCAGAGAGTGAAAAAGAGATCTCAAGACAGATATTCGTACACTCATATTCCTGGCAGCCAAAAGGTGGAAACAACCTAGTTCCCTTAACAAGCAAATGAATAAACAAAATGTACCTACATTCAGTGGAATATTACTTGACCATGGAGGAACCTTGAAAACATGCTCCATGAAACAAGCCAGACACACAAGGACAAATTTTGGATAATGTCACTTATAAGAGATCTCTCAAAAGAACAAATCCCCAGAGACAAAAAGTAGGTTAAAGACTCCCAGGGCATTGGAGGGGGCATGGGGTGGAGGGGGAATAAAAAATAAATATACATATGTATCAGGCAGAGGGCTCAGTGCCTTAATTCTCAAATATGCCTGGGACACAAGGATAACCAAAGGAAAACCTGTGAGCAAATAACGGGAAGGGTCCCAAACTGTCCAAATGAAAGCACATCACGAGGCCAGGGATATTTTAGAAGTGCCCCTTGGCCCCTGGAATCTCCGGGTCAGTAGAGGAGAGAGAAACTCTGAAAAAAACCTCAGTCCAAGTAAGAATTGAGGGTGTGATAGACATGGCAGTTCAGGTTGGGCCAAATGGCAGAGTGGAGACAATGCACAGCAGAACAAAATTCCAGAAAGTTGAAAACCTTCCCCATAAAAGCAATAACCATAAACCGATGAGAAGAAAAGCAGTATGTCTTCAATCTGATCTCAAAGTAGGAAGGACTTCTCCAAAACACAAGCAGAGGAAGAGCTCACAAAGGAAGTGACAGCTGGGTGACCGCTGATAGAACCACGAAGTACAACAGAAAACATGATTAGAGGAAAAACAAATACGCATGATATAGTGTAATATAATTGCTATAAACCTCTTAAAGGTTTTTTGGGAAAAAAACAAGTACCTTGGTAGGAAAACAGGCCAAGGACACATAAGGGAAGTTACCCAGAGAAATACAATTGGTCAGTAAGTGCAGAAGGATGTTTATACGAAGGTCCAAAAAAGCCAGTTAAAACCAGACTTTTTTTTTTTTTTTTTTTAAAGATTTATTTATTTATTTAATTTCCCCCTCTCCTGGTTGTCTGTTCTCTGTGTCTATTTGCTGGGTCTTGTTTCTTTGTCCGCTTCTGCTGTCATCAGTGGCACGGGAAGTGTGGGCAGCGCCATTCCTGGGCAGGCTGCTCTCTGTTTTCACGCTGGGCGGCTTTCCTCACGGGCGCACTCCTTGTGCGTGGGGCTCCCCCACGCGGGGGACACCCCTGCTTGGCAGGGCACTCCTTGCGCGCATCAGCACAGCACATGGCCAGCTCCACACGGGTCAAGGATGCCCGGGGTTTGAACCGCGGACCTCCCATGTGGTAGACGGACGCCCTAACCACTGGGCTAAAGTCCGTTTCCCAAAACCAGACTTTTTGTTCCCCGAAAGACCATCAGAGGCCCATAACTTGGCAGCCCTGGCTTTGAGAGGAAGATGAGATGGGTTTGGAGAGCTGTGCCTGGGGCAGGTGGGTAGGCCATGTTGAGCAGGGTTGGGGGGTGGTTTTCAGAGGAGGTGACTTCTTGGGATCCTGGTAGCCTCAGGGAAGAGGCTGGTGCCCCTGCAGCCACTCTGTCACATGAGGGACCATCTAGGCTGGGAGGCCAGGCTGGCACAGGCAACCCATACCACCTCTGCCTTGCAGATCTTGGAGCCGGGGCGCAGGGAGCGGCTGGGGCTGAAGATGGCCAATGAGGCCGCCGCCAAGAACCGGGCCAAGAAGCAGGAGGCCTTGCGGAGAGTGACAGAGAACCTGGCCAGGTGAGGGGGCGGGACTTCCCTGCCCATGGGAATGGACGCGTGGTCTGCAGGGTGACTCCAGGTGGGTCCACGTGGAGCTGGGACACGGGACCCTTCCTTGTCCTTCCTTCCATGGCCTCCTTGGCTTGTCCCTAGGCAGTGCCTTCAGTGTCGTCCCTCTACAATCTCCTACCATCCTGTGGGCACAGGCATCATCATCTGTCCCTGGAGAGGGCAGGGTCTCCAGCTCACCCCCCTTCACCCCATCACAGGCAAGGGCAGCACTGCAACCTGACCTTGGCTTTGGCCCCCACTGTGGTATGCTAGGCTGTGCCCCACCCTGTAGTGTCCTCTGTCCAGAATGAACGTGTGCTTCCCAAGCTTGCCCCTTGGTCCTCACCTTGCCTCTCCCCTCCCTCAGCCTCACCCCGAAAGGCCTGAGCCCCGCCATGTCCCCAGCCCTGCAGCGCCTGGTGAGCAGGACAGCCAGCAAGTACACCGACCGCGCCCTGCGGGCCAGCTACACCCCATCCCCAGCACGCCCGACCCACCTCAAGACCCCGGCCGGTGGGCCCCAGACACCTACTGGCACCCCAGCCCCTGGCTCGGCCACTCGCACCCCACTCAGCCAGGACCCAGCCTCCATCACAGACAACCTACTGCAGTTGCCCGCCCGCCGCAAAGCCTCTGACTTTTTCTAGGGCCAGGCTGGGCAACTGGCCACCTGGCAGAGGACTTCTGGCCTCCTGGGCACCCAGGACACGCTCGCTCACTGCAAGGACAGCATTCAGTGAGCATCCAGAAGATTTGTACTGTTTTCTATTTAACCCTGGTCCGAACAGTCATTAAAGAACGACAGCGCAACCTCGCGGGGCCACCTTCCCTCCTGCCCATGCCGGGCCCAGGGCCAGCCACAGTCTATGCCACCATCTCGGGCTGCCAGGGCCTCCCAGGGAAGAAGCTGCAGGCTGGGGTGACTGGTGACCATTGCCTGGCGAAGGCAATGGATTTGCCACCACACCTGCATTCCTTTTTGTGGCATCCCTGCCTGGGCTGAGTTCACAGTGTGATTGCCCCCCGCCTCGGCCCTCCCACCCCAGTTCCTTCCTCTTCCAAGGGAGGGATGGAGACTCTTGGAAGTTGTGCCCTTCAGATTAGGTTTGCAGTCACCCTATGTGGGCTAGATCCAAACTGTTGGAAGGGGGAGTGTCCCTTTGATGTGACCTCAGCTGTCACCACCTCCCACACACCTGGCTTCCAGTTCCAGAAGGACCAAAGAGACCTGCCCTGGGGCAGGCAGCCTCTGTCTCCTTGACCCCCTCCCCCAGAGCTCTGGGCTCTGCCAGGTCACCAGCTGCAGCCCCCCACCACACCCATCTGCACTAGCCCCCAGACAACAGGAACCTAGGCCTCCGGTGAAAAGGAGGGGGGTCGGGCTCCATGCAGACCCAGAAAGTGCCCTGCACCCCACTGGCACAGCCATGAGCAGGGGGTGTTGCTGCCCGAGCTGGGAGGCCTGGCAGCCGCTGGTCCCGATAGCTCTCAGAGCCTGGGTGGCCTGCTACACAGCAGGGGGGAGAGGCCTCAGGCTGCCCCCCAGCGGAGCTGGGACCATAACTGCCATCTGGCTCCCGAATTGGGTATCTTCAAGGCCGCGAATGGGACCATGGGTGGTGCCATCTGGGTGACTGGGCCCTTGGAAGCACACTGGGCACCTGCTCAGGCTCGAGTCTGGCCTTTTGGAGCACAGCCAGCCCTGTCCCTTGTCATCCCTAGTACTCCCCCTTCTGTCTGTCCACTGGCCCCCTCTGGAGGCCAGGCCAAGGACCTGACACCTGCCTCTCAACCGTGAGTTCTGGCCCGCTCCCGGGATGGCCAAGCCTCAGGCACACCCTGGAAGCTACCAGGGCAGGGTGGGCATACGGGTGGGGCTGACTAGGTATTGGAAGGGTGCAGCTTTGGGTGCTTCTCTCCCATAGGGAAGGATGGACTTTAGCCCAACAGAGACCTCAGGAGGTGAAGTGGCAGGTGTCCAAGTGGGTAGGAGTCAGACAGGGAGGGGACACTTTGCAGGCCAGGCCCCCCCCAAGGCCAGGTCCTGAAGCCACGACCATTAAAACACTTGGCAAGTGTCGTGAGCATGCTGGGGTGGGGTGGGGAGGGGTGATGGGTGACCACACAGGAAGCAAAGGCTGGGGAAGACAGGACACCCAGAGGCAAGATATCAGCCGGGGTGGGAGCGGGGGGAGGGAGAGGAGGGCTCAAGGGCCATAGATCACCAATCTCGGGTGACCTGGGGGAATGGAAGGAGCGTGGCGGGGTCAGCCCGAGGTGGTGGCATGCGTGGGCCTGGCCCCGCCCTGCGGGCACTGCGGAGAGGGAACAGGTCAGAGGGAGACTGCTTTGGGTCTGGCAGGCAGACTTGCCCACAGGCCTCTCAGCGGGGTCTGCCTGTGCCTTGAGGCCTGGTTCTGGGCCCCACGCCGCAGGGATGGAGGTAGGCAGAGACCCAGAGAAAAAGACTCCTCACTGGGCACCGTTGATTGCTGTATATACTTTGTGGTTTATTTGGTGGTCAGTAATTAATGTCTCTGCTACTAAGTGGAAGAAAGCTAATAGAACGTAATCAAAATAGTGGTTTAATTGACGGATTTTACTTGTTCCTTGCCCCCTGTGCCTTCTTCAGCTCCTCCCTGTCTACTTAATTTGAGCACAAACCACACACCATACCCCCCGGGGCCCTTCACCACCGCTAGGTGCTCGCCTTCCCCACCTCGCCGCCAGAGGTGTGATGGTCTTTGGCCCTGGAGGGCTCGGCCAGCCTGTCCTCCAGCCTGTCCTCGTTCTCGGGCACCACCAGCAGCCGGTGCTGGGTTTTGGCTCCCAGCTTGTGGTCAGGCCGGTGCTCGGCTCGCGAGCCCGACCGGGTGTCCAGTTTGTACTCGGCACGGTACTTGCCCTCACCCTCCCTCTTGAAGGATCCAGAGGACATGGCCTTGGGCTTGGGGGGTTGGAGCCAGCAGTGGCTGAGGATCTCGTCGATATGCAGCCGCCGGTTGACATCCGGCTGCAGGATGCGGTAGATGAGGTCCTTGCACTCGCCCGTCAGGTTCTTGGAGCGGGGGAAGTCGACACGGTGCTCCTTCTGGATGCGCAGCATCTTCTTGATGTCAGAGTCGTCGTAGGGCATGGAGCCGCAGACCATGATGTAGAGGATCACGCCCAGGCTCCAGATGTCATACACCTTGGGCTGGTAGGGGATCCCCTGCAGCACCTCGGGGGCCGCGTAGGCTGCGGACCCACAGAAGGTCTTGCTGAGGATGATGCGCCCGCTGCCGTCCCGCAGGCAGCGCTTGGAGAAGCCGAAGTCGGACAGCTTGATGTTGAAGTCCTTGTCGAGGAGAAGGTTCTCGCACTTGAGGTCACGGTGGACGACATCCAGGTCGTGGCAGTACTTGACGGCCGAGGAGAGCTGGCGGAACATCTTGCGTGCCACATCCTCATGCAGGGCTCCCCGGCACTTGATGAACTCGAGGAGGTCGCCCTGGACGCCGAGCTCCATGACGATGTAGATCCGCCCATCTGAGGTCTCGAAGATCTCGTAAGTCTTGATGATGGAGCGGTGGTTGACGGTGGCCAGGATGTCCATCTCCCGGGGAAGGAATCTCTCCACAAAGTCGGTGGGCGTCTTCTTGCGGTCGATGATCTTGACCGCCACGTTGAACTTGAGGCGCTCGGAGTAGGCAGACTTGACTTTTGCGTAGGAGCCCTTGCCAAGGTTGATGCCCACGATGTAACCCTTCTTCCTTAGGACCGCGGCATCGTCCATGGTGCCAGGAGCGGCCGGCGCCACTGCCCTCTACATCCCCTCCCCACGTGGGCCAGCAGGCATTGTCCTCATTTACCCTGCGGGGAGTCCTGTGGGTGGGCTGGGCTTGGAGTCGGAGGGGGTGGAACGCTCAGCATTGTCTCCAGGTGACTTCAGCACATGAAGTCATAAAGCCAGGCTGCCGGGACTAGGGACTGGGGTGGGGTGAATGGGGCTGCTGGAACCCTGGAAGCCAGGCCGGCCTGGCAGGAGCGCCTGCTCCCTGCCCGCTGGAAGGAAGGTGGTTCCCCCAGGACTGCAGGTAACCCTCCCCGCCCTCCTTTTCTTGGCCACAGCTATCCTGCTGCCAGGGTGAGTGACAAAGGATAGCCTTTCATTCCCAGGGGAGGTGGTCCTGGGTCCCAACCGTGGAGATGGAGCCTGCATGGGTCTCTATGCCTCTTAGCTCCATTCCCCGCAGCTTCTTTGGGATCTGATGGAAACACTGTCGGGGGTTTGTGTCCTCGCTGGTGGTTCCAGGACCAGAGGACCAGAGCAGCTCCAGGTGTGGGAGCAGGAACCGGCATGTGGAGTTGTCGCTGCCCCAGTGAGCTGGGGTGTGTGTTTCGGTGGAAGGGCAGTCCCAGGGACCCCACCAGTGCTCGGCTAAGTGCACCATGGCCAGGGCAGGCCTGGAGCCTACATGGGCAGGGCAGCGGACCTGAGGAGATGGCCAGGCCTCTTGAGGCAGCGAAGAGCTTGCTGGGAGATCCAAGAATCTGGCTCTGAGAATTCTGAGGGTCAGGTGAAAAGGTAAGTCGGGACTTTTCCCTGGGCGATGCGTGGCATCGGTCCAGGGCAGCCACAATTTGCAAGTCACCACTGAAGGTGGTCATGGGCAGCAAGGGTGTAGAGGAGCTTGGGGTCAGTCAGAGGGGACGAGGCCTCTGGGGATCTGGCCGCAGAGGGAGGGGGAGAAGAGCAAGCACAGGGAAGCGTGGGTCTCATGGGCTTTGGTGCTGGGGCCCAGGGATGGGGTGGGTGAGAGCTAGGGGGGCACCCAGATCATCGCCTGAGTTATTTCACTTTGGACCTTCCTGGACCATGCTCTTGCCCCATGGAAATCCCACCCCACCCCCGGTTCCTGGGTTGGCCCATTGTTTACATCCCTCAGGTTGTCCTTTGTATCTGGAAACAGCACAAAATCCCATTTTGGGGGCACATGAGTGTGGATTTTTGTTTTGGAAACTTTGGTTTCTGGGGGTACAAAGTACCCAGTCTGTCACAGACCAGTCCTCTCTCCTTGGCCCAGGAGAGCCCTGTCCAGCAGCATGCGGGTGAGTTGCCGAGACCGGCTTGTGTCAGCTAAGCATCCAGGGGAGCGGGAAGAAGGCCTGTTTCTAGGGGAAAGTTTGAGAGGACATGAGGGTGCAGCAGGGGCGAACGGGGTTCCACTGGGCTGGCAGGAAGGGCACATCAGGCACACACGATGCCTTGCCCAGAGGCACGGCCGTGTGGATACACGTGGGTCCCACAGGGAGCTTGCTGGGTCTGGCTGGCAGGGCAGCCACAGTCAGAGGAGTGGGCTTCCAGGACCCCAGAACCACTCTGCCATCTCTTTAGAGCTCTGTCAGTTTGTGACCAGCTTTAACTTGTTATACTTTTCTCCTGGGGCCTCATTTTTTGGCTGAACTTCACACCTTTGTGTACCAGGAGGGGCTGGCTGTGAGAATTTGCAGGCCAGCACCCAAGAGCATGTCTGCCCCCTGTGTCCCCAAATACTCTGGGCATCCCTCGACCTCCCTTGTTTTCTGTGGGTTCGTCTTCCTTGCCCGCTCACCAGTACTGGTGGAGCATCTCTGGTTTGCAGGACGTATGAGAAAAGGCCTTACCCTGGTGGAACTGTCTGGGTGTGGGGGTGGGTGGGCAGGCACCCTGGGGGGAGTGAGCCTCTTGCCCTGGAGGCTGCCCATGCAGGGGGCAGGGGCTCCTGGTATGTTCCAGGGAGGTGTCCTGCCCGTGACAGGGAGGGGGGGAGGTAGATCAGACTTGGGGAGGGGGAACCTCGATGATTTCTTCCAAAGTCCAAGACCCTAGAGGGTTGGAGACCAGCAGCTTGTGTCCTGCAGCTCCGAGAAAGCCACTCTCTGAGTTTCAGTTTCCTCTAAAAAGTGGGCATCCACCCATTCATCCCCCAAATATCTGAGAATCTATTTGAGGAGCTGGGGATACAAGAATGAGCGAGACAGGCCCACGCCTTCGGGAGCCAGCCACGAGGACAGGGAGATGAGCAAGGCTCCATATCACACCAGCCAGTGGAACGGACAGTGGAGGCTGTGCCAAGGGGCAGGACAGGGAAGGCCGAGCCACAGGAAGTAGCCAGATGGAGGAGGAGAGGCCTGGCAGTGCAGGAGAGGGCTGTGGAGGTGACAGCTGGCCACATGGGCAGAAGGGGCATGGAAGGGCCACGGGAGGACCGGGCAGGCACAAGGAGTCCTCCCATCAAGGGGTGGGCTTCAGCCTGCTGGTTCTCGTCTCTGGGCTGTGTGACTTCAGGCAGGAGGCTAATCCTCTCTGAGCTGCTTCCCATGGGTGCGCCCATCTGCAGTCCCTGCCCCAGTGGGTCACTCCCAGGCCCAAGGATCAAAGTACGCTGCAGAGATGACAGGGAGGAGTTTCGAGAGCCTCCCCCAGATCCTAGGCTCCCCACCAAGCTGCCCACCTCTGGGCCAGTTCTGTCACCCATGGAGCCACTTCCTGCACTGGAAAAAAAGTAGGCGACTCCTCCAGTATTACTCAGGACCTGTTCTGGGCCCAGACCCTTGTGGGATTCATTGGCCTGCCCTGGCAGAACTCATAAAAATTCCCACTTCCGAGCACTGTCAGGAACCCCTAGAAGGCACTGTGCAGGCGCAGCCCCTCAGCAGAGCCCAGAGAGATGGGCAGGGAGAGTTAGATGGGCCAGCCTGGGGTGGGGAGGCAGCCCCCACTCCAGACAGCAACATGGGCAGGGCTTGCAGGGTGCACCCATGGGCGGTGTGTATGATTATGGCGTGTGTATGTGGGCAGTGGAAAATGGGGCTGGGAGGCCAGCCAAGGAAGGAGGAGGGGGCCCCAGGAGGGGGCCAGGGCTGGGAGAAACAGTGGGGGGCCAGATTGGATCTTGGAGGGGAGGGGGCAGGGCTGGGAATCCCAAGACACCCTGCAAGGTGGCTGAGAGGAAAGGGAGGACCCAGGCAGACAGGTGGCCTGGCTGTGGGGAAGGGTCTAGAAAGCCCATCTGGTGGGGTCCTCGCATCAGGAGATTCAGGGCTGAGGGTCTCCCCAAGTTTGAAGCACAGGCAGGGAACATGGCAGATTGGGGAGAGGCAAGGCTAGAGGGGGCTGAGAGCCACTGGCCTGCAAGGGGTGGTCCAGAGTGAGGTGAAAAGTGGGAAGAGGGAGGGGATAGCCAGAGGCAAGGGCCACCAGGGGAAAGGGCATGGCAGGGACCAGGTAACACATGGCCCAGTGCTGCCAGGGGCAAGCCCATTCCTCTGTGGGTCACACCGGGTGGCGGGGCACCTTGCCCTGCTGGCAGGTCCTCTGCTGTACTTGCCAGTGGGATAACGAGGGCAGAGCCAACCAGACCCTCCAGCTGCAGACAGAGCCAGCTCTCCAGTGGCAGTGGGCCCTGGCCTCCCGACCTTTCTCTGCAGGCAAAGAAAAGTCCCCTTGGTCCCATCCTCCCCTCCTCATCCCAGACTGCCCTCACAGGCCTCCCTCTTAAAGCAGTATTGCCTTTATTCTCAACTCTTTGCTCCGGTCCCTTTCCTTCCAGCCACCCCCCCCCCCGCCCCTGCACCCCACAACTGCCCAACTTCTGTGGACACCCTGGGATGTATTTCCCCAAGAAGCGAGAGGCAAAGCATAGCTCAGTCCGAGAGTGGTCTGGCGTCCGCTCCCCGGCATGACCGCACTGGGCCGGAGAAAGACATTCGCCTTGGGGTGTGCACTAATATAGTCTGTGATTTATTGCTTCTTTAGCCTTGTGGGTTACCAAGTTCAAAGGGAGGGAGAAGGAACTGACGAAAATAGCGGCTCCTCGGGGACAGCGCCCCTCCTCGGACTCCTTTCTTGGCTTCTTCCACACTCGGGCTGGAAGCCGTGAGCGTCACCTCATTCCCTGTTGGCCCCCTGGGCCGAGAGGAGCTCACTGGGCGTGTGGCTCTGGGGGCTGCTGGGGGGGCCCTTCCTCGGTCTCAACGGCCATCTCGCCGGCAAAGCCCAGGTTCTCTGACTGCCTCGACACCTGCAACAACTCCTCCTCAGGTCTGGTCTCAAGCCGGGCGTCTTCCGGGGGCTCCAGCTTGGCGGCGGACTTCCTGTCCAAGGTAGGTTCAGGGGCCCACGTGGACTCAGGGCCCTGGGAACTCTCCCCTTCCTTGTTAATGGCAGCCGAGGACAGGCCCCGAGCCTTGGGCTGCACCCAACAGTGGCTGAGGATCTCATCGATGTGCAGCCGCCGGTTGACGTCTGGCTGGAGCATGCGGTAGATGAGGTCCTTGCACTCGCCCGTCAGGTGCTTGGAGCGGGGGAAGTTGACGCGGTGCTCCTTCTGGATGCGCAGCATCTTCTTAATATTGGAGTCGTCGTAGGGCATGGAGCCACAAACCATGATGTAGAGGATCACGCCCAGGCTCCAGATGTCATACACCTTGGGCTGGTAGGGGATCCCCTGCAGCACCTCAGGGGCCGCGTAGGCCGCGGACCCGCAGAAGGTCTTGCTCAGCGTCAGCCGGCCGCTCTCATCCCGCATGCAGCGCTTGGAGAAGCCAAAGTCTGACAGCTTGATGTTGAAGTCCTTGTCGAGGAGAAGGTTCTCACACTTGAGGTCACGGTGGACGACATCCAGGTCGTGGCAGTACTTGATGGCCGAGGAGAGCTGGTGGAACTTCTTGCGTGCGTCGTCCTCGTGCAGGGCTCCCCGGGTTTTGATGAACTCGAGAAGGTCGCCCTGGACCCCGAGCTCCATGACGATGTAGACCTTGCCGTCTGATGTCTCAAAGATCTCGTAGGTCTTGACGATAGAGCGGTGGTTAAGCATGGCCAGAATCTCGATTTCCCGGGGAAGGAATTTCTCCAAGAAGTCCGTGGGGGCTTTCTTGCGGTCGATAATCTTGACTGCTACGTTGAACTTGAGGCGCTCGGAGTAAGCGGATTTGACTTTGGCGTACGAGCCCTCTCCCAAATTTATCCCCATGATGTAGCCTCGTCGCTTGAGGACGGCAGCATCATCCATGGTGCCGGGAGCACCCAGTGCCTCTGGGGCTGCCCTCTACATCCCTGCGGAACATGGGGCCAGCGGCGTCCTCATTTACACTGTGGCCAGAGCGTCCTCTGGGCTGCCTGGGCCCGCTGTCTCTGCCTCCTGGAGGCCAAGACTCTGGGGTGGAACCTTCAGCATCGTCACCTGGGTGACTTCAGTGGGTGAAGTCACAAAGGAGGAGGACACTGGGGGAATGAGGCTCTGGCCTGAGCCACATGGACTCAGAACCCTGGACGGCAGACCGGGATGGACCAGAGGCCAGTGGAGAGCGACCTGGCACTTGGGACCTGAAGTAGGAGATGAGGGGCCCAAGGGGATTACATAGGTCTGCTCCTGTTTCCAAAACCAGGGCCAGGATGACTTGGGAACAGTGAGGCTGATTACTGCAAATGAGGGGCATCCCAGCTAATGCAGGATCCGTCCCAGCGGGACACAGAACACATCCTCAAATGAGGATAATCTGAGGATGGTTTCATCAAGGGGCTACCTTTCACGACAAAGATTGGGGCAGAGCAGAGGGAAACCACCAGGGCAGTGCTGGCTGTGAGGCTAGTGACAGGTCCTGGAATCTGGAAACAGTGGAGGGGGCCACCCATGACTGCATGGGGAAGGGGGACAAACTTCCTTGACCTCTTTCCCTTCCTTCAACTTCACGTTGGGGATCCCTTGGTTACTGAACTCGCGGGATGATGCAGTCCATGCAGGCAGCCTCCAGGGGAACCACTGAGCCTGCGCGGCAGGGTGGAACATAGATCAGCAGGACCCAGGGAGCAAGGACCCCACCCCTCCCTGCAGGGTTGGCCTGGATTTTTCACCTCCTTGTTCCTTTCTTCCCTCTTCCCAGCCTTAGCCCTGCCGAAGGGACAACGGGAGGAATTTCCACTCCTGGCTTGTGAGTTCCTTCCCAAGGGGCCTGCCCAGCCCACAACCTGCAGTGGCACATCATAGGCCGGGGCGGGGGTGGGGGTAGGGTGTTGGAAGGCTGGGCCTGCATCCTGTTCCGAGCATCAGCGGGCGCTCTTGGGGATGCTCCATGAGCACAGTGCCTTCGTGGCAGCACACTGGGCAAGGGCCTATTGTTTGGTTGTTTGGGAGGGCAGTGGGGCCCCTCCCCTGGGCTGTGATGAGCCACCTTTTGTCCAGCGCTTGCTCCAGGCCACACCCTGAGGGAGCTGGAGCAGGCTGGGCTAAACCAGCCTGGGGTTTTGACCTTGGCTTTCGCTGCCCAGCTGGAGTGAGCGCTCCTCTCTGACCTCTGCAGGTGTCACATGCTGCAATTTTGGGATGCCCAGGAGGGCGGTCCGGCACTTAAGGGGCTTGGGAGATTGCTTTGGGGTTGAGTGGTGAGGTGGGAGGTCCAGCAGCCTGGACTTCCCCCTCCCCTACGCTCCCCCTTCACAACTTGTTCTTCAGCCCTGGTGGGTTACTTCTTTTGGACATCTTGCCTCTCCTGCTAGATGGGATCTAGATACCAACCCCCCGCATCTGCTCTCTCCCCTCACACATTCACCTAGTTCCTGATGACAGTGTTCTCAGAGACACTTAGCCGGTCACCTCTATTCCGCGCCTGCTAGAGACCCGGCTTTCCTCTAGGTAGACTTGGCCTGTTTGTGGCAGTCGCTGGACCCAGGGGCCTTGCCCTCCCCTCCAGGGCAGTGCTGCTCCACAGTGTCTCGGGGATGTGGGCTTCCCGGTTCTCTCTTGGAGAGACTGAGATTTGCTTTAACTCCTTTAGGCTATTTACTCCTCTTCAACCTTTTGAGTCGCCGGGTTTTCCCTGACCCTTGGAACCTTCTCAAGAATGCCCCGCAGGGATTCGGCTTTAAAAAGACCACTCTTTAGGGCGCACCCTTGGACCACTGACCGCACTGCAAGGTGTGAAGACCCTTTGGGTCGCAGGTACACCCACCCGCACGGCCTCACTCCGCGGGACACTCGCCCCTTGGCCCGTCCGGCTGGGTGGCTGCGCTCCCGCTGCTCTTCCGAGACGCGTGAGTACCCGAGCCCCGCCACTCCGCTCAGCCAATGGCACGTTCCACTCCTCATGGGCCCCGCCCTCGGGCCCGCCTCCAGTCCCCGCCCACACCGCCTTCACTTTAGGCCTCGCCCCTTTCGGGCCCTGCTGCTTAGGCTCCGCCCCCGCGCCGCCACTGGTCCGCACGCCGCCGTGAGCGCGCAGGCCTCGCCCCCCGCGCCGACGCTCATTGGCCCGCGCCGGAGACGCGGGCGGAGGGCGGGGCTGCGCGGAGCCGAGCAGGACGGCCGCCATCTTGCGCGGAGCCGGAGCCGCAGCCGGAGCTCGAGGCTTGAGGCGGAGTGAGCGCGCGAGCCCGCGTCCATTCCTGCCGCAGCCCAAGCCGGAGCCCTCTCCCGCCGCCTCCGCGCGCCCGGCCTCGGCCCCAGTCCAGTCCAGCTCCTCCAGCCCGGCCCGGTCCGGCCTCCCCGCGGGGTCTCGCGGCCGCCCCGGGGACGATGAACGGAGGATAAATGGTGCCCAAGGCAGACAACGGTGCCTTCCTGCTGCTCTTTCTGCTCGTGCTCACCGTCACCGAGCCGCTGCGGCCAGGTGCGCGGCGCGTTGGGGGCGGTGGCGGGCCGGGGGCGGGGGCGCGGCCGGGGGCGGGGCCGGGGCCGCCGAGCACCCTGCGCCCTGGGAAGGGTCGCCGAGGCCTGGCTCGCGGGCAGCCGGCGTCCCCGCCCGGGCCGAGCTGTGTGGGTACCTGGGGCTCAGGCCGTTTTGGAAAGGGATGTTGCCTTCAGGTCCTAACGATTTGGGCCCTGCGTGCTTTGAGATGGATGGAAGGGAGAGCGCCGTACACGGCTCGGCTAACTTCTGGGGCCTGAGTTCTTTAGCCGCGGAGCTGGCCCCTCTTGGCCCTGCGTCTGGTGTCACGTCGGGAGCCTGGGGTCGGGAGAACAGCCTGGGGAGGTATCTGGTTCACAGGTTTCCGCCCCACAGTGACTTCTTGCCAGGTCTTGGCCCTGGAAACCCCTCAGCTGTAAAGCTGTACCTAGATCGTTTATTGTCCCTCTGTGAGGTGCTGCACTTGGAAAGTCCTCGGGGCCAGCAAGCCTCCTGGGGCCAGAGGCTGACCACAGCCTTGCTGCCCTGTCCCCACAATCAGAGCCTGAACACGGCTTAGGAGTATATGTGATGAAGAATTAAATGATTTGGGAACTCCCGTTGGAGTGAGTGTTTAAGCCAGTCTGTGGTGGGGAGTTAGAACCAGACCACCAGAAGGCCCCCGATAATTATTTCTACCTGACTCTGCCCTTGAACTGCATTCAGAAAATCAAACCAATTCTCCAAATACAGGAGGTGCAATGCTCAGGACCCACAAAAGTGGGTCAGAAGAAAATGAACTTTGAGGTTAAAAAAAAAATGTTTCAATATGTTTGTCAACACAGTCATCTTCATACATGCTAATGCAGTAAAAAAGTATAATTATTACTATTTTTTTGTGGAGCAAAGGGCCTGTGGAAAAAGCATCCATGGCCACCTGCAGTGAGCGCTATCCAGCCTTGGTGTGTGAATGCAGGACACTTAGGAATACAGTGGCCCTCAAAAGTCGTCCACCTGCCCTTTCCAGGCCCCTATCCCAAGCACACTGCCCCCTTTGGCTCTGCACCTTTGCTGTCTATGTAGAAAGCTCTGCTTCTTCCCCAGAGTCTCCCAGGTGACTCCAGCTTGTCTTATGGTCCACCCAGTGTCGCCCGCCATGTTCTTCCTGGCTCCCCAGTAGAGGTGGCCGTCTGCTGCTTTTGACTGTGAGCTTTGTGCAGGGATTCAACCACTGAGCTACCCCTGCTCCATTTTGACTTGCTAGGAAACAGCCCCTGTGGAGGGGTTGCCATAGGGGCCCTTGGAGATCAGAGCCAGTGGAAATGTGGGCTGTTTGCTTTTAGGAGATACTGGGGATTGAACCTGGGATCTCGTATGTGGGAAGTAGGCACTCAACCACTGAGCTACATCTGCTCCCCAATGAGAGTTGGTTTTTTTGTTTGCTTGTAGGAGGTACTGGGAATCGAACCCAGTACCTTCTTCATGGGAAGCAGGCTTTCAACCATTTGAGCTACATCCACTCCCTTGATTGTTTTTTGTTTTTTGTCATTTTTTTTTTAAAGCAAACGCATGAACTGGCGAAGAGGTGAAATGCTATTGCAGTTCTGGCTCCTGGGTCCCAATGTTGAGGCCCAGGTTTTGCAGACCAGGTTATGGGCTCAGAGGGATGAAGCCACATGTCATTATTGCCTGTATTGGTGGGCCTCTGGTTCCAGGTCCAGTGCCTCTTGCCAGGGAATGGGGTGTCTGACATCCCCACCTCCTTTTCCTTGGCCAGTCTGTCTGTATACTTTGCCAGCTGGTCAGCAGCAATGCAGAAAGTGTCTTGCTAGTGTTCACTGTCTGCATTGTCACTTTTCTTTAGGAATGCCTGATGTGGAACCAATTGTTACATGACGGGCAGCAAGTGCCCGTGTGTGGGAGCCCAGTGACTGGCCATGTGTACCTGGTGAAGCGGGGCAGGCTATACAGGAGGCCTCTCACTTAGGTCTCTATGGGGATGTAGATCTGGTTGAAGAGTCTGCCTCAATTCCCTGTTGGGTGGTTCTCTCATGGGGGATTTTTTCCGTCTAAGTATTGCACAATGAGGAATGAAGGCACCCCTTCCTCCTGTGGTGACCCACTGTGGCTGCCCAGTATGTGTTGTGTCCCCTGGGGGCAGGTGAGGAAAGAAAGGTTGGGGTCCTTGCCCAGATAAGGGCAGCACAAGATGGATGGGCATTTGGGATCCCTAACTGATTTGGTCTCATTGGCCCTTTCTCCCTCTGCACAGGGAGTGTGGTGCCAGTTTCTGATCTGAAAATGTGAATTATGAAATAAAACCCATGCCATGGTTCACCCACAGCCCTGTCCAGGGTGGCCCTGCCAGACCCAGCTGAGTGAAATGCTTGTTTCCCCTAAGAGAGTGCCATCTCTGCTGCTGTCCCTTCTTCCCCAATGCCTGGCCCTCTAAAAGGCTGGTTTTGGGCCAGGCCTCCAGATGAGGTAGCAGGACTGGAAGCTGTTTTTCTTGTATTGTTGGGAAAGCGAGCTGGGAGGGGCCATGTGACCTGCTGAAGGTGAGTTGTCTCCTAGTTCAGGGTTCTTTCTCAGCTGCCTGGGCTGACCTCGTAAATTCTCAGGGAGCTGTAACTTGGCTGTGGTTTCTTGCTCCTTGAGCCCACAGTTTTCTTTCATGTGAGTAGCATGTAGGTTAGTGAAGAGGAAGAGTGTGAATAATATTTTCATTACAGATGGAAGAGGCTGAAGGTCATAGAAATGTCTGGAAAGTTGAGGAGCCTGAACCTAGCCCCAAGTGCCTCCAAGCTTGCATTCCTTTTCTCAGCAGCCCACGGCCCTGTAACACACTCTAGAATTTGCCTTGCTGGCAGATGTTGCTTTTCGGTTAACAATTTGATTCTTTCTAGGTGGAGAGTGTATGTTCACTGGCTAATTAATTTGACTTAAAAAAAAAGTTGGAAATAACTTCCAACTTAAAGAAAAGTTGAAAGAATAAAATCAGTGCATGGGACACCCACATATTCTTTACCCAGATTTACCTATTGGTTTGTTACTCCCTACTGCCTCCCGTGTGTGTGTGCATGTGTCTGTGTCTGTTCATAGGTAGATGTATAATTACATAGTATTTTTTTCTGAACCATAGGTGTGTAAGTTAAGGGAGTTGCATACATTCTGGCCCTTTGCCTCTAAACACTTCAGCCATTGCAGAGAGCAGGAGGCAGCTCCCGTTTAGCCTTCCAAGATACTTGGAAGATGAGCAGATGGCGCTTCCCCACCCGCCAAACAAGCCCTGGCCACACCTGCCGTGTGCCAGCCCTGTGTGTGCGCCCCTGCTGGGGTCTAGAGGGCTCCAGAAGCTGCTGGGGTGGCCCCGGTAGGAACCCATTGGTTGCCGATGTCAGTCTGTTATTTCAATCTGTGGTCTGGTCTCTGGAGGGGAGAAGCCGTTTTGTTGACGAGCACTTGGGCAGGTGCATCCTCTGCCTTTGCTGCTTTTCAGTGGTGTCTTTTCTATGCTACTTTTGTTTTCACCTTCCTGATCCCTCTCCCAGGCCCTTCTCACCCTTCCTTTCTTCACCCCTTCCCCTCCCCAGGGCAGTCCCCACAGGACCTCCTGCTGGGACTCCCTGCTGTACTTCTGCACATCCAAAGCTTTTGAATGACAGGCATGGTATTTTCTCTCTGGTGCTTGGTGCTTGACAGAGGAAATGATCTAGCCATTCCTCGACCACAAAAGCCAGTTGACTGTGTATCAGCAGGAACATTTAGGGCCTAATAACATGTGGAAGCATTTTTGGCTGCTAAATGGTTCACTCCTCAGAGTGCTTTTGTATTTGAGGTGCCAAGGTGTTGCCCCCTTCCCTGCCCAGCTGCAGAGTGGGTGATCCCAAGAGCTCTGTTTTGGGCCAGGTTTGCCAAGTAGAATGATGGGCAGCTCGTGGTATGGTTCTTGTGTGATGTCTGTGTTTTTGTTTCTGGCAGGATTTACTCCCCGGCTTGGGGCTTGGGATGTTTAGTGAGAGTCTTCACATCTGCCCTGTCATTCCCAACTGGGCTGTGTGTGTGGCAGTGTGGATGTGATGGGCCTTGGCAGGGCAAGTCCAAGCTGCTGGGCAAATGGCTGTGATGACCCTGGCTGTGGACCCAAGTGTCAGTGGCTTCTGGGCATTGACCTGGGAGGTAGAAAGACTGAGGCCTGGCTCTCCCTGAATGAATGAGCTGTCTATAAAAGGATGAGCCAGGAATTGATCAGGGCTTCTTAGCCCAGGATGGTGGATGGCAGGCCACTGAGTTTGGTGTTTACATGCCTAGGGACCCCAGAGCCAGATTGCCCAGCTCAGGGTCTTGGCTCCACTGTACTCACTGTCAGTACTCTGTCCCTTGTTTTCCTCATCTATAATCGTAATCATAGAACTTACTTTAGAGAGATGTTGTGAGGATTAAAATGGATACATAGAAAGTCTGGAAAACAGAGTTTGATATAAAGCAAATGCTTACTAAAGGCCAACTATGATTGTTATCCACGGTTGGACTTCAGGGAGTCTGGGGGAGCCTCTGGAAATCATGTGTGAGTTTCACAAATGTGTGCATAAGCACATCCCCCTGGGGGAGGGAGGGCTGACACTTCTTGCTGGGAGATGCCATAGCCGTGGTTTGGAGCACTGTCAACCACCTGGCAAGTGCCGGGGTCATCCTGGCTGCTACTGTGCTGTCAGGAAACACATGTGGCTTGCCCAGAGCCCTGGAAATGGCCGCTGTGCTTTGGACAGGATAGGGTTGTTCCGTTGCCATGCCTTGCTGTGTGTCACATCACTCTGTGTCTCTGGGCCTGGTCTGGCACAGAGTGGGCACTTAGAAATCAGTTATTGAACAAAAGCACAAACAGCTATTTATGTTTTGACATAAAGAGCAGTAGTTCCCTTAGCCAGCAGGCCTCTGCAGCTGCCCCTGGTGAGGGGTGGGAAGTTTGGGGGCCCTGTGGCTGGCCAGGCCTGCAGGCATGCCTGTGGGAATGCCTATGGGAGACCTGGCCTCCCCCAGGGGTAAGCCAGCTCCTTGGATGTGAGCAGGGCTGAGAGGTGTGAACAGATAGAAGCTTTCCACAGGCATGGATCTGCGCTGAAGTTCATCGACCAGCTCAGCCTGGAGTGGGGGGACTCTAGAGCAAAGACCTTGGGAAACTGTGGGGTGGGGGTGGCTGCCTCTCTGGCCCTGAGGCTGACAACTGGACCCCCCTGCACAAGGCCTGTCCTTCCTACAGCCATGGCCCAGAGCAAGCCTGGGTGGAGGGCTGGCTGGTACCTGGGCTGTGCCTTGTCACCTTGGACCTACTCTTCTGTTCCTCTGCTGGGGAGCCATGTTCCAGCCTGGGATGGTTTGAGCCCCTCTCTGCAGGCTGACTGCGCCTGACCTCTGGCAGGCAGTGCCAGTTTGTTTGGCTCTTCACCTCTCTTTCTTCAGGCCTTTGGCAGGGACAGGGCTGAGGGAGGGCCCTGGTGGGGGATGCTAGATGAGGGTGCCTCCTGAAGAGAACTGGCCCCATGAGCCTTGTTTCCTTGGGAGCCTTCCTCAAGGATTCCATAGCTGTGGAGAAGATTACTTAGGGTTGCCTGGACATTGGGTGAGGGCAGGAGCCACCATGCAGGATTTCTGAGGATGATCGGGAGAAATGGGGCGCCAGGGTCAGGCCCCTTGCTCCGGCACCTGGGTCTCCGGTGCAGAGCTCTTACTGCTGCCACCTGCTCCCTCTCATGGTTTGGGTGGGTTGATTGATCTGTAAAGTACTGTTTGTTAGATGGGAGAGAAAGAGAATGGAAGTTCCTGAGGGAGTGGAGGCCCACTGGGGGCTGGGCAGACCTTGCTGCTTTCTGGTGGTAGCCTACAAGCTCTGAGGATTCCCCTCCCCGGCCCCATCCATGGGAGGGATGCGAGGAGCAGATAGCAGGGTGAGCCACCGCGACCCAGCGCTGTGGGTGATCTTATCTGGAGCAGTCTGGAAGGAGTGATATTGTTTTTTGTTTGTATTTTACATACATTCATATATAGAATATCTTACATTTGAAAACTACAGAAAAGTTGCAACAACGTGTCATGAGCTCCCAAATGCAGTTCACCTACATTTACTAATGTTAAACATTTGACCACATTTGCTTTCTCTCTTTCTTTACACACACATGATTTTAAAAATGTTTCTTTATTGTGGTAACACATAACATCAAAATTGTCATTTTAGCCATTTTTAAGTGTACAGTTCAGTGGCATTGACTACATTTTTGGAGTTGTGGTCCCATCACCACCAGCCATGACCACACTGCTATTTTTGTTAATTTTCTGCATGGCTTGTAGGTTTGTCTCAAAAGTTTGTTCCTGCCACCCATCACCACACGTGCCTCCGACCCTCTCCGCAGGGGTGCTTGTGCTCTGATAGCCTTGGCCTGTGTATTGGGGGAGCCGCCCACAGGAGGGGCCAAGGTGGCCCAAGAGGCGGTGGTGTAGTGCACACATTTTTCTGAAAGATTTCTCCAGCTACACTGTTTGGAAAAGGGGGCATACAGCAGGGGGATAAGTGCATTTTGAACATCAGAATGCTGAGGCCCAGAGAGGATATTTAGCTTGCCTTGTGGCATCAGGTAGCTTTTAAAGTAGAAGCAGCAGAAACCAGAAACTCAGGACTCTCTGAGTCAAGCACTTTGCTTCCTGTACTGGGACTGCAGAATAAGATGACAGCATTGAGGGGCAGAGGAAGTAAATGGAGATTCACCCTCTGGGGCCCTCCTGAGCAGGATATCGGGGTGAGGCTCTGCAGCCCTCACGGTTTCCAGCTCCACCAGCATCTATATGGACCTTGACTTGTCACAGCTCTTTGGCCCTGGCTGCTCAGGTCAGACAGTTCACGTTTTTAGCCCTCTCACCAGACTCTGGCTGCAGTCAAAGAAATTTGTCTTGAGATGCTTGGGAGTCTGAGTGAACTTCACAGCTCTTTTTGTATGGACCTTGGAAATTTTGAGCCATGTGCATGTATTATTTCCTTTTAAGAAAGATTTTTTAAAAATCAGAAGAAAAAAGTATTTTAAAATGAAATTTTATATAACTATGTAGCTATCAAATTGGTATTACTTTGCAAAAATAAAAAGGGGAAGGAAACCCTAAAATGATTAAAACACATGCAAAAGCATATTATGAAATCTTAGCTAGCTGCGATTGTACATTTTTACTTTATAATTTCAGCATGAGGGGTGATGCCTGTTTGTTTAGAAAGCAGATACTAGCCTTGTTTTACACACGAGGAAGGAGCTTGAAGCATAAGTGACTCACCCAAGGTGGTGGAGCCAGTGTCTGAACCTGGGTAGCCTGGAGCTCACATTCCCACATTGCACAGCTTCAGAAGATACTATGTTATTCTCAGCTCTTTTTCCCTCTGCTCTTTCTTGCCTTTCTCTGCCTGTCCTTTAAACTTGAACCTCCCCACCCAGCTTTTCTGGTCTACTTTCCATAGCCTCGGCCGCCAGTGCCACAGTCCCATGTTCCTAGCCTCACCTGCCCCTTCCTGCTTCTCTCACCACATGAATCCCCTCCAGGCACATCACATGGCATGTTAGGAGCTGCTGAACTCATCTCCGGCCTGGCTGTTCCTGCAGCCGGTCTTGGTTCTTAGCAGCTGCTATCCTCCTCCTCCTCCTCCTTTCTTCTCTTATCCTCATCTGCTCTGCAGTATTGGTGTACAGTATTGTAATTAACTGTAACAGTAACCCTAGTTTTTAGATACGGTTTTTGGTGTGTTGACTCTTACTCTTGGTTTAGACTCTAAAATAAGTGTATGAGAGGAAATTTTGGGGCTGTAAATGTTATCTTTGAACATTCTTTCAAGAGGTCCATCAATTACAGGTTTTGTGAGTGTGACCCTACAGAGTGATTCCAGTGCCAAGGAAAAATCAGTGTCCTTTGGGTACCTCAATTTCCCAGGCCTCCTTTCCTGCAGGGATTACGTTGTCCTGTTTTAATATTACTTTTAATATTAATCATTTTAATATTAAAGTCCTTCCATATTTTGTTTGTGCCTGTGAAGGTTAGATGTGGCCCCAGTGTGACAAAGGGAAACTGGCTCAGAGAGGTGCATGAAGGGACCTCATTTCCTTTTCTCTAAGTGGAGAAAGTAATCGAACTGACCCAAGAGGGTTGTTGCCTGGATCCCTGGAAGCAAAGTTTGGTTTTATAAGAAACTGCAAGATATTTCTGCAAAGTGGTCGTACTATTTTATGTTCCTGTCAGAATTGTACCAGAGTTTGCTCCACAATCTCACCAATGTTTGCTGTTGTCAGACTTTGTAAGTTTAGCCATTCTGTTGTGTCATGGTACCACATTGTGGTCTTAATTGCATTTCCCCATGATGGGTGAGGTTGAGCACATTTTCATGTTCTTATTAGCCATTTGTATGTTTTCTTTTGAAAAGTGTTCAGATTTTTTGCCCAGTTTTTTTAAAAAATGAGGTTTACTGCCTTTTTATTATTGAGTATAAGAGTTCTTTACACATTCTGGGTAAAAGTTCATAGGTAGATATGTTATACACATTCTCAATCGATGACTTGCCCATTTGTTCGTGTAACTGTACTTTAAAAAAAAACTTTAAAAATTCAATTAATTAAAATTCACTCTTATGGGTATAGGGTTTTTTGAGCTTTGACAAATGTATGAAGTCATATAACCAACACCACAGTCAAGATACACAACAGTAACCCCCTTAATTACCTCCTCTGCCACTTTGTAGCCAATAAATCTTCTACCTCTGGGGTTCCAAGCTGCCTACCAACTCTGGAAACTATCTTCTGATGCAGTCCAATTTTATAACCTTGTTTTCTTTTATGCATTGTGCTTTTGGTGTCATAGCTAAGAACTTCTGTCTAACCCAAATTCACAAAGATGTTCTGCTGGGTTTTCTGCTGCACGTTTTGTATTTTAGGTTTTCGATCCATTCTGAGTTAATTTTTATATCAGAGGTGAGGTATGGGTTGAGTTTCTTTTTCTTTTTTTTTTTTTTTTTGCATATGAATGTTCAATTGTCCCAGTACCCTGTGTTGGAAAGGTGATTCTTTCCCCACTAAGTTATTTTTGCACCTTTGTAAAAGAATCAATCAACCATATTTGTGTGGTTCTTTTCTGTTCCATTGGCCTACGTATCTTTACTGAATTTTCAATGAAAGTCTTTAGTTTTGAAGAAGTTCTTCAGTTTGTCGTGTTTTTCTTTTATGGTTAGTGCTTTCTGTTTTTCTCTAAGAACACTTTGCCTAGCCCAGGATTATGAAGATCTGTCTCCCTCCTAGAAATGAGCTCCATGAGGGCAGAGGCATTCTCTTCCTTGTTCAGCTCTTCTCTTTCATGTCCACACAGCATCAGACCCCTAAGGAACAAGACTTTGTTCATCAGAGGAGTTAATGGATTTGTCTATAGGACCAAAATATCATAATATATTCCAGGCACTTGATATGCTCCCTGGCAAGTGCAAAATAAGCACTCAAAAAATCTGATTTTGTTATAACAGCTGTTGTTCCTCTTGAGATGCACTGGCTCTCTAACCCAGATGCAACACTGTGGTCTTCATCAAAGTGTGGTGTGTTGGCTGGAACCCCCAGTAGGTCTGATGTCAGAAGTGATGACACTGTCACTTCAGTGCTGCCCTCCCCTCTCCTGCCCAGTCCTGGGCTTATTCCCAAGTACATAGGCCCTCCTCACCCCTTCTCCTCCACCCTGCATGATTTAGAGTCTGATTGTAAGTGGCTGTGTTGGCCTTGAAAGTGTCACTTAGGTAATAGAAATGTTCAGTGAGCCAGCCTCTCCTCGTTTCTGTCATCTTCTAGAGTCAGACACATTTTCTTAGGGCCCTCCTCTTTTTCTGGGATAACGTATTTTAAGCAGCGGCCTTCTGCCCCCACATCCTGCCTAAGGAGAACAGGAGAGGAAGGGCAGACGAAACATCCTCCTAGGAGGATCAGAGGTAGCAGGTGACGGTGGCTTCATTGCCTGGATTTAGAAATGCTTGTGATTTCTGAGAAATAAGAAAGTACAGGCATTGTCATTTTTCCTGGTGTGGCATTCCCTTGTGTCAATCTTGTTACCGCGTGGAGAATGTGACTGCCACTCTTTGCTGTCGGGCAGCCTTCCCCACCACCTAGCCTGTCATGAGCAGACAGCCACGTGTTAGAGGGATCCAGCGCCATCTGATGGGTCTCCCCTGTGGGTGGAGGAGTGACTGAAGGGCGCTCAGTGATTGCCCACTTGACCAGGGGCTGTTTGGAAATGGGTTTGGTATCACCGTGACTAGGAACCTACTGCATTTAGGGCGGGATAGCAAAGGATTTGCAGACATACTTTAAAAACATAGGGGAAGTGTTTTCCTCTTTAAAACATTTTGCTGCACCCCTGGCTTTGCCAGTCTCCACCTGTTGGTCAGGTACTTGTGTACCCTTGTCCCCTTGGGTTTCGTGTAGCCGGCCTCCATGGTGGCACTACATTCCTAAATCCTCTATCCTCAGAATGGAAGGTTGGGGTGTGGCTACCTGAGATAGGATGGAATAACTGCACCCCCTAGTATCCCCTAGCAGAACACAGGGCAGCCTGGCTTGGGGGCATCTGTGAATCTGTCTGGCTTCACAAACAGGGACCTTCCAAGCCTGGTACCAGAGCCTGGCTGCTTCTTCCTGTTCTAGCGCTGCTGCCTTAATGGGGGATATCAAGTGAGTCAATCGGCCCTTCTGCGAAATGAGCCAGTTTTACTGGATGGGTGTTTCTCCATAGTTATTCACATATTTATTTCTCCCCTCCTTGTTGTTTGTGCTCCCTGTCTGCTCTCTGTGCCCACTCTAGCACTTTCTATGTCTGCTCATCTTCTTTAGGAGGCCCTGGGACTCCCATGTGGGAGAGAGGTGCTCAGTCACCTGAGACACCTCTGCTCCCTGCTTTGTTGTGTCTCCCATTGTGTTTCCTCTTTGTGTCTCCTTGTTGCATCATGTTGTTGTGCCAGTCTTTTGCACCAGCCTGTCGAGCCAGCCTGTTGGGTCAGCTTGCTATCTTGCTTGTCTTCTCTAGTAGGAGTCAGGAACTGAACCCGGGACCTCCCACGTGATAGAAGGGCACCCAGAATGCTTGAGTTACATCTACTTCCTCTCCATGGTTTTTAACCCATCTTCTTGTAATAATTATAAAAGTCTTAGGCATGCCTGTCACCTTCTAGTCCTTTCAGTGTTCAGTAAACCACGCACATCTCACTCAACCTCTGGTTCCCTGTGGGTGAGACTCACTGAGCTAGCTGGTTTCTGAGCTCCTCCCGGCTGGCCTTCAGACGCTTGTGCCCTTCTTGTGCCAGCCTCGACTCCTGCTGGAGCAGGAGGTGGAGGCTTCCCGTCAGCACAGCAGAAACTGGGCTTTGCTGTTTAGACGGCGCAGGGCCTCATAGGCAAAGCTTCTGTGCCACCTTTTGTCTCCCCTCTTCCCTTCCCATATGGGGGTCCTTTCAGAACATGCAGAATTGTTTATAGTAATCAGAGGCAAGGACTGTTGAGTTCAGTGACCAAGTGGATTTACTGGTTTTCTCTTTTGGGCCTTGGGACTACCCTGAAGGGTAGGAGCACAGGGACAGGGCAAGGCCTCTTACCCACCACGTGAAGGAATGCCACCCCAGGGAGGCTGAGCAGGTGTCACAGTGATGGGGCTAGAGGAGCCTGCACTGCAGTCGTGGAGTGAGGCCTGTGGTTTTTGTGCTGGGTCTTTGGGGCCTCTTTCAAAGCTGATCTCTCTCATCCATGATTCCAGGAACCCAGAGGCCAGGGAGGTTTCTGGCAGGCCTGAAGAATGACAGCTGTTGGGAAGTGATGAGAGCAGTGCAGGGGAGAGCCACAGCAGGGAATTTTAAACAAGGGACCTGAGAACCTGAGCCTGGGGGCCTGAGAGATGCCTTCATTGAAAGGGCAAATAATATTTAACCTACTTGGAGAGAAGGCAGGAGAGTTTATAATGCACTCACAGGTTATTCAAGAATGATTTCACATGGACTGTTCTGAATGCCTGAGAAGGCTCTTCCTTACCTGCTAGTTCTGCCCACCCCGGGTCCACTCTGTGTCCTGACTTTCTTATTTATTTATTTATTTTTATTTCTCTCCCTTCTCCCTCCCTACCCCAGTTGTCTGCTCTCTGTGTCCATTCACTGTGTGTTCTTCTGTGTCTGCTTCTATTCTTGTCAGCGGCACCGAGAATCTGTGTCTCTTTTTGTTGCATCATCTTGCTGCGTCAGCTCTCCATGTGTGTGGTGCCACTCCTGGGCAGGGTGAACTTTTGTTTGCACCGGGCAGCTCTCCTTAAGGGGTGCACTCCTTGCGCGTGGGGCTACCCTACGCAGGGGACACCCATGTGTGGCACGGCACTCCTTGTGCACATCAGCACTGCGCGTGGGCCAGCTCCACACGGGTCAAGGAGGCCCAGGGTTTGAACCGTGGACCTCCCATGTGGTAGGCGGATGCTCTATCTGTTGAGCCAAGTCTGCTCCCCCCACAGTGGACTTTCTGACAGAGCCCTTCCCTGTTGCCAGCTATATCCACTCCCAAAACCAGGGCCCAGCCTGGGAGGCTCATTGTTACCTGGTCCTTCGTTGCCTTTCGGCCTTCCCTCAGGCTGGGCCCAGGGAGAGGGCAGCACTCCTATCCAGAGCACGCAGCCCACCCCTTCCTGCTCTGCTGCACTTGTTCAGGCCAGGCCCTTGGCTGAGAGGTCTTCCCACGGTCTCTGGTTCAGAGGCTGCCCGTCTCCACCCCCTTACCTGAGGACACAAGGTCACCCACCTCAGAAGGCCCACTTAGCAGGGATGCCCTCTGTTTTGTATTTTAGTTATTTATGTTAACAGCCATGGCCCAAGCACCATGCGCTGGATGAGACCCCAGGAGCTGTGTCTTGATACTGTGGGCACAGTCAGCTATTACTTTCAGATACTCTCCCCTTTGTTGGTGGTTTTGAGTGTGGTGCTTGATAAATATCCCTCTTGTTAATGCCTGTGTAGAGGCAGAATGAGAACCTATAGGAAAGGCCCACTGGGAAGCTGCTGTTCACACTGTACCAGGAAGAGTGAATAGTCAAAGCCCCCCTACCCAGCTGGGAAAGGGGCTGCTGGAGAACTGTGACCTCCCAGTGGGCCCTGCTGGGGGGGGTAGGGTGGGCTATGTCTCAGGGAGCTCTGGCCCATTGGAGTAGGCTTGAGCATTGGGGGGAGATGGGGCAGAATTGCCCTTGTGTTTCTTCGCTGGAAACCTCTTGGTGTCCTCAGCAAATGTGGCGGTGGACATGTGTCCTTCCACTGGTGTGCTGCCTGCCTCTTTGTGGGCAAATGTTGAGAAGAAAGCAATTCCAAACAATTTTGGCAGCATCCTAAATTTCACAGAGTAATTTGAGACAGCTCGGTTTACATAATTTAAAGTGAGGCCAAGGCTTGCTGACAAAGGAGAAATTGAATCTAGAGAAGGAATCTGTACTGCAGAGACTTCTGAATTTCTACAGGGCACGGATTCTCCAATTCCCAAACTTCGTCCATGGTCTAAAGCAATAGCTCTCCAAGTGTGGGGCCCATGAGGTCAAAACTGTTTTCATAATATCACTAAGATGGGCTTTGCCTTTTTCTTTCGTTCTCTTGTATGTTCAGTGGCATTTTCCAGAAGCTGCTTGGCATGTGATGATGTCGTCATGTCTTTGATTGTTGATGAGATAGATGTATGTTGGGATTCTCTTTTTTTAGTAAGTTTTGTTGAGCTGTAATTGACATACCTCATAGTTTATCCATTTCCCATTTAAAGTGTAAATTTACTGTTTGTATATAAAAAGTTGTGCTACCATCATCATAATCATTTTGAAAACGTTTTCATCACCCCCAAAAGAAACTCCATACCTATTACCAGTCATATCTCATTCCTCCCAAACCTGCCAGCCCTAGGCAACCACTGTCTACTTTTGGTCTGTGGATTTGCCTGTTGCGCACATTCCCTATTAATGGAATCAGACAATATATGCTGTCCTCGGTGACTGCCTTTTTTCACTTACAATGATGTTTTCAAGGTTCATCCATGGTGTAGCATGTAACAAGTTTATTCCTTTTTAGGGCTGAATAATACCCCGTGGTATGGCTATACCACATTTTGCCATTGTCTTCATCCGTTTAGCTCTTTGGGCTTTTATAATAATGTGATGAATATTGATGTGCAGGTCTTTATGTGGACATACGTTTCAAATCTCTTGAGTAGGGAGCTGGTGTAGCAGCTCAGTGGTTGAGTGATGGCTTCTCATATACAAGGTCCTGGTTAAATCCCTGGCCTTATACCTCAAAAAAAAATCTCTTGGGTAGATACATAAGAGTGGAATTGCTAGGTCATATGATAATTCTACATTTAACGTTTTGAGGAAGTGCTTGGGATTATTGCATTTTTAAAAGTCCCAATTTTTAATTTCTAATATAGTAAGTATAAATGGGTAAAATCCACATAACAAAAACTATTAGGGAGCAGATGTGGCTTAAGTAGTTGGGCACCTATCTCCCACATGGGAGGTCCCAGGTTCAGTTCCAGTGCCTCCTAAAGATGAGCATAGAGTGAGTGGACACAACAAGCAGAGACAATGAGCAAAGACAGCAATCAGACAATGAGCAGACAGACAAGGAAGCCATTTGGGGGGGGGGGTTTAAAAAAAAGCTATTTGGGGGGGGATTTTTTAAAAAACTGGTCAATAATTCTCAGTACATAAAGAAGTCTTGGGGCAAAAAAGTT